>NC_081197.1:39291829-39662403 GCF_902713425.1 Acipenser ruthenus
GTTTGGCCCGGTGAGTTGACTTGGTTCCACAAACAGTAACCTAAAATAACACAACAAGCCATTACCACTGTTCCAGAATACATTCAACTCGTGTGCTTGTGTTTTTGGTTCCAGATTTGTAATCTCATGATTTCAGTGTCTGCCTTGCAACAAAACTGAAACAGATCTTTTCCACTCTGATTATAAACTGATTATATTTTTCCCAGGTAAACATCACCTATTTAGATAAATGATTAGAATGAGTCAACCATATCGCAGAGGCAGTATTACAGCTTACATATACTGTACAGCATTGAAAGTCTGACTTGACATACATTCTATTTGGTCTTTTTTTTAATGCTAATACAGTGTAACATTTTTGAAAAAAATGCAATCTTCATTTCGAAGGACTTCATTCTCTAAGGGCAGTTAAATGCATACATAATTAAGGTTTAGGCTTTTTATATCAGAATTATTTTAATTGCGTCATATATTTAAAATAAAATATTAAAAAAGACAGGACTCTCTGAGGACATATAGAACTGTTTTATTTTCCATTTCTTGGATTCCCAAAGCTATATAGCTACTCCTGCCTGTTAATTACTTGTACAGATGTGCTCAAATTTGTTGGTACCCTTACAGCTCGTTGAAATAATGCTTCATTCCTCCTGAAAAGTGATGAAATTAAAAGCTATTTTATCATGTATACTTGCATGCCTTTGGTATGTCATAGAATAAAGCAAAGAAGCTGTGAAAAGAGATGAATTATTGCTTATTCTAAAAAGATATTCTAAAATGGCCTGGACACATTTGTTGGTACCCCTTAGAAAAGATAATAAATAATTGGATTATAGTGATATTTCAAACTAATTAGTTTCTTTAATTAGTATCATACATGTCTCCAATCTTGTAATCAGTCATTCAGCCTATTTAAATGGAGAAAAGTAGTCACTGTGCTGTTTGGTATCATTGTGTGCACCACACTGAACATGGACCAGAGAAAGCAAAGGAGAGAGTTGTCTGAGGAGATCAGAAAGAAAATAATAGACAAGCATGGTAAAGGTAAAGGCTACAAGACCATCTCCAAGCAGCCTGATGTTCCTGTGACAACAGTTGCAAATATTATTAAGAAGTTTAAGATCCATGGAACTGTAGCCAACCTGCCTGGGCGCTGCCGCAAGAGGAAAATCGACCCCAGAGTGAACAGAAGGATAGTGCGAATGGTAGAAAAAGAACTAAGGATAACTGCCAAAGAGATACAAGCTGAACTCCAAGGTGAAGGTACGTCAGTTTCTGATCGCACCATCCGTCGCTTTTTGAGCGAAAGTGGGCTCCATGGAAGAAGACCCAGGAGGACTCCACTTTTGAAAGAAAACATAAAAAAGCCAGACTGGAATTTGCTAAAATGTACATTGACAAGCCACAATCCTTCTGAGAGAATGTCCTTTGGACAGATGAGTCAAAACTGGAGCTTTTTGGCAAGTCACATCAGCTCTATGTTCACAGACGAAAAAATGAAGCTTTCAAAGTACAGAACACCATACCTACAGTGAAACATGGAGGAGGCTCGGTTATGTTTTGGGGCTGCTTTGCTGCGTCTGGCACAGGGTGCCTTGAATCTGTGCAGGGCACAATGAAATCTCAAGACTATCAAGGCATTCTGGAGCGAAACGTACTGCCCAGTGTCAGAAAGCTCTGTCTCAGTCTCAGGTCATGGGTCCTCCAACAGGATAATGACCCAAAACACACAGCTAAAAGCACCCAAGAATGGATAAGAACAAAACATTGGACTATTCTGAAGTGGCCTTCTATGAGTCCTGATCTGAATCCTATCGAACATCTATGGAAAGAGCTGAAACTTGCAGTCTGGAGAAGGCACCCATCAAACCTGAGACAACTGGAGCAGTTTGCTCAGGAAGAGTGGGCCAAACTACCTGTTAACAGGTGCAGAAGTCTCATTGAGAGCTACAGAAAACGTTTGATTGCAGTGATTGCCTCTAAAGGTTGTGCAACAAAATATTAGGTTAGCGGTCCCATCATTTTTGTCCATGCCATTTTCATTTGTTTTCTTATTTACAATATTATGTTGAATAAAAAATCAAAAGCAAAGTCTGATTTCTATTAAATATGGAATAAACAATGGTGGATGCCAATTACTGTCAGTTTCAAGTTATTTCAGAGAAAATTGTGCATTCTTCGTTTTTTGTGTAGGGGTACCAACAAATTTGAGCACGTCTGTATATGCCTCTCTCCTTCTAGTGTGTCTGCATGTATCTGAAAATCATATTGTTTCATTGTAAACTTTTTTTTTTTTTACAAAGGAGGATCCGCTGAGATATGCATTCCATAATTGTGTTGGCTGACAGCAACAAAGTGATTAAACTCATAAGCAGATTGACTAGAATTAATAATGATTACATTCCATGTTTTTTGGTTTTGTTTTGTTTTTGTTGTTGCTAGAATTCCAACCCTTTTATGAGCTGTTGTACTTTTTGTACCCCCCCCCCCCCCAGATTTTTTTTTTTACACTTGTAAGCAGTTGGCAATATTTAAACGTTCCTCATTTGGATGATCTCCATGTAAAAAAGAATGGAGAGTTTTCTTTATTTAAGTAATCACATTGTTGTTCATTTGAGCTGCCCTATTTTGTGTTTAGATATGTTTCTAAATATAAATAGGACAGTTTTTGTATTGTTTCCAGTATGTCATCCACTTCAGTGTTGTGCTTGTCCTTTATGAGATCTGCTACATACTGTACTTGACATCTGTTGGTTAAATTGTGGCTGGGTTGGAATGACGCTTCTTTCTTCATTTACCTTCTTGAGTCTGTTTTAGTCCTTCATATCAGCACTATAACTAATATTGTGAGCTATCAACAACATCTAAAATAGTTTTTGGCCACATCCAAACATTGTGAGAGCCACCACTGGGATTTGGCAATAAGACCATTAACTTTCACCACTGTGTAAAGATTCACAGGCACTGTGGACATTTCACACTTACTCTGTGTCCTTCAACACTTTCAACGACCCATTTAGAACATTTTACAGCTTAGTGTTCTTTAACTTAAAGTGACAGATTCACATTTGTGAGGCTGTTTCCAGATTCATCACTGCATTAGAGGCAGCAGTGACTGGTGTAATGATTTCATCAGTATCACTCAGCCTCTCAGCTAGCTAGATGAGAAAGTAGATATCAGCTTGTCCTTACTTGACTGTTCTTTCATGCACTATGCAATATGCAGGTAATTCTATTGCCAAACTGTCTGTTGTGAATTTACACATTTACGGGTCAATTTTGCTGGATTGCAACCGCTACATTCATATCTTACACTAGTATACAATATTAAAAACGTTAATAATGGAAGCTGTTGTAACACATAATTATTTGCCATTGGAATACAGATTGTTTTTATAGTATAGCAATCAGTCCTTCATTCATCCTTGTTTGCTCATAATTACTTCTGAGAATCAATCTGAAACAAAAAAAACAATATTGTGCAAGACTTATGATATATAAAAATGATGAGCAACAAAGAGTTTTAATTAAGACTCAAAGGTTTATAATTTAACTTGTCCATCTTCTTAATGAAAGTCAGGGAGACTGCAAGACAGCTAATTCATTACAGTAGTTAACAGGTTTTATAAACCAATCAAATCTTTCACAATGAAAAGGAAGTAGGCTTGTCATGATCCATTAACATGTATGGTATGGTTCAGGTTGATAATGCAAAGTCGTTTTCTGTATTAACAATGTCATTCAGTGCCATCTGACTAAAGGTCTTTGTGGAGTAGTGGTTAGGGTGGTTAGGGCTCTGGACTCTTGACCAGAGGGTTGTGGGTTCAATCCCCAGTGGGGGACACTGCTGTTGTACCCTTGAGCAAGGTACTTTACCTAGATTGCTCCAGTAATAACCCAGCTGAATAAATGGGTAATTGTATGTAAAAATAATGTGATATCTGTGAAATAATGTATAATGTGATATGTTGTAACAATTGTAAGTCGCCCTGGATAAGGGCGTCTGCTAAGAAATAAATAATAATAATAATAATAATAAATATAGAATCTACGTGTTGTTTGAGTGATTTGCCTTCAAAGTGACAGAAAATCTGTAGTTGTAGGACAAGAAAGTGATGTTTAGAATCAGATTATCTCTAAGATGGCAGAAGTATAGATAAGTCCATTTTTCATTTCCGCGAACCATGTTGTCAAGGATCCCATATTTGTAAAGCCCTCTTCACTTTTGACATAAAGTCAATTCAGATAAATACATTGCATTAATAATAACCCTAATTCTTGTCAAATGCTAAATTCAATTTATGCCTTCTAAAGGGTGCTGACGATATTATTTGTTATGTACTAACAATACTGTGGTATTATAACTGGTATTTTGACTATCAGAAATTTGGAATTTTCACAATTCTTTTTTTAACATTTTATTTATCCAGGTAAACAAGTAATTATAAAATATACCACCTACAAATAAGGAGCCTGATCCTTAGGACAGCTTTAACCTAGAACAAAATGCTGTGAAATTAGTTTGTTTTCAGTTGTTCATATGTATTATGATCCTTTATTTATTTATACAGGCTTTTAACAAGCAGCAGTTAATATACTTTACTGTACATGGTATTTCATTATGGACAAAGTGATACGTCTGCTGGTTGCCAAGGTGACCAAACCAACATGATAAACAGATATGGATTTCCATTTAAAACAAACCTCAATGCTGTATAATAAGATGTTTATCTTGTTACACAGTGGAAGGTGTAGCTTTGTAGAAGAACCACTACAGCTGGTAATCCTGCTAATATAAAGAAAGTGTTAGAAACAAAAGTCAACAATTACAACCCTAAAAATCCAGAACAGACAACAAATACCAGTTACTTACCAGCTCAAAATCCATGCAAGTTTCTCGCTTGTTGTGCACAACCATTATCGGAAAAGTGAGAGGCTTGGACATTTAATATGAATAACAGTACAGTGTGCAAGTGATTCAAATACATCAGAAACTGTATCAGATGATTCTTGAAGGAAAAATTTCAAAGTTATAGATCATTAATTTTCCTGAATGCGATTGTGTGTGTGATGTGTTATGCAAGTGGTCTTTAGAACCAGTTCAAAAATACAGATACACAGCATGCATTATATATATATATATATATATATATATATATATATATATATATATATATATATATATATATATATATATATATATGTGTGTGTGTGTGTGTTTGTGTTTTAAATCACAGGTGTAAAGCATTATTTGATTAAATTAGGGTGTGGTCTTTGTATGATGTGTCAATCCTGGTAGGCTTTCAAACTGGGTAGAGATGGTGTCATTTTCCTTTCTACCTGAATGCCAGGTGTATATATATGTATATATATATATATATATATATATATATATATATATATATAGGCATATGAAAGAATTTTTTTTTTTTTAAATGTGCTGAAGAAGGGCTTTTGCCCGAAACGTCCTGAAAATCAAATATTTTTTAATCTTTAAAAAAAGAATTGTGTACATTAAAAAAAATGAAAAAAACCATTCTTTCATATGCCTTCAATATTGTACACTGCAGTTTTATAGATATGTATTTTTTATATGTAATGTGGCAAAGCAAGAGCTCTGTATGTAAATAAAGTCTGGGTGGTGTTTGTGTTTTGGTGGTGATTGGCAGGGACGGGCTTAATTCCGGTCCCTGCCAAAAACATGTGAGAATGTGGCTGTTCCCAAACGAGATAATTGGTGTCAATTGGGAACAGCCACAAACTATAAGAGAGCTTCCAGCGCCATTAGATCAGAGATCACCAGGGAGCTGGTTTATGAAGAGAAGAGAAGAGAAGAGAAGAGAAGAGAAGAGAAGAGAAGAGAAGAGAAGAGAAGAGAAGAGAAGAGTTGTGTTAAAGAAAGGAATTGTGTAAAGAGTTTGTAGAAGTGTTTGTCACTGGTAAACGGCTTAACCGTCCAGTCTGATAGGGACTTTAAAGTGAAGTTAAGCCCTACGTTTGAGCTAGACTTTTGTTTTATTTTGTTTATTTTGTTTTGTAATAAAAGAGCACGAAAGTGCTTCATTGTGCAATTCTCATGTCTGGGTCCATGTTTTAAAGGACAAACAAGCCGAATACGGAGAGGCTACGTTACACTCTCTCTCTCAGAATATATATATATATATATATTATAATTTTTTTTTTAAACACACAATTAAATACACATAATGGCTTTGCTGTGACAGGAAACGGGAAGAACATACTTAGGAAACAGCAGTCACATTTCAAATGATTACTGTACATCAGGGTTTTTTTTATGTTGATTCATGCAGAAAATCTTCAATACTTTACACTGGTGTTTTTTTTTTTTTAATTGTGAAAATGTATCTCTTGCAAGTTGTGCCAATAATGATTTCCATTACACAAGAGTAGATGTTAAAACTTCATGCTGATTTGAACTCGGCTCTCGCCAAGATAAGCACCAACTAAGACGTAGCTTTACAGTAAACTAATGTGATCTATATGTGTCTCCATCCATTTACGTTTCCTTCCATATGATGATGTAGATATCCTTCTGTCTGGTGTTAATGGCTGAAGTGTAATGCTGGCTCCAGGGATCAGCTTATTTTGCCTCCCTGGCGCATTATTATTATTATTATTATTATTATTATTATTATTATTATTATTATTATTATTTATTTCTTAGCAGACGCCCTTATCCAGGGCGACTTACAATTGTTACAAGGTATCACATTATTTTAACCCATACAATGACCCATTTATACAGTTGGGTTTTTACTGGAGCAATCTAGGTAAAGTACCTTGCTCAAAGGTACAGCAGCAGTGTCCCCCATCTGGGATTGAACCCACGACCCTCCAGTCAAGAGTCCAGAGCCCAGATCCCTAACCACTACCCACACTTCATCAGCACACACAACGGCTGTGATGCTGGCTCCGGGGATCAACCAAAGTGCGGCCTCCCCAGCGCATCAGCATGACAACCGTCTGGATTGAGCTAAGTAGGGTACATCTCTGGGGTTTTCAAGTGGGCACCTTCCATCCTCAGTGTTTCGTCGACTAGCCCACGACACCTCAAGAGGGCTCGACGGTGATTCTGGCGTCCCAGCATCACCCCCCTATAAACAAATGAAGGATCGTAATACATATGAACAATTCAAAACAAACTAATTTTCACAGAATTTTATTCTAGGTTAAATCTGTCCCGAGGATCAGGCTCTTTATTGGTAGGTGGTATATTTTGTAATTACTTCTTTACCTGGATAAATAAAATGTTAAAAAAAATAAATGAGAACATTACAAATATCTGCAAGTCAAAATGTTTCTGTATCGCTTCCTTCAGAAAGTTAGGTGCTATGGAATACAGTAGCATGCCTGTCAACACTGAGTTTTCAAAACCCGGGAGATTTTGTAAACTGAAACCTCATACCTGTCAACTTTTGAAAATACAAAATCGAAAGCGGGAGTGGGGGGCTGCAGATGGGTGGCTAAGTATGTGAACTTGCCTCTCGCACTGAATGCATGCCTGCCACAGGACTCTCCTGGGTCCTAAACCCTGCTAACTACAGACAGGGATAGCAGTAATCGTACACCGGCCATGAATTTTGTAGACATTAAAAGGTTTGCTTTAAAGGGGTTTAACAGAAGAATAGGGGAGAAAATCTGTCCCGGGAGATGTCCGGGAGAAGGGTCCAAAATACAGGAGACTCTCAGTGAATACAGGAGAGTTGACAGGTCTGCAGTAGCATGTTTTGAGACCATGGATCATATTCAATTGATCCTAACTTTTAAGTGTGAATTTCTGTGTTTTAAATTGTTATTTCTTTTTGTTAAATTATTTTATTAAGCTGATTTATTTATACATGTATCACTGAATTCTGATCTAGGCTGTCTACAATACTGACACCACTGCATACTACTAATACTACTACAGAGGATTGGTACCAGGTACATTGGTACTTTAAGATTAGTATCTTTCATTGGATTTTATTCACAATTATTAAAAACTAATTGTTACACATAATAGGGGTCCATTTAAACACCATACATTTAATAAATAACCACAAACATAAAAATATTAGTGTATTTTAAAATTTGGAATCAGCAATTATTTTTTCTCATTTTCTCCTCAACTTGGAAAGCCCAATTATTTTTATTTCAACCCGGGTCACTGCTGCCACCCCCGCACTGACTCGGGAGAGACGATGACGGACACACGCGCCCTCCGAAATGTGTGCTGTCAGCCGTTCCTTCTTTTCACTCTGCAGGCCCGCCATGCAGCCACCTCAGAGCTACAGCATTGGAGGACCACACAGCTCTGGGCAACTTACAGACAGGCCCACAGGCGCCCGGCCAGTCTACAGGGATCGCTGGTGCGTGGTAAGCCAAGGACACCCTGGCCGACCTAAGCCCTCCCTTCCCGGGTGGCGCTCGGCCAATTGTGCATCACCCCCTAGGAACTCACATCCACGGTCAGCAGTGGAATAGCCTGGACTTGAACCGGCGTCCTCCAGGCTATAGGGCGCATCCTGCACTCCATGTGGAGTGCCTTTACCAGATGCGCCACTTGGGTGCCCCAAAATATTAGTGTATTAACAGCGAACAAAACTGGGCTGTGCACTCCCGATCTGTGAGGGCACTGTATAATTGGAGCAGAGCTCCCCGTAATGGATGGTTTGGCAGTTAATTCAAGCATCAGTCGGAAGCCGGCTATCCAGGAAGGGGGCGGGGCCACAACACCAGAAGTGTCAGTCACGGATTGGAGGAGACGTGATTGGCCGCACCACCGAAAGAGGGCGTGATGGAGGGTTTTTAGGGGAAGTGGCCCCAACAATTTGTTCCTTTTGATGTGGTTACCACTAGGACCAAGAAAGGAAGTGATCCATTTGTAAATTGTGAGTGAAGTGTTTTGTTTGTTTTGTGTAACTGTGTATTTGTCTTTGTCAGTCGGCTAATACGAATCTGGTAGCTGCTGCTTCAAGCCAGCGATAAACCCAGACTGCACTGCATCTGTGTTTAAACAAACACCACTGTTAAATCACCACACCTGCACCTAGAGCACTCACTGTCCGGGGACGTGTCTGTATCTGTGTTGTGTGTCTGTGTTTTTGTATTATTATTTTGGGACTGCAACCCCTTGGTTTATACGCTGGCCATACCCATAATTGGGTAGAGTCAGCATTATTATTTCAGTGATCAAGCCGACCACTAAAGAAAATAAAAAGAACTTGAACCGTGAACTTTGTGTTTGTCGTTGTCTGGAGCACCTGCATCACCCCTACACCTACGCACTGCAACCCACACGTTCACATGGGCCTACAGCCTTCAGTTTCTACATATCTTTTACAGTATATACCACATATATTTATTTATTCAGCCCGTTGCGGCTCTTCCCTTCACCATTTGCCCCAGGGCAGAATCGAATTTAATCTAATGGTAATGTTCCTAGATTTAGTTGTTACTACTTCACCAGGTAAACTATACCTTACATTTATTACTCTGTGCTTCCTACCTCATGAAGCAACCAGCAATTGCAAGAATAATAGGCTCCACTCTTTCAACTTGTCATTTTCTCCCTTGGGTTCTCCATAACAAATGCACTTGAAATACTAGTATAGAGCATCGTTTCAGAAATCACATTATTTTATATATTTAAAAAAAAACAGGTTTAGTTTCATGTCAAGTTTATGCGTAGCAATATAAAAAAACATATACCATTTGTACTGAGATAAGCCGCCTCGCTCCAGTTTTTAAAAGGAGTGTAAATCATTTTATTTGAAGTATATATGGAGGAGGCTATGTGGTCCAGTGGTTAAAGAAAAGGGTTTGTAACCAGGCGGTCCCCAGTTCAAATCCCACCTCACCCACTGACTCATTGCGTGACCCTGAGCAAGTCACTTAACCTCCTTGTGCTCCGTCTTTCGGGTGAGACGTAGTTGTAAGTGACTCTGCAGCTGATGCATAGTTCACACACCCTAGTCTCTGTAAGTCGCCTTGGATAAAGGCGTCTGCTAAATAAAGAAATAATAATAATAATATATGATTTAGGGTCACACACAAACATTACCTTTTCACTGTCTCTGTTTCCATCACATTCCAAGTCTTTAGAATAAGGATTATAAAATACCAAGAAGAAACTTCTGAAGAATGTTCTTGTTTCTTTTAGTATCTTGAGTGTTTTATAGTTAAGGATTATATATCTTGCTGTTCTTCTTTTTAACTTCATGAGTTATTTATTAAATGCTCGTTTGGTTGTCATGTTAGCTTGCTCTGACAGTGCGTTACTGATGCTGCCAACATGCTATCCACATCAGTGGGTTAAAGTGTGTTTGTTTAATTTATTTTTGATTGTTTTAAATTAATTAGACCAGTAAATAAGGGTTTGATGGGCCTTGATAATCCTTGAACTGGTGGCTATAGGTTTTTTCTGTTTTGTTTTGTTTTCGGTAACACTTTACATTGTGTCTCTAATTACTGTGTAGTTACATAGTAAATACATGTGTAGTTACACATAACTACAGTATTATTATACATAGTTACAATGTACTGTGTAAATCTTTTTGCATGACATGAGTACACATGTTAGGGTTAGCATTCAAGTCAGTGTTAGGGAGGTTAGGGTTGCATCATGCAAAAAATTACACATTAAGTTCATTGTAACTATGAATAATGACATGTAAATACACAGTAATTAGAGACACTTTAAGTAAATGATCATGGTTACTTAAAAAGTTATCTTACATTCAAAATCAGTGAGTTGATAAAATAATAGAATGCTTTCCTTGAAGTAGAACTGTAGACTGTGGAGCTGACAACACATTAGTATGAAATAACCTAAATAATGAGTCGGAAATAACCTAAGTAGATGTTCACTGACAGTCAAGTTGTCCTCCTGGAGGTAAGCATGCATTGGACCATGTCTTAATTATCCTAAATAATGATGGTGACACATCCTGACATTTCGTTGACATTTTCATATAATTTGCTTTAGAGCCAAGGACACATTTAAATTCATTTTTGATGTGTTTAATCATAAAGTGTCATTTTGATGATGTTTTCCAGACTTTTTGTTACTCCTTGCCTGAAGAAATAGCATCTTAATTTGCTATATTTATAGACATATAATAACCATGTTTATACTTTAGACAAAGCACTTTGCTATCGTTTGAGAAGCATATTCAAAATGAGGAAGATGTCTCCAGTTTTTCAAGAGCAAATCACAATCACTGAACGTAACCTGTGTGTTAATGAACACGTCTTAGAGTTGGTTATTAGCTGCCTTCTAAAACCCACCCTTTTTATCATAACTTGACCCAAATAAATGGGAACTTGCCCAGAGTGTTTCTGTTTATAGGATGTGTTTTTTGTTTTTAATTCAAGGCCCTTACGTCCACTGCAGATTGAATCCCTTTGGTATGACAATGTTATTGCCGTTATCAGCAATGGCTATGTGACAGGACGGCCGAGTGATAACGTCCCCAGACCAGACAGCTGACAGAGACACACACAGGCAGGTAGTACAGGTTAAAGCGCTCTGGTGCGCTGTTTTTATCCAAAACTAAAATAAAACAAAAAGTGTAGACAAAAAAAATACTGCCTAGCACCAGTAGCAATTGCCTACTTGCTTTCTTTCTGTTTGTTTTTACATTCGCTTTAGAATTCTTTCTCTTTACCTTGCTGTCTCACCCACACGTTCCTCCTCTTGAACACCCACCTGAACAACAAGAGCTGCAGGTTTTTATACCGGAGACCATCTAACAATAATTGCAACACTCAAACAATAATTCAATAAATGGCACCAGCCACATTTTAACATGTTTTTGGCAGGGATAGGAATTAACCCTATCCTTGCCAACCACCACCAATACACAAACCACACAATGCATTTAAATACAACAAATCCTAACACATTCTCCCATTCCGAATAAACACCAAACAATACATTGCTTTTAAATAATAATACAATAAACACAATATGTTTATTTACAAGCAGGGCTTTGCCATGCCCCCTCTAATTATGTGCAGGGCTTTTCTTCTGCCTTGCCAAAGGTTGTAAGAATTGTTTAAATGATATTGGGCAAGGTGGATAAATGCACTCAACCTCGGTTTGCATTCAGCTGAGGTCAATTTGACATAATCAACTTTTGTCAAGTTTGTGCCAGTCCCTCTCTGTGGATAAACAGTCAGGAATGCAACCTCCAAACAGCCAATCCTACACTTTTCATCAGCGGCCAAACATCAGAACAAGTCACTGAAATTGTGTCCTTTATTGACAAGCAAGCCAATTGTGAGGTAGGAGAAATATTTTTAGATTGTTGACCCCTACCAAATATGGGAGAGTAAAATTAAAATGTTTTTCTTCCCTAGTTTTGAGCACTTTTTTTTAACCTGTAATAAGGGTCAATATAAGAACTTATAGCAAAACAGATAGAGGTTGCTAAATCGCTACCCGAGTAATAAGTGGTCATAAACCAGACTTCCTGTTAGTGACCTAAATCAGGTTTGGACCCAGTTCTTACACTTTGACCTTTTTGAAAACCATTCTGTGACAACTCTTTAGTTATCACTCATAGAAGAAAGAAAAAAACAAAAGCATGTTACTTGCATGTTCAAGTAGGAATCCATCCTCACAAATGTGTCCATTTTATATTATATTCAATAAAGGGCAGCAACTGTGAGACATTATTGACAGTGGCCGTTGTTTCTTTAATGTTTGGTATCTGTTATCCTTAGGGATTCTTAGGAATAATCTCTTATGTTTTCAATCATTCTCAAAGGGATTTCTCGTGGAGCTCTGCACAGGCTTAAATGACTCTGAAGGTAATGCAAGGGCCTCTTTAGCAGCACCAATCTTAGATCTAGTTATTGACAGACGTGCAATTCATACATTTTGAAATCCCTAACTGACAAGACATGTTTTAGAGGATTTGGGCGTCTCAGCTTGTCCTGAGGACAGAGAACATAAAAGCCTTAATTTAAGGTTTATTGCAGCTCAAGGCTACTATATGTCAAGACGGGATACTAAACTTTCTTTTTTGTACAATGAATTCATAGTACAGTATTACAAATCCATTTACACTTCTTGGCTTCATGTACAAAGGTTGGACTTCTCTGTGGATTTGAGGTTCACAAGCAGATGTGATAAAACGATGGCTGCAGCAGCAATTGAACCAGTATTTTTTAATTTTTTTTTGGTAATAAAACCATATGAACTTAAAGCATTGGAAAGTTTACCAGAGGGACAAGGCTTAATTATTTATTTTTCTTATTTTTGTCTGATAGAGACTCTGTGATCAAGCATTCCTGATGATGCAGATTGCACTTTAATGCTGCTGTCCCAGTACAGCCTGCATCGGCTGAATCATCTGAAGACTTTGCTACGAGAGTAATGTTGAATAAGCAGTCATTTAATATACAAATGGAATCCCTGGTATACAGTATATTGAAGCTAAATCTGTCTGCACAAATGACTGATGTTTCAGAAGGAGCAGTGTATGGAACATTGTAGAAAATAGATTTTACTGCAGATACCCACCCTACATTCCCTGAAGGAATTAGAGATGGTAACCATTGAAGAATGGTCCTCTCTCCAGAACAATTTATCACTTTTTTGTCCAATCCCTTATCACGTTTTTTGTAGCATGGTGACTAAAATCAAAACACTTTAGAGAACATAAAATGCATTAAAATGATCATTATTATCTATTTTTTAGCAAAATAACTTCTAAATAAGTCAATACAGTGTAAACAAACATGCAACTTCTTAAATAGATGCTGCTGACACCTTCTAAACATTGAACTTTAAACGCTGGAGTCAGGAGCCACCTTATAAAGAGGATACAATTGCTACTGTAATGGCATTATGGGGCGAATAGAAGCACCCCGCCCCTGTGTGTGTGTATTATTTTGTATTTGTTGTATTATTATTTAAAACGTATTGTTTAATTTGTATAAAACAATGTTTTGTTATTATCCAGATAAAATCGTGAGAATGCGTGGTGAACAGAGAGTGCTTATTGATAAACTGTCTGTTGACCATGCATATGGTAAAACCCGTGCCAAATGTGGTTGAGGGGTAAATTAGGTAATTGATAGCCAGTTGACCCCTCGGCCACAATATAAAAGACCTGCAGCTTTGGCTGAACGGGGTCGGTTGTCCAGAGGAGGAAAGAGACAAGTAAGAACAGATACTGAAAGGAAACAATTGCTACTCATGCTGGCTTTAAACCAGCACAATACTTGTTTGATTTAGTGTTCACTTTGTTTTGTGTTTTGTCCATTTGATTTGGCCAGCGAGTCGTTTTGTTTTGTAAAGTGTTTCTGTTTTGTTAAATCTTTTTATTTATAATTGAAACGTGCTGTAGCGCTTTCATACCCTGCAGTATTGTCTGTGTGTGTGTGTGTGTGTGTGTGTGTGTGTGGTTCTCTTCCTGGCCTGACGTCACCACGAATCCAGCCTCTTCACAGAGCCACAACCATGACACCTTATAACCGATGCTGTGGTATAAAGGGCCGCCTTATAAAGAGGGAGCACTGTATCAAATTGAAGCAAAACATTTGTCATAGAGGATCTTATTTTACTTAATGTGCCATTTTAGTTCCAGCTACTATTGTATTGTTAATACAAGTGAAGAAGGAAGAATGTGTCAGCTGTATGAGTGTCATGGGAACAGAGAAAAGATAAGCGAAGTTCCCAGTGGTGGGTAAATGGCACTCCTGAAAGTGTGATTTTAAAAGCCCTTTAACCCCCAAGGCTTGGGAAATGGAACATGTGCTCAAATGAAAGGACATGCATTCAAATCCAAGACAGGTGGTGATGCAATTAACTCCTTGTTGATGTAAGCTTCCTGTTCCTAGCAGCTAGAACAGGTGGCAGGTATCAAATTCAAACCACGTCTCTTATTTCCTCTGCAGTTGGGTGCAGTTGTGGTTATTTAACATGGCAACATTTTCACACACTGTATCCAAAGCACACAAGCTCTCATTTCAATGTCCTACAACTGTTCCTATAAAATCCTAAAACAAATTCCTTAAAGTGGCTTGCTCTTTTTTGTGAAGATGTTCATTCATCTTCATCCACTCAGAGACACCATACAGTACAAGAGCTCTGTGATTTGTAAAATATGAGGAATGATGTTTAGGGTATGTTGTCTTAATGTTGCGCTGACATGGTATAGACAGCTTTCAGAATCCTTTTTTTTATCTTTTTGGAATCTTTGCATCAGTGAAAATGTGGTACACATATTCAAATACATTTCTCAATTTCACTTTTTTTCCCATTAGCGGTTACTCTGTTTAAGGACCCCAATTCCTCCCCAAGCTTCATGGTTAATATGAGCGTTTAATTGTAACTCGACAGTGTCAAATTACTCCTCCCACATGATCCCTTTCAGAGACATGGTCTATAATTGTATGTTTAAACAGCGATTATTTATGTTTAACATTATGCTGCTGCATACAGTATGTGAATCAGTGTAGTGCCAAATTGAAGCACCAGGAGAAATGTGTCCCAAACTGTAGTATAGTTTAAACTGTCTGTGACGTCTAATCCACTGGGTTATGTTACTAGCAACTCCAGGTCATAGCAATCTTCCAATTACCTACCTAAGTATTGTCAGATAAACACACGTTGAAAGCATATGATTGCCATTCACTTCTTTCAAAACCCCCCTTTTTACACATGATTATAGTACATCGTTTAGGTATTGTGGATGGAATATTTGTGAATACCACAGGGTTTCTAGAAACCAGTGTTCTGTGCTACAGAGCCAAGTGTAACACATACTGCTTATTTAAGCCCTTGGGTCTACTTGGTTTATGTGCTGATGTCAGACACCGATTCATCCTGTGATCTCTTTCTGACTGATATTTTGATTCATTGCTATTTGTATTTTCTGTCCTAGAATGAGAGCTTTCGGTCACAGCTTGGGGCAGAAGCTTAAATTTTATACAGATGTGTTCTTTATTGCAACTGCCTCACCTGTAGCCAAAGCAATATGTTGATGCAGCTGGAATGTTTAATGTGTCGCTGCATTTTTTTTTTCAACATTTTATGATTTTCAAAATCTGATTTAGAGCACCCATCCAGAGAAACTGTTTAACTAGTTGGCACTCTACAAGAGATGCTAGCTCAAATGAGGCAGTTTTGATCCACTTCAGTGATTCTTAATGATGCATAATAACATCAAAACATCCAAATCAACAAAACAATAAAGCGAGTTATGGTGGTTCAACGCCTATGAAAGGGCAGAGATACCAGTGCCAATTAAAAACTGACAAATACTGACATTTTGCAGTCAATGCATTCCATAGAAATCTGGTATTTCCTGAAAAAAAAACACTCAGATTCAGCAGCGCAGTTTTTTTTTTCTTTTTTAACTTCAAAGTCTTACCTGACTTCTGGTTGGAAATCTTCTCTAAGCCCTACATATCCTAAAATGTCAATGTAACAATACACAATATAATATTTTTACATTTACATTTTTACATTTATGGTGTAGACCTTTAGATGTGGGAGGTGAGATGTTGTAAGACATGGCTGAATTCTACAGTAACCTTTTTGATTTTTGAATTATAACATTTAATACTGTACACTAGATCTACCAAAATTGTATGTTATTGATACAAAAAAGATAATATGGGGGAACAGGAGTCAGCATGCATTAAACATCCAACCAATTTAGAAGAAGACGTTCTGTAAGTGGTAATGAATTCTGTTTCCCACTTTTGTTTCATTGAATTAAACAAACTTTTCCTGACTGCTGAGCACCACTGGTCAGGCATTTCTGCCGATTTAACTACCTTGTTTACTCTTAAAATCCATCTTGGCAATAGAAAGCAGAGGAACAGAAATCTAACATTATTTATCACCACTTCATCGCTCTACTGCACGCACGTTTACTGGTTACACGATGCTGATAAATATGAATATGCTAATGTAAATGTAAAATGGTTTCTACTTTCATGAATGTCTGCAATGACTGTCAGTGCCTTGCAAATTGCACTCCAGGAAAGACATCATTCTATAATCTGAATCTAGTTTAACAGCTGCTTTCTAAAATAAAGCAATACATCAATAGGCAGAAGGTCTGTGATGCTGGAAGCCAAACAGGTGACTTAAATAGAGGAATCTTCTATTTTTGTTTGTTTCATAAAACAAATAGAAACAAGGGGGCAAACACAGAAAACTTGTGAAAAACGTTTCATGCATGCATGTATAGTCACTTAGATAGATCAAATTATACATGCTGTTGACTATGGCATGAATTCTTAAAGAGTTTGTATAATATACATAGGCTATATAGGCTGACTCTATAGGCTGACTCTGAACAAGTATGCCTGAAAGTCATGTATATTCAATGTTATTAACACAGAGTGAAGGCCAATGGTAACACTGCCACACCAGTAAACACACTGGGCAAGCCTGGCACTAGTATGGGCCGCAGGCAATAAAACTGGGCAGAAGCTGGATGCTATTTGAAATTAGAAGTTGGATACCAATCAAGCCCTTGGTGTAAGTTTCTTCAGAAAACACATACACTTCCCACTGGAATCTATTTCCCAAACCTCACTGATGTTACAAGAGCCCCCTACTGGTTCGGTTACATTTCTAGTCTCATTTACTGTTATTTTAACATCTGCTTTGATAAAGACAAAGAAGATTTCCACAGCCTAATCATGTCGCTGTCCTCATCATTTGGGGGCTTGAAGGGGAAAATCTGCCCTTTTCACACAAAGGAAATGCATAAGATTTAGATTTTGCCTAGTAGCCATCCTTTTTTTGTATATTTTAGAAAGTACAGGAGCTAGAATTGCTGAATATTTAAACTGTAATTATTAGGATGCACTGACAGGTAACTGAATTCCCAGCATTCTTGCAGTTACTGCATACATGACACTAGAATGAGTAGGATTTCATATTTCTGCATCACTTGTCCAATATGCACCACTAATATTTAGTCTATGCTCTTGTGCTGCAACAGTTCACTCTGATCAGAACTCAGTTGATAATGACACAGATGTTTCCTCAAATTCTGGCAATTGACCCCCTTTATTCATCTTCTATATAGTATTGCGTTGAGCTTTTTTTAATGTTAAAATAATAATATAATGTACAGTACAACAGTGGCTGTGATGAGAGACATACTAATAATAACAATTAAAAAACCTTGTCAGTCCATTGGAGGTGAATTTGATTAATCTTTTACGGTATTAATCGATTTCGCCTCAGTCTCTCGTTGCTTTGATGTAGATTATATCTGATATATGTCTGCAGTTTCGCCGATAGATTAAAACTGTGTACAGACAATGCTTCCTTGAACCTTGTGCACCCAAATCAATGTGGGAACAATTACCACTACATCTACTTCAACTGACAATATCAGTATTCTGGGGGTTTTCTGTGGCTTTAACTCAAATCCATTCAACAAGAAAATATACAAGACACACAACTCACAAATCCCTAAGCATATTCAGTTATATAAAGAACACATAACAGGTACATGTTTTCTTTCGTTTAACTATGACTGCCAAACACATTTTGCCTACAAATGCATTTTCGAGAATGTGTGTTTATAATAGTTACTCTTCCAACTGTTTTTCCACCAGAGGCAGCTGGTGGAAAAAAATATTTTAAAATTACAAATACTGTGCAATTGTTTTTACACTTTACAAAGATTATTATTATTATTATTATTATTATTATTATTATTATTATTATTATTATTATTATTATTATTAAGTTTTAGTAGTTGTGCCAGTTTGAATACTGATAGCTTCTAATATTAAGTGCTGTGTGTAATTTCTTTACAATATAATGTTACTTTGCTAGCATAAATTAAGCAAAGCTCCCCTACCTTCACTTCTATGAAAGAAATGCTAACCAATACTATAAATTTATATTTATTTTACTGGTCCTCTTTTTTTATGCCAATAATCTTTTGTTTCTTCACTTATATAAATACAGTATATATTTAATATTTCAATTACAAAGCTATAGATATATTACTGCATCCCGATATCCTTGCTGTAAGTCACATGATCTGATTAGACCACTGGAGTTATACCAAATTGAAATATTAGATACAAACTCAAAAACAAAATATATTTTACAGGAGAAAGGGGGACTAGTGGTAGTATTGTTCAAGGCAAGAAAATGTATTTTAAAGCCATTGTTAGCACTTCAAGAACAAGAAAGAGCAACTTTCATTTAACAAAGCCCTGAAGCAGAGCGGTTTTGCACTTACAGTGCCTTGCGAAAGTATTCGGCCCCCTTGAACTTTGCGACCTTTTGCCACATTTCAGGCTTCAAACATAAAGATATGAAACTGTAATTTTTTGTGAAGAATCAACAACAAGTGGGACACAATCATGAAGTGGAACGAAATTTATTGGATATTTCAAACTTTTTTAACAAATAAAAAACTGAAAAATTGGGCGTGCAAAATTATTCAGCCCCCTTAAGTTAATACTTTGTAGCGCCACCTTTTGCTGCGATTACAGCTGTAAGTCGCTTGGGGTATGTCTCTATCAGTTTTGCACATCGAGAGACTGAAATTTTTGCCCATTCCTCCTTGCAAAACAGCTCGAGCTCAGTGAGGTTGGATGGAGAGCATTTGTGAACAGCAGTTTTCAGTTCTTTCCACAGATTCTCGATTGGATTCAGGTCTGGACTTTGACTTGGCCATTCATCCAAACTCATCAAATCCCTTTCTTTTTTCAAACCATTGAAGATTTTCATGGTGGTTTTGATATGGCTACACCCTACCCTCCAATAAAAAAATAAAAAAAAACATATTTTTTCGCATACATTTTCTCCGTTGCACCCCCAAGGAATATATAGTTCTCTTGTAACGTCTGTTTTGAACTCACTGGGTTTGATCTTCGAAGGAATGAATGCACAGCATCCTGATGGGCATGTGTTCAGACATATCATTGAAAACTGAGTCCACTGAGTTTACTGCTGGCTTTTGTCATTTTACATGGGTTTCATATGTTTGCATGAAAGGCCATTTCATCCTCCACGCTCCATCCATACAACGCCTCTGTAATCCTCATCAGAGACACAACCTGCAGAAAACGAAAATAAAATATGTAATTTTTTTGTTTTTTTTATTTAAGCAGAAAACAGAGATTTCATAAATGCTGTAGTGGGTGCACAATGAGAGAAAATCAGCTAGATTAAAGGGGATCAGATAACTTATTTAGTGGCTGAAGAAGAAATACAAGTGAAAAACAAGACATAATCAGGCACCAAACAGTTGAGGATTAGGAAGCTAGGAGGTGTGGTAAGCTAATTCACAAGTCTCATGTGCCTTTCACCTCTGGAGGCTTGGGTTCCAATCTAGCTCAGGTACGGTGACCACAAGTCCCGGTTTTTCATTAAAGGTCCCAGTGTCCTGAAATTTTTCTCAAAATCTTTAAAATGTTCAGGTTTTCAGCCACTTCCAGTAGTGCGACACGTAAACAACCACTTCCTATAACGTAGCTTATCGCACCTGCAGTGAAAACAAAATAAAAAAAATGTACTGGGGTAACCAAGCACTTTATTTTTATAAAGTGAGCAACACAGACATAAATGCTTATTCCTCAATGCGCCATGCATTTTCATTTAGTTTATATTAAGTATGAATCTACAATTATGTGTAAACTGGTAATTTTGTAGCTGTTCAGTTCTGGCAGGATTTAGCCCAAGAAAAATGCTAAAATGTAATTGTATTTTTAACGTCGATAGACAGAAATAATAATAATAATAATAATAATAATAATAATAATAATAATAATAATACTTCCTGTATAATAAATTCCACATAAAAGTAGCAAAACATATATAACACAATATGACAAGTTAAACTAATTAGCCACAAATGATACACCTGGCAGTGTACTGAAATTAGCTAACTGCATAAAAACAATAAAAATAATAATAATACTGAGCGAGAGGACTATTTAAATAAGCAGTTGAATTAGTCATCAATTATTTAACAATGTAGCCTGGTTTTAAGCGTTGAAAATCTGGTCACCCTAAGCTCTGGTCAAAGATGGATATAGGTCAACATGTTTGATACCATTGATCATGCTATTTTGCCTTGAAAGTTAGATAGTGCTATCAGGAACTGTTTTAGACTGGCTTAGGTCATATCTTATGGATAGGCTCCATTCTTGGCCCCTTACTATTCTCCTTATACATGCTACCATTGGGTTTGCTTATCCATAAACACCATGTACATTTTCACTGTTATGCTGATGACACACAGCTTTACATCTCTGTAAAACCTGGCGATATATCGGCTGTCTCCACCCTAATTGCATGTCTGTCGGAGGAGGAAAGCTGGATGGCCCAAATTTTTTTGCAGTTAAATTCAGGTAAGACTGAAGTCTTGCTGTTAGGTTCTCAGCAGCAATTGGAGTTGGCAAATTCTATAAAAACAAATGTAGGTAAATATAATTAAAATATGAATTCCAAGGCCAGAAACCCGGGATTTGTAATTGATTCTGATTTATGTTTCGGGCTCATAAGGGACCACAGTTACAAATGTTTTATTCCTCTCAGATCATTTGCAATTTGCTTCAAAACAGGACCCATATTTTCTCTTGAAAGAGCAGTGGACTAGACTTCCAGTGAGCAGAGAAAAAGGAATGATACCAATTTAAGGGCAATGAAATCACTGAAGCATGGGAGTGGCAATTCAGTTTCTCACTTGAGTGAGGCTTCCACATGACTCATTGAGGTGTGTATGGGTAACCAGGTTACTCACACCCAGAAATTAAAGCACTCGACCCATAGCCTGTATCGTTTCAAATTATAGCTTTTTCAACCATGTGTGGCTAATGTGATAATGACATCTATTAAGAAATCTATTCCAGTATGTAAATAATAAAGTCAATATAATGTATTCTGAGTGCAGCGCGTGTCCATGAGATATATGCATTACCATATATGCATGCATCACAACACTGAAACACATTTCATTACAGATAAATTCCCCCTGAAGTAGCTGCCAGGTATTTCGTTCATTTGAAAAATTGAAGGAACATTAACTCATATCTGGGAACTATTTCAAACCTTCTGCTGGGGGCATTTCTGTGTCAGTGGGTCCAATTCAAAAAGCTTTAATGTGTGAGTTATTGTAAAGACTGGTTTTGTTTAAGTGTTCTCCCCAGTGTCATGTAAATTAATGAAAGTTTGGAATTTGTTCTAACTTTCTGTTAATTAAGTCAACAGCTTTATGAATATTCAAGTGTCAATATAAATCACATAATTCTACAGATGTCATAATTGCTCTACAACTTATCTTGTGAGCAGATGTCATCCTAATGTCATGCACAGTTTTTCAAACTAACTTTTTTTTATTCAAAGCTGCAGTGGTTAAACTGAACACTGTTATATGAGGAGGAGGTTAAATGTTAGCAAAAGTCAATACTTGGTAGAAGCACCTTTTGCAGCAATTACTGTTATGAGTCGTTTTGGATAGGTCTCTACTAGGATGGTGACGTTTTTGCCCATTCTTTACGGGAAAATTGCTCCAGTTCTGATAGGTTTGTTGGGGATCGTCGATGGACTGCAATCTTCAAGTCTTGCCATACATTTTTGATTGGATTCAAGTCAGGACTTTGACTGGGCCACTCAAGAACATTAATTCTCTTCTTGTTCAACCACTCTAGTGTGGCTTTGGCTTTGTGCTTCGGGTCATTGTCCTGCTGAAATGTGAATTTCCTCCCCAGTTTCAGAGTCTTGGCTGACTCAAACAGGTTTTCCTCAAGGATTCACCTGTACTTTGCACCATCCATTCTCCCCTCTATCCTAACAAGCGTCCCAGTCCCTGCTGAAGAGAAGCATCCCTGTAACATGATGCTGCCACCACCATGCCTAACAGTTGGGATGGTGTTGACTGGGTGATGTGCAGTGTTGGGCTTGCACCAGACGTAACGCTTGGAATTTAGACCGAAAAGTTACATTTTTGTCTTGTCTGACCACAAAACCTTTTTCCACATGTCTGCAGTATCATCCACATGCTTTTTCGCAAACTCCATATGTGCTTTAAGATGAGTCTTTTTGAGTAATGGCTTCTTTCTTGCCAACTGTCCATACAGGCCAGCTTTGTGTAGGGACCGGCTTATTGTTGATGTGTGAACACTGACTCCCATCTCAGACACAGAACTTTGCAGATCTCTCAAGGTCATTGTTGGCTTCAGAGTGACATCCCAAACCAGTTTCCTGCTTGCCCGGCTGCTCAGTTTGTGAGGGCGACCTGATCTGGGTATTTTCTGGGTGGTATAATGCATCTTCCACTTCTTAATGATGGACTTCACTGTGCTGAGAGGGATAATCAGCGCCTTTGAAATGTTCTTGTACCCTTCTTCTGCTCTGTGCCTCTCTACCACTTTATCCCTGACTTGTTTCGAAAGCTCCTTGGTCTTCACGGTTGCTTTGTTGGATCACTATGTGAGCTGATTTAGGGCTGCAGTAGCAAAGGGGTTGAATACTCATGCAACTGAGATGAATCTGTTTATCTCTGTAAGTCTTATTTGTATGCTATATGCATTTTTTTACTTTATCAATGTGGAGTAGTTTCTGTGTAGATTCTACATGTAAAGTCTAATTTGAAAGTGTCGTGGAGTACACTCAGGTGCCAACAAAAAATGAAAACTTTGCAGGGGGTGAATACTTCTGCAAACTACTGTATATATATATAGGACTGTCACTCGATTAAAATTTTTGATTGGTTAATTGGTTAATTTATAGGGCAGCAGTGTGGAGTAGTGGTTAGGGCTCTGGACTCTGGACTTTTTTTTTTTTTTTTTTTATAAATTTAGTCGTCGCCAATTATTTTTACCCCGGTTTTCACCCCAATTTAGCATGCCCAATTATTATCTGTATCCCCGGCTCACCGCTCGCAACCCCCCCTGCGACTCAGGAAACGGAGGCTGGAACACGCGTCCTCCGAAACGGGCTCCTTCCAAGCCGTCATTTTTCGCACTGCAGATCCACAGCAATGCTACCAGACCTATAGTGCCGGAGGACAACACAGATCTGGCAGCTCCGCTGCAGAGCCACAGGCGCCCTATCGGCCACAGGGGTCGCTGATGCGCGGTGAGCCGTGGATTCCCCTGCCGACCTAAGCCCTCCCTACCCGGGCAGCGCTCAGCCAATTGTGCGCCGCCCCCTAGGAACTCTCGGTCACGGTCAGCTGTGACATAGCCTGGATTCGAACCAGCGATCTCCAGGCTATAGAGCACATCCTGCGAGGAGCGCCTTTACTGGATGCGCCACTCGGGAGCCCCCGGGGCTCTGGACTCTTGACCGGAGGGTCGTGGGTTCAATCCCAGGTGGGGGACACTGCTGCTGTACCCTTGAGCAAGGTACTTTACCGAGATTGCTCCAGTAAAAACCCAACTGTATAAATGGGTAATTGTATGTAAAAATAATGTGTAAAAAAATTAATGTCATTGTATGTAAAAATAATGTGATATCTTGTAACAATTGTAAGTCGCCCTGGATAAGGGTGTCTGCTAAGAAATAAATAATAATAATTTTTTGGCATTAGTTGATTAATTGGTAGATTCATCCCTGCACATTTTTAATAAAGGTAACATGGCTATAGTGGCTGTCCTGTGTAGTAATACATACACAAATCAATAGAATCTAAAATAAAATAAGCCCAATGGGAATTTGGCAGTTTTAAAAGTGTTTATTTTAGTTAATGCAACACATTTTCACAGAACATTGTCAATCCATGAAAGAGTTTAATAGCAAAATATAATGCACAAGAACTGAGAATTGATTTTTTTTGTCTTTGATGCAAACATACCATATATAACACTTATGGCTCCTTATGAAGAAACTTTATTTTATTTATTTTGGTGCATTATATTTAGGGCTTCCGGAGTTTCAGCATTAAAACAACAACAACAACAACAACAAGAAATTCAGGACCATGAAACAGGTAAACATCGGTTAAAACAACTCTCCTACCCATGTCCCACAGTATAAACCAGTTTAGACGCAAATCTATATGTAGAAAAAAAACAAAAAAACGTGAGTTCAGGCCCTAGGCACATGCTTATATCTATTAGAGTATTACATTGTGTGTAAAGTGTCTCATCATAAAATGTGTCATTTCAAAGTCTGAGCAGCCATGCTCAGCTTTGCTTGCACCAACAGCACAAGATGACTTAGTTTCCCTCAAAACCAAAAAAAAATAATAATCCACATAACCTATATATATTTACCCATATTATTATTCTAGAATCCCACATGGTGACAGCAGCTATTCAAAACTAAAGACCCCCTGGTAACACTTTACATTAAGTGTCTCGAATTACTGTGTATTTACATAGTAGTTACTTAGTAAATACATGTGCACTTACACATAATTACAAGGTTATTATGCACAGTTATTACAATGTACTTAAGGTGTAAATATTTTTGCATGCTATATGTACAGCTATGGCCAAAGGTTTTGCATCATCCTATAGAATTATCTAATTTTGCTTCATAACATCGAATGAAACCTGCTGAATAATGTTACGTTAACATATTGAATTACATACCGCTTCGCAATTTTCCATATGTGACATTTTTAAATGTGACATTTTTAAATCTAATATGAAATACTGTACTACTATTATGGCTTCCACTAGACTTTTGCAATATCATTTGGTAGTTTCTTTGATGACATGATGTTAAATAAAATATCTAAATTATGTTCATATGGTTTATTTTTTTTATTTTTTATTATGTCTCAATCCTAAAATTATAGGTGATGCAAAACTTTTGGCCAATTCATTTTCCTAATGAAGGAATGTTTGAGTTTCAGATTATATATCTAAATGCATTTTAGGCGGGCAATCTTTTAAAACTGAAACACAAACAAACAAACAAACAAAAAAACAAAAAAACAATATTATGTAGCCAACAGCAGATTGTCAAATCCTGGTCCATTAATATTTTAAAGAGAAGGCCCCTCCAATTAATAGGAGCTTAACAGATGCAAATGAAACCATTGAAAACTTTTGTTTTTTTCAGAGAAGCCCAGTTGTCAGATTCAGCCACTACAACAATGAAAAAAGTAGAAGCAGCAATGCAGTTATCTCCTCTAAATATTGATTTTATGAAGTGGACCCTCAGGGTATTAGAATACATTTAACACATCATGTATGACTGAAAAAAACACCTGTCATTACACAACTCAAGTTATACGATGAATCTGAGCTGTTCCTACCATATGATGAAGTGAATGGTCCAGTACACTGTTTATCAAGCCAAAACAGCCAGAAAAAGTGTGTGACATATTCCAGCTTGTATGGATTACCTCATAGTACACTAGTTATGTGCTAATCAGAGTCTGTGAAACCAGCTGACAGTCGTTTCAGTCATAACCACAGTAGTTAATTCATCAGAAACTTCATAGCTGGAAAATATAGTTTGGGGCACGGCCCACAACTAGAATGAATCAGAAATGTATGGTTACTGGTTAATTGGGGGAGAGATGCTGATGTAGAAAAATATATTACCCTTGCATTGCATGGCTTCTTGTATCAGACTAAACATGATATCAGCACAGTCAGCAAATGCTAACTAGCTAGTCTACGCAGGGGCGTGAAGGATTAGGCATTATTTGGATTTTTGTTATTTGGATCTATTGTTATTTATGTGTTTACTGTTAGGTGTGTACTTTCCTGCCTCCATGGCAACTGACCCCAGATATCCACAAATCCAAAAGTTCTGTCCATATATAACTTTAGGTTGTATGTTGAGCCCAAGGTGATACTTTTATCTTCATGTGCTGTTTTGCTGCGGTTCCTTGTGATACCTGGGTATCACAAGGAACCGCAGAGGGGTGTCACAAGGCTGGCTGAGTGGTGACGTCAGAACCAGGAAATGAATAACACAGACAGGATGGATGATATGGTAAATGCACTTGCTTGCGCCGGTTTATTTGCAGCCAAAATAAACAGACAAACAAAACAAACAAACACTAACAAACAGGGACGAACACTAAACAAACATGTACCATGCTGGTCCTCCAGCACCACGTAGCAATTGCTCACTATTATTATTTTTCTCCTCACTCTCCCGTTCCTTCGCCCTGAACACACAACACTGAGTGAGTAAAACGTGCATCTATATATACAATTGTGCTGGGATTCAATTGCCAATCAATTATTCACTTGAATCCCAGCATGTGAACTAATCTGTGAAAACTCCGTGCTCACATATAAAGTACTTTATATGCACATGAAGTGAAGTGCAATCCCTGTGCCTAAATACAATTATACATTTTAAATACTCATGCTCATTACCCACATTATATCCCGTGTACCAACTACAATACACCAACATCAACACACGCAACATACAGCATAAAACACACAAATGCACACAGGGGCGTGGTACATTGCCACAAGGGGTTACATGCTTCTACCATGGGGGGAGCCGCTGTGCAGTGCAAACCTGAGGACCACAGTGGGACAGGAGCTTCCAGGCGGTTTGACACTTACTGTACAAGTCAATTGAGACCTCTGTTGGAGATAGAGGATACTGAAAATGAGCTGGCAAATGTTAGAAAACATTTCCAGTATAGGAGTGGTTAATTCCCTGTCAGTGTAGGGCTGAGAATAACAGGTGCGACTTAATAATGAAGGAACTCAACTCATAAAGGGGATGTTTGCATAGAGTCAGCCCTCCCGGTGACAGCATTACCAATACGTTATAACCAAAGACCTTATCGGCACTCTATTTTATATTAATGTTCATTATAGAGTCATTGTGACCACCACACAGTTGTTTCCATGTACCACTGTTGACTTGATGTGCTAAACCTGCTAAAATAATATTTTCTACTTAAACAATATAGATACTGTACCGTACACCCATATTGCCCATACAAACACACACCCGGGCCCTGGCTGAATGCGCTTGCGATCTAACAAATGAGCACAACTGCAATCATGTTCAATGTCATATTAAAACATGATTCCTGGTCGATTGTCTGCTATGTTCTTCCATTGCTTCTCTACACTTCATCAGAAGCCATGTACTGTCAGGAGTTTGAGCTGCTGGCACACTCTTAAAGCTTTCAGGCCACTCTGTTACTCTGTGGAATAAACAGATATCCTCCTGCAGCAGCGTTGTGGGTATGAATACCATAGGTAAGGTCTAGCTCAAGGAAGCAAAACATAATGCAAACAAATGAACACAAGGAGGCCCCTTTTATTGTGGTTTACATTGTTTGTATTCTTTATTTACAAAAAAAACACCTATAACCTTTCATTTACATCATTGTGACAACCTTCTTATAGCAATTATTTTAAAAACCGTATGGGTCGCGGCACTGTGTATTTACTACTATGAACAGGGTGTTACATCTTATGTATAATGCCACATTTACTGTATGTATTTACTGTTTATTAAGTGGCAGCCTTTGTTGCCTTTTATTTAACAGGCAGTCTGCATGGCTCTATTAACTTCGTCTTGACACCACCAGAGGGAGCTGTTTGATTGAAGCAAATGCAGTAACTACCAGGATGACCTTTTGAAGTCAATTCTACAGAAAGCTTTTCAACCACACAAAAAACAAACTGAACTTAAATCACAAATTCAATTTGCCTTAATACCATAAAAGACAATAACTTTGACATATGGTATTCTACTCCATTTAACTTTCATGGTCAGTATGCCTACAGCTCAAGTTTTGCAAGTGATTCTTCATTTGGAATGTTCTACCTGTATAAAGCCATCCACATCCTGAAGAACACCCCACTGTCCTGCTTCTTGTAATCGAATTATGTATGCTACATGTGTTAACTGATGTTGTCGTAAATATTTTTAAGCATGAAGCTTATTCTGGTAATTGCGGTATTAATTTTATTTTATTAAGATTAGTTTCAGCACTTGAAATTAGTCTTTATGAGGTTTTATGAGTTACTGTTGAAATGCCCCCGGTGCTATGACACCTCCTGCTGTCTTTCCACTCTTTCAGCTCTGCAGGCCTATATTCCGTGGAGCAATTCACAGAAGAGTTGAGATGACATTGCATAATAAAGTGTTTTTTTTACTTAAAAAATAAACATGTCAACAAACTATGAAACGGCGCTGCCTCATTTTAATTGTCAGAATAAAAACAGCACGTGGCAATCACAAAATGAATATTAATCTTTACAGCCAATGGAAAAGTAGTATTCAAGGGCATTTTAAACATGCCTTGTAACAAAAATAAAAATATACCACCACAAATGAAGCAATTTATCAAATATGGTTAGATTTGACCTGTAGGTTTGAAAGAGAAACCATTAAAATGTGACAATATCTTAAACTTGAGGGAGTAGAAGAGAGGTCTGACATACTCCTCAGCTCTGATTACATTTATTGAATTCAACTCCACAATGGGCCATATTCACAAAGCTTTATGGACTGTTTTAAGGAGTCTTTACAAAATATTCCTGAAAACAATCTAGAACATTTTGTGACTATGGCCCAAAGTCAAGTAGACACGTGTCTCACCTAAATTTCTAAGCTACAATATAGAAATGGGACAATTAATGGATTATTGATCACTATGGCTTTTATTTTGCAAGTCTCAATGAAACCTTTATTGATTGAATAACTGCACCGGAGCTCTATGTAGAGCCTCACGTAAACATTACACTACAGCACAGGCACGTTTTCACTTGTATTTGAAGGGTTTTGTTTATTTGATATATTATTTAGACTATAACTTCAGTAATTATGGGTAATACTGAGATATATTTTATTTTGTTTGACATTAAACATCAACAATGAAGGTTAGGCAACAAACACAAAGTAATCAAAACACTGAGCTGCTTCGTTAACGACTCCAGCTTCCAGCAATTTTAAAAATAATTGGGATCAGATACTACCTCTGCTTTCCCTGAGGGGAAATCTAACAGGCTACATGCGGCCCACACTCCACAACTGCAACTGATTCCCACACCATCACACACAACACACAGAATTATCCAAGACAACAGAATGCTGCATAACAGGCAATAAACAAGCAGCAGTGCTTGTTATCCAGATTAACATTTCCAATGTAGAAACGATTGTGTGTATATATCTCAGACCCGGACGCAATTACAACTGTAATTGTGCAATTCATAATTAATTCCAATTATTAATTATGTGAAGAACCACTATCTGAAGAAGCCCTGCATATGTGTATGAGGTGTATAGTTTTAAATGTGTTTTCTGTGTGTTTTTGTAATTTGCTGTTGGACGCTGTTGTAAATGAGCTCATTATAGCTCATATGGCCTTTTTCCAATAAAAAATGTAAAGAAAATAAATAAGAAAATATATATGAATTCAACAAGTATTGGTGACAGATCAATAAAGGTATAGTGACAGGGGTGGGACATTTGTTTAGACCACTTACCCCTTTTAAATTTACAGTGGTATATCATTTTAAAAATATGGTATAGTGAAGCATAGAATGTATGACTCAGCTATCAATCATCAGTGTTTTGCTTATATATATATATATATATATATATATATATATATATATATATATATATATATATATAATCAAAGAATGTTGTTTATCTAATACTTATTATCTGCTGACATTGCAGTGCTCGTTTCTGTCTGTTTAAAGGAGTGTTGGCTGTATCCTGTGGCGTGACCTGAAGTAATGCATGTGGTCCACGGTATGACTTAGAACATTGTGGGGGAGGGTTGTTGAGAACACCTTTTTAGATTAAAACAAATAATTAGCACAGTAAAAGAAACATGACAATTATGTGAGTCATTCTTTCTATTAAGTATGTTACAGGAGCAAAGTGCTCTACATTACCCAAACTGCTTAAGATTTATAGCCAGACTATGTCAGATACGAAATATGTATATTATTGTAGACAAATGTGCAAAATATAAAATACCCAGTTCGATAGTTTTGGAATTACTGGTAACTGTCTCAATTAATACAAAAGACACCTCTATAGCATCAATATAATGTACTGAATATAAATATTCAGACTTAATTGGCAAGGCAATTCTCAAATATAAAAGCCATCATATAAAATATAGCGTTTTCACATCGGCACTTTAGAGCGGTGTGGAGTGTGCAAATCATATTTACATATTTCCCCTCCTTCACAACGTTCCAGTTCCGGGGATCGCTGAAAATGGCCAGCTGAATATGAACCCCTGATTGCGATTATCCAATGAAACACAGCAACCTCAAATCAATGCGTGTCAATGGGAGGAGGAGTGACACCAGCACATATGAAGTGCTTATTCTGAATAAAAAGTGCACAACTATTCGGTTAAATGAAACTATTTTTAATTCATGCACATTGTAACAAAAATGGCAGGTAATTGCTTTTATACCCTTTTACATACCATTGCTACCCCCATTAAAGAACACTATTGTAAACATGTTTTTACAATGCTGATAAAAGGTTAAATAGCCGTATACAGTAGGATATTTCATAATTGAAACAGTAGAATAATGAAAAATATTGCTAATATATTTGGCAACTGTAGTAGGTGAAGTTCTTGAGTCCCAGGAGGAGTGAATATAGTTAATTTGTGCACAGAGAGGCACCGCATTTTCTCTGCTGTGTACTTAATTAATTTGCATTAAAAAGGACAATTACTTTTTTCATCAACTACTAGAGTCTGGTAGTTGCCTTTGGTAATTGCTTCAGTAATTTGGTAACTGGGGCTCTGTGATAAAGTATTTGATGTTTTTAGATGTGCAATTTGTAGGCCTAGACACTCGCCAGACAAGTGACCACAATCCAGAATTATTCCTTTCCGGTAGGTCTAAGGTGATTAAACCTCCCTAAGGCCCCCACCCGGGCTCCCTGAAGGGAAAAGCTTGTTTCTGGTACCTGTGGGATTTTGCTAAGTACAAACCATGTACAATCCCTGTTATAAACTGTAACTGAGACACATATTTGCATTGGACTCATAATAAGAATACATATTCTTATTATTAGTCCCATGCAAATGTGCATCTCAGTTAGTTGTACTGAAGGGTTATGAACTAAGAGGGAATATAGGCACTGGAAGAAGTGAACTATCAGTTTACATTCTAGAGGTGTTGATATAACCCATACTCAACTCAATTATATACTACTTTATTTTATGTATGCAACTTACCAAATCTAACTCTAATTGTTTTTGTTCATAACAAACTTTTATGAAGTCCATCTGTATTTTCACTATATACTGTTCAGTGGCTGAGATACCAGGCTTACTTTACGTTTTATTCTCAGTATTGGTATGGTTGAAACAGGTTTCAGCCTTGGGCCGCTAAAACCGATTCTTTTTAACCAAGCCAATCTGTTCTCTGGGTAACTGGGTTAGATTTCAAGAAGACCTCAGAATAAGGTAGCCAGCATGACATTCTAAATGAGCAACTAACTCTGCAGTGGCATCTGGTTTGATACGCGTGGGTTTCATGAGCAATGTACATTTCTATTTGTATCTGTTCAGGAAATGGCTGTGGTAGCAGGTTTCAAATGCACAAGACAGCATCTTGCAAAACCCACTTCTCCTAAACAACAACTCATAAAAAATTAAATTTGAAAGAAAAACAGTTTTTAACACAGAATTATATGTTGTCACAAAGGAATATATATATATATATATATATAATGTGAAGTACTTTGTTCTTTCCAACAGCTGTCTGTCACTTTAATTATACATGAAACAAGGGTAGTGCTCTTTAAACGCCGTGGCGTACGTTTATTTAGCAAACTGTTATTTCAAACAAAAATAAACACACAAAAACAAAACCTAGCCTTTCTTCAGGCGCTAACTAAACTGATTAACAGAAAGGTTAACTAATGCAGGGCAGGGTAAGCCTGTTCCCCTGTTTAAACTAATTCCAAGAACCACCTCAGCCAAATCACCGTCCAGAACTTCGTTGTCAAGGATACCCGTACCTTTATTTTGTTACCAGAAAAACCTTTTGTCCAACACGCTTGTTTCACCACTTCAACCCTCTTCCCCAAACACACAAACTGAAACCCTTTTTAACCCCGACCTGATCACTTCCATCTGATCAGCATTTGCCGATTAATTATATAATTAATCACTTGTTACATTTGTTTCAACAAAGTGTGTGGCTACCCCCCATGGTCCTAAAGCCTCCAAATTACTGTCTGGTACATACACATCATCACAATATATATATATGAAATCCATGTATGATCTATTAATTATTTTCAGGACAAAAAACTTTACCAATAATTTTCGATATGTTAATTGTTTAATCAACCAGATACTTTTAATTTTAAATATGAACTGTTTGGATATTGAAGTTTACAGTTGCTTTTATATGTCTATTTTTTGAAAGGACTGTCTGAGATTGGCCTGCTCTAATAATTGCTTCTTTCAACACATACTGAAAGGGGCACATGTTTAATTCTGCTGGTCAGAAACAATTCATATATTAAACATGATTGCATGAAATAGCAATGGCTTTATAACTCATTGTACAATCGTAGGTTTAACTAGGGTTAAAAGAAGAACGTACTTGACTGAAGATTATTATTATTATTATTATTATTATTATTATTATTATTATTATTATTATTATTATTATTATTTCAATAATCAGTGTTGTACAGACACAGTTATTGCCCCCTACTGCTGCAAGAACAATCGTAAAAATAACGTTGACGTTTTAGGCAATTAATCTATTATAAAATCTGTCTCTAGCACACTCTTGTCTAGTCTGCCAACCACAACCCATGACATGTTATCCTTTTTTTAATTGTTGACTTGCAGTTTTGCCCTGTCACCATGGTTTTGAGAAATATTCAAGATAACATGTTAAGAAAAGGAAGTTCTAATGCAAGCTTCTCCTTCTACTTGTCTAACCCACAGTAACCCGCACACCACGTTCCAATTTAAATGTCAGGAAAAAAAAATAATGCAAATATGCACACTAATGTTTTCTTAAAACTTTCCTGTTTAATTGACAAGTCTTCAAAGATATTGAATAATTAAAGCAATCTAGCTTGCATTGGAAGTGACGTGAGGTTAACCCTGCTGCACAGTAAGATCATTTTAAATGTTTCACACTAACAATCTTTCCATTTCACTCTAGCTCTAGTCATTTATTTACTGTACATCTAGTTTGTAATTAGAACAGTTGGTACTAGTTAAGGCTTGCTTACCAGATGTATTAAACAATTATGAAGATGGAAAATTGGTATGAATGTAAGCTGCATCTTGAAACCCCATCTGTTGGAAATGTTAGAAATGTTGTGCAGTTTATTTCACAGTCTAAACAAACGGCTCATTTAACCACAGCTTAAACCTACTGAATGCAAATGTATTGCAAGGCAAGAGGTGGGGTATGTTTTGTCATAATTGCTTAATATCCAGGACGTGCTTCAAAACAAGACAATTCACCTCAATTACATTTTTCTAGTCATCTTAAAACAAAATTAAAAAAGTGGAAGTGCAAGTATATTACAGGGAAAAAACACCTGACTTTATTAAGAGAAAAAAATGGCATATTACAAAAAATACAAAACATAAAAGTTTTTATATTAAAGCATGAGCAATGATAAAAGTTTTAATCAAAATAATATTAATTAAAAACTGGCTAATATATATATAAAGAACCTACAATGTAAACTAGTGAAACAATATGGTGCAAGTTATCACAAGAATGATTCAAATAATTTTAAGCTAAAATGACATGTTGATAAACAATGTCATGGGGTTTACATTCATTACACAATCAGGGCATCTGGTTTACCGGAGTGGATGGGAGCTCCCAGGGGGTGGCACACAATTGGCCTACTACTAAATTAATTAAAATTAAAAAAAAGACATTTTATAAAAATATAAATGAAAAGTACTTCAAAAAGTTATCAAAAGGAACAAAACAACAGTTTTAAAAGGCCTCAATATGAAATCTATCTGATGATCTATCTTGAAAAGTTAAGTACCGTTAAACCATGTACATAAGAAGCACATTTTGACACAAACCACCATTTATTAATATACAGTATATTGTATATTAAACTTGTAAAATTCCCCTTCATTGAAAACATACAAAAGCTTGTTTGGAGTTTCTGACAGGAAGTAATTAACAGTATTTGCTCTGATAAGGTAATATAAATACAGTGACACACTTAAGATGACCCAAAAGCTTTTTTTAAATCTATTTTTGACTTAAGGCTTTGGCGCTATTAAATATACAAATACAATTCACTTGTATAAAAGAAAAGGGAAGTATGTCGAAAGACCAATACACTTTTTGGTATATTGAATATTTAATAATTTACGACTAGTTTCACAGACCCCGGTTTGCACTAATTGTTGACTAGCCAATGTAAATTTAGGTAAAGTAATCCAAGGTTTGAGCTCATCAGGGCCTGTGAAACCAGCTGTAAACATATAAAGTTAGGGATCAATTCAAAGATAACAATGCAGTATACTATCCAAGTTCTTTTTCTTTTTTCTTTTCTCTCTTTTTTTCTAAACGTATCAGTCCCTTGTGTAGTCTTCATGTGCTGTATATCAGAAACAAATACTGCAATAACTTGATGCATGTTTTTTAGGACACTTTTTGTGAATTGTTACTCCTTTCCGAATCAAAGCTGAGGAAGTTAGTTAATTCTCGCGTGCCACTGTTCATTTCTACATCACCACCGTTTGGATTTTCATCTTGGGCATCTATCTCCTTGAAATATTTAAGTGGATCCCTTTCTGGCCAGAGAGATGGGCCATTTTCCTTGCATGACTTGTGAGTGCCCTCCGCTTTCCATAACTTGTAATATAAATATAACATGACCATTATCAGAAGCACAATAACGATGAAGGGGTAGATGAAGACAAAGCTGAACAGAGACTGTGAGGTGCAGACTGTAGAGAAGATGCTGTGCTCTGGAAAACAAAAGAATTTAAAAAGAGAGTCAGGTGCTGCAGGGATTCAAAGTCACACAAGTTAACAGTTAAGCATTAAGTCACAGCGGTGTGGACTTTTTTTCTCACAACTTGGTATTGCTCTGATTATTGTGCTGACTGTTAAAATGTCTTTTCAATTCTGTACATGCACAAAGCCTAATAATAATAAGAGAGCTGCAGCGCTCTGTATGCTATATCGTACTTCATATTCTAAACATTTCAATAGTGTACAGCAACTCAACTACATGTACTCAATCTAATCTTCTTCTTCTTCTTCTTCTTCTTCTTCTTCTTCTTCTTCTTCTTCTTCTTCTGACTAGGGTGGGGATCAGTGTGATCACATGTGCTTAAAGTGAGTCATTTTAACAAGACTGTGATAATAACCAAAGTGATTGATCGGGAGCGTGTCCTATTGACTCCCATTTTATATTCTGACATTTCAATATGGTGCTATTAAGTGAAGGGTGACATTAACAGGAGTGATAATATGTGGGTTTGACTGTATTTAGACATGCACCAGCTGTTTATTCTGAGAAACAATATTACAGACCATTCTAAACAGAATAGAAACTATCTATAGCTACTGACAGTGCTTTTAAAAAGTATCCATCACAAGCTAATTGTGTTTGCCTATCTTTGCTAACACATGAATATCTCGTTAACACTCGAATACAGAAATCTGTAATCTTGTTTTCTGGTCTCTGCTGACAGGAGAAAGAGTCCGATATAGCCGTTGCAAACAGTGCTTCTCCCAAAGATAATATCGAATCTACTTGCCTTCGTTTTATAGCTTTCATATCTTAAGTATGCATTTCGATCATTTGAGATTTTGTAAAATGGGTTTCTTACAAACTAACAGATGCAGTTAAATCACAATCCCAAAACAAACAAACAAATAAATAAATAAACTGAAAGAACATAAGTCTGCCTGTGCTTCAGTACTTCTGTAACGAATATCCATAAACAAAGGAACAGGAGTAGTAAACATGGTTATGACAGTTGCTTTGAGGATATCCATCTTCTTTTGTGCAACTTGACTGAACCATTTCAACAGAACAGGGGAGTTTGTGTTCAAAGGTTTTAGTAAAACTGTTCAATAACTTTTTTTTTTTTTTTTTAAGAAATATGTTTGTAATACATATTTTTGGATATATTCATACAATCAGCGGGTATTTATGTTATTTATGTTTTAATGCTACCCAACTGTCAGTGTTACATTTCACACCTAGTTTTCACCACCTAGAGTGGAAAATAGTTCACTATTTTATCAGAGTTGATCATATTTTAGACAGCAAGAATATCAAGTGTATCTGAAATGGACTGTACTTAGCTACAGTACTTATGTATTTGCAGTGTTGAGTGCATGAAACATTCAAAGGCAGGCGCAAAGCAAGTTAGTGCCCATTTTTTAAAATGAATTAAATTGCAAAGCAGGGTAGCTCGTACTTATCTGTCCTACTTCACACATAGACTTGTTTGGCCATCATAAGTTAATCAGCCTTTCATTGTCTTTCATCTCAGGGAGTCAGGTCTCATTATAAACCACACTTGTTATACAGGGGCTATGTTATACTGTATTTTACATAAGTTGTGCAGTGGCCAATTCAGGTTGTAAGCTTTATTCCCATGTAACACAAAGAGAAACAGACCTGAATCATAGCATATTATTTATTTCTTTGGCTTTAGTTTTGTAACATTAAGGTACTCTTCTCCTTTAAAAACACTGGAGTAAATAACAGACTGGAGTCATACATTATATATAAATTATCACGCTTTTCATTGCCTTATGTAAACATGAAAAGCCGTAACCCCCTATTAGCAGCAGTTCCTGTTTTCCTAAATAAGATTATTAAGTAGTTTATCTACCTTCTTGCTTAATGTCAACTGTTGAAGTTCCAGAAGTATCTGCTGCAATTTCATGCCACTGGTTTCTTGGGGAGAGCAGCAACTCCTTCACGCGGCAGTAATAGCTCCCACTGTCCGTAACTTCTGCCCTTTGCACAGTTAGGGTATACAGCTTGGCAGTGGGTCTTTCGAACAGTAAGATGCTCTTGGTCCCATTTAGGAAACGTAATGTAGAATTGCGCTGTGCTATAAAAATGGCCTGGTTCTCTCCTTGCTCAGTCCTCTTCCACCAGGTTACCTCAAACGTGGACTCTCTGCTTGAGATGGAGTCAATGCTGCACTTCAGTTTAAAGCTACCCTGCTTCTCCACTAAGGAGATGCTTACATCACTTTTATGCACATGCAGTTTCTTCTCTGGATGAATAAAAATATAATTGTAAGGTTAGTATCATGCAATCCTACACATCTACTTTACGTAAACTCCAGGTTAAGTGACAAATAATTGTGTACAATTCCATAATAAAGATAAAATACAATGCAACAACATGCAAGGCCAATTTTTTTTTTTTTTTTTTTTTTAATTTAGTCGTTGCCAATCAGTTTTTATTATTTTCTCCCCAATTTGAAATGCCCAATTATTTTTAGGCTCAGCTCACCGCTACCACCCCTGCGCTGACTCGGGAGGGACGAAGATGGACACACGCTGTCCTCCGAAGCGTGTGCCGTCAGCCGCCCGCTTCTTTACACTCTGCAGACTCACCGTGCAGCCGCCTCAGAGCTACAGCGTCGGAGGACAACGCAGCTCTGGGCATCTTACAGGCAAGCCCGCAGGCGCCCGGCCAGACTACAGGGGTCGCTGGTGCGCGGTGAGCTGAGGACACCCTGACCGACCTAACCCTCCCTCCCCCGGACGACGCTCGGCCAATTGAGCGCCGCCCCTGTCCACGGTCGGCTGTGGAATAGCCTGGACTCGAACCGAACCGAGTCCAGGCTATAGAGCACATCCTGCACTCTAGCGAGCGCTTTTACTGGATGCGCCACTCGGGAGCCCCAAGGCCATTATTGACAGGGTTTATCCTAAATAAGGTTTATGTTAACAGATTATTAGATCTGCCTGCATGCAAACATACTACACAACATCCATAGTTAACATTCTGTTGTTGAAGTTAGAATGTTGTTATTATGAACCAATTGATTAAATGTATAATTTTTATATAAAACTGGTTACTTGTGGACCATGTCTTGTTATTATGGAGAAATCTTATTTAGTGTCATTTAAATCTTTGGTAGCATTATTAAATTGGCTTTGTTAAATATTTGGTATGATAAATGGTTAATTTAATATAATAGGAGACTGAAGTCACTCAATGATTGTTGGTTCTAAACAAATGTGTTATTACTTTAGAAATGCCCATCTCTGATCTGGATTTAGTATCAATACCAGTAAATCTGAAACAGAGCAATACCAATGATAGGACTTTTTCATCTCCTTTAATCCTACAGGAAACCCAGAAGACCCTGCCTGTTGCAATAGGTAGGAAAATCTTGGACCGTGTATATTTTTCTATTTTCTCTCTATAAAAAAATAATATGGTAGATGATAACAGAGATATGCATTTCCAATGGAAATACATATTTGGGTAGAACCAGTTATAAAAAAAAGATATTTTAGAACATGATGTTAGCCTGTAGCACCCAGTGGAATTGTGATCATTCCTATTATTATTAGTTTGGGAACAGGAAAAAAAGAAACCCGAATGCGCAGATACAGAAAAAAATAAGAAAAGAGGCACCTTACCTGGATAATGTATTTCAACATTAGTGAAGCCCGATACATCACTAGATTGGAAATGCAATTGATTCTTGGAGTTCATTATCCACTCATCTACCTGGCATGAGTAAATGCCACTGTCACCAACATCAGCCTTCTGTATCACCAAACTGTAAGTCCCAACAGAAGGACTGTAGAACTGCATTCTCTTCATCAGTTCTTTGTCTCCTCCCAGAAATTCAAACATAGAATTGTGCTTAAGTTTCAGAAGGGGTTTCTTGGTATAACTGGAATTCTGATAATACCAAGTAACAGAGAACTGAGAAGCTGACTGAACTTCACTGCTGAAGGTGCAGTTAACCTCAAATTCCTTGTTTTCATGGACTATCATAGTGGCGTTGGTTTTTGAGACTTGTAACTTATTTTCTGTGGGAAGAGGAGGGTTGTAATCAGTGTCACAAGATTAAGATGTTATCAATGCGGTGTAATATCTACCTTGTCATACTTATTTTATGGTTTATTATTTTATTAAAATACATTATAACATGCTAAGGATTTTGCTGCTATCCATTTGGTCAGTCTAACATTGTATTCCTGTAATTATATGGATAAGGATGCCAGTAGGATTAAGGGATAACTGCCTTTTAACACTTACAACTGAGTATATATATATTAACGGAAGGCTTTCATTAAGCATTGTAGAGTATTTGTCCACAATGTTGTTAGGCAAAGATGATATGTTTCAAAGAAGACATCAGGTCCTCAGTCTAGTCCATGACCTGTGGCATTGTCACAAAGATAATGCAACACATCCCATTTACCATGTGACCTACAGGTAGGCATTTTGTAATGGGTAAAGAATTGTTACTGGGACATGTTATGACCACGATAACACACTCCAGTGTTTGTGGCTTGACTGCTGTAGCCCAGATCTGCAGCCTAGGTGGGTAAAAGCACGAGGACATAAGCCTCAAAAAGCATGAGGCATGGGTTATTGAAGCACAACACGCACCCTGTCATGTGTTATCCCTTGCATAATTAGATATGATTTATTGTGTCATAATATTTGACGAGTAGGTTATTATATTATTTTTTATCAGGCTGTTTTTTTTTTCTAGTAAAAAAAAAATTAAACTACACTTTGTCATCACTGAAAATACAAAAACAGGAACAAATTCAATTTTTGAAAAAGGGAAGCCATGGAAAATATAATACATTTAATAAAACAACAACAAAAGCTTTGTCTTCCTCTTCATTTACTTCCTCTTTTGGAAACTGCCAGGCATGTCCCTTGTTAGCACACCATTCTACCCTACTGGGGGGAACTTATTTAAAAGCACATAATCTAGATGTTTTTTAAAGGTTGCGAGTGTTTTAGAACCCACTACTTCACTTGGTAGGCTATTCCATGCATTTATAACTCATTTATACCTTCTGTTCTAAACTTACTTTTACTCAGCTTGCTCTTATGCCCTCTTGTTCATCTCTCTGTGCTACTTTTGAAGTAGTGTCTTTAGGGTTAACTTCATCTATACCATCTATACCATTTACAATTTTGAAGATTTAAATCGTTCCAAAGTGAAAAATACTTCTCTGGTGAAAGTCTGATGAAAGGGGTCCTTTCAGAAAACAATGTAGCTTTGCAAAATGGAAATGGACCTTGGTGTGTTATATTTCTTTAAGCTTTTCATTTTAATTGATGATTGTTCTTTTTTTGAGAAGGTAAATCAATGAAAAAACAGTGTGCACAAAGCAAGAAACATACCTATAGATGCAATGTCGACTTCTATTTCAACGCTCTTTTTGTCCAGAGAGTACCAGATGTTGTTGGCATCCTGCAACCACTCTTCTACAACACAGTAGTATTTTCCAGAGTCAGTAAGATCAGTCTGCAGAATGCTCAGCTTGTAGGAACTTCTGGAGCACCTCTTGCTTTGGTATTTATTCTTCATCTCGTGTGAATTCATCAGTTCTTCTGGCATTAGGATGTTGTTGCGGTCGGTTTTCAGAATTGTTTTATTGCTGAGCTCCTCGTCATACTTACTGGCATACCAGGACACTTCAAACTGGGAGTCCTGATAGGTACTGGCTGTAATCTTACATTCTATCTCCACATTAGCATTCACTTTACTTTTAATAGTCATAGGCTCACTGGAGATGGACAGCTTGCTGACTAAAAATGAAAAAAGGAGTAATTGTGTTTAATGGTTAAAATTATTCTACAGCATTTTAGTAGCGTTATATTTATGACCTAACATCAAGCATTTCCTCTCCTTGATGGTTTATAATTCATATCTCGTTTAACATTTTACTTCAAAGTTTCACAGATATCCAGCTGCTACAGATAACAGTGAGGCAGCATGGAATAGAAAAACACAGTTTAATGCCACAGAGGGGGTGCAATTTATAGACGCAGTTTAAACTTCAAGCTTCCTGTCATGCTTTAGAGAAAAATTGACCAATTGTAAACTGACACATATATAGTATCTTGTGGATCAATGAAAACACATATCATATAAATCATAATAGAATAAAGAAAATACATTTTTCTAGGAAATAGTTTTCTCCCAAATCCTCAACAACTGTCTACAGCTTTGCAAAAGGATTCTACCACATTGTTCTTGGCTCTCCATAGTGTGCATCTAAACAAGTTTCAAACTAATGTTAACATTCAATTAACTAATGAAAACAAATGCATACTCCACCAGCACTCTGGATTGGAAAATGTAACATGTTTTTTAGGGTTAAACCTTTTGTATCATACCTGGTTTACTGACAATCACTTCTAATTCATTGGAATAAACATTTGCCAACTGTACTTCATTTATCCACGCCTCTGCCACACATTGATATTTTCCCATCTCTGTTGAGCTGGCCCTGGTGATTTTTAAATTAGAGTCACTTTCTGTCTTCTCCACTATGGTTTTGAATTTAAAGTTACTGGTTTTTTCCCCCCAGGTGATTTTACCATCATAGTGGATCACCACTATGTTCTCTGCTTGTGACCCCTTGGCCATGAATGTCCAGGTAATGGTTAGTGGAACCTTGGGTCCTTTGACTTTGCATTGCAGAGTTATAGTTTCAGTGTCTTTGACATTTATTGTGCGACTCTTCAGCTCTGCAGTTAGGACTGACCCTGAAAAAAATGGAATAAAAATAAATAAATGGAGAATGACTGGGGTTAAGGAATTTGCTGCCCTGTATAAACCACGAAATATTTGCAAAATGCATAAGGACTGGGCGGGACATTTGCTCTTTATTCAGCCCTTTATACGATGCTGAATGACAACACAGTTACTATGTTTACTATATGTCCTTTTTAAAAAAAAAAAAAAAAATCACATCACTACTTTTTAGTAAAGCATTATAGCGATTCTCTATCATTTTGTTGGTCAACTCTCAGTCAACATATTTGTCAATGTTCTTCTCCAACCAACTGGAACCAACTGGAATTGAAACATAAATGACCTAATACACCTTCAGTTGTCAAACACTGACAATCTGTGTGAAAGGTTATATAAAGTTGTTAATCAAATGCAAAGTGTCTTCAAGCATGCTTAAAATAAATCAAACAGCACTGCAAACTTCAGTGGTTACATCGAGTGAGCATTTTAAATAATACATTCCAGGGCTAAGGAATAAGAAAAAAAACCAAAAAACTGTAATATTAGTTCAAAATCATTCTGTGGTTGGATATTGAAAAAAATAATATAACACAAGTAATATATTTAAAAGTTTCTTCAGTACAATATCTCATTTTGTAACAATATCATACTATAGATTTACAGGACTAAAGACCTTTGAAAGTATTATTATATAATGGACCTGTGATTTTAATACTGTACATATACATATATTACATACTATATATTTGGTTGGTTAAATGCAAACACATATTTATTAATAAATTCTGTGTGGATGTTACACTTTAAAGAGCATGTTAATTTGCATTATTTCTCCCAGTTAGCAGTGATTTCTGTTACTTTGACTGACTTTTACACTGTTTTAGTAGCAGTATCCCAGCTAGTTTATGAAAGATGAAAAAGAAGCTTCACTAAGGATGATACACAATGTATTTCCCTTGCACCTCAGGGCAAATGCACATTTTTTTTATGTAAATTTATGTCACAACCAAGCTCATTAGAGAAAGAGTGGATTTTTCATCTTGTCATGTTAAATCTATTATTGTCTTAATGGCTTTTAGATATATTTTAGTATCTGCCATTTTATGAAAATAAATAAATAAATAACACTGTTTTTAATGGGAAATCTGGGGGCACAAAGCGTGGCAGAGGAGAAGTAAAGGGCCATCAAGGATGTCTAAAAGGCAGGCAAAGTAAAATAATGCACTGTTAAGAGCTATTACATGGTTGTCCTACATTTCATATTTGGATATGGGTATGATTTCAAGTTTGTATTTCTCTTACTTAGCAAGTTTATTGTAACAGCAACTTCGTGGAACTTGCTTTCCTCTTGCTTCCATTTGCCATTGGCCTCGATAGTACACTCTGTCACAACGCACATGTATGTGCCCTGGTCTGAAGCCAGGGAGTTGGAAATCTCCAGGGTGAATAGCTCCTGGCTTACTCTGTCCACGCGGATGTCTCCACTCCTAATGCGCTCCTGGTATGAGCTGCCAGGCTGTAGCACACCAATCTGGTTCAGGGTAATGATATCATGACCCTGGCTGAGTCGCCAGGTGACTGAGAGATGCCCTTGTGAACCAGTCACCTTGCAGTCAAAATGAAGAGAATCTCCTTCAGTAATATCAACTGTGTTACTTGAAACAACAACACTTAAGTTGCTCGCTGTGTGAAGAAAAAACAGTTATTTTTCAATTGGTGATCACAATACTATAATTTGCATCTTAACCTTTTATACTTTGGTTTCTTTGGTCTATGAGCAATTTTGGTTTTGGAAAGGTTATCAATAGCATAACTCACTCCAAACAAATATTGTTTCAAAGTTTATTGTATGAATTTATTTACTGCCTGCTAAATTATTCTTCTCAGCTCAGGCCCTTTGTGTTCCTCCGTTCATATTTATTTCATTTTTGGTTAAATGACAAATATGCACCGGTGTTCAGTATTGAATTAAAGCAGGGGTCTCCAACCGTGGTCCTGGAGAGCTACAGGGTCTTCTGGTTTTCGTTTCAACTGAGCCCTCAGTTACTTAATTGCAGCAATTATTGGCTAATTAGTCAAGATTAACATGTGCTCCAGATCTTTAGTCGTTGATGACATAGACACCTATAAAACCTGAGGATATGGGGCTGTCCAGGACCAGGGTTTGAGACGCCTGCTTTAAAGGAGTTATAACCTATAATGTATTATTATTATTATTATTATTATTATTATTATTATTATTATTATTATTATTATTATTATTATTATTATTATTATTAAAATAACAAAGGCTTACCCCTCATTTGCATTATAACTTTTGGTCCTTAGCATGTTTTTTTTTTCCATGCAGCTTCTTTGTAATCTTTAAATAGCTAATTTACAGCCTTTGTAACCTTGAAATGGCTAATTTGGGGCCCGTGAACAATTAAATTGTATATTTTCTAGCATAGACTTCTTTTGGAAATCAGACAAACAGATTTGTACTGCCACCTAAAGTAAACTTTATTCACACTCCAAGATCAAACACAGCGAAGCACACGCAACACAAAGCTAAAAACTTTGCATGATTTCTTCACACCAAAATAATTCACTGAAGAGACTCACATGCGCAAGTTTGAAATTCCTAACCTTGGTACTCTAAGGGCCTCTATTTTAAATATCTAAATATCTACACACATAGGTTGAGTAGACAATTGAGTAGACCCAAAAAATATTCTTTTATCCACTTTTATGTATCTGATATACAACAGCATGCAGTTGATATGCAAATCAGAATGCATAGCAACAGATGCAATACTAAACCGGATACTGCCATTTTCAGCTTCTTTACCTCCCAAGGGAAGATTGGAAGACAAAAAAGGAGTTAGATGACTTAATGGGATTGCTACGACGGACGTACGACGGACGAAATTGAAATGGTGGAAATGACAAATGACTGTTTCCTAACGCAATTTGTCAAGGCACAGACTAGAGGGGAGGCATGTCTTGATTTAGTCTTTTCAAATAATGAAGACAGAATAACTAAAACAGAGGTCAGAGAGCCATTAGCAAACTCAGACCACAACATGGTCTCATTTGAAGTATTTTTTAAACCCCCAAAGTAATGACTAAAGCTAAGGTTTACAATTTTAGAAAAGCAAACTATGAAGGTATGAAACAGAGACTAACAGAAGTAGATTGGAGTAAAATAGAGAAAACATCCACAGAAAAAGGATGGCTGTTTTTTAGAAATGTAGTACTAGATGTGCAAAACAATTACATCCCAAAAGTAGACAAATCTAAATCTAAAACAAAATGGCCAAAATGGTTTAATAGAAATCGGGGCTCAAGCTCTGTTTATCTCTGCTTCTACCTCCTCCACATAGCCTGACACGCTTTATGGAACCACAAAACCACAATTTATATTACAGTCTAGCACTAAAACAGATATTAAGGCAGAGAGATTTTCACTTGCCCAACACTTCATTTTTACATTTATTTAGAGTTTCATTTTGAAAAAAAAGATTCAGAGACATGCTGTTTTAGAAAGGGTTACAAATACAATATCTTCTTTAAAGCACGGTTTTAATAACTCTTCAAAACAGAGTTCTTAAAACAACTGCCAATAACCAAACAACATCATTTTAACAGGCAAAAAACTATGATTTGAAGATTGACCGCTGCGTACAATCCAGCATATACTGTATTGACAAGAGATAAGATATATAGTGCCCTTATCATAAAGGATAATGAATATAAAATAGTATTTCATTTATTGAAAAAAAGTATAAATACTGTTTGAATAACACTTTTTAGTTTTTGTTTTGGTGAATAGGGCCCATATTTGGGATATAATCAGACCGATTCTCCATTGTGAAGTAATAGCAATTACTGTATGTCATGGTACAGTAGTTTTACCCTAAAAGGTAAATTATTATGTGACCTAAGACAGGCATAATATGCTTTGATGTGCTGGATTAACACAAACAATGCATTATAACACCCTGAGGATGTCATTTATTATGGTTATGATTTTTTTTTAACCCTCTCTAATCTCCTTGTTTTTTTTTAATATCGCAAACAATAACCGGAAAAAAAAATTAGTAGCAACTTCATCAGTTTTCAGCAGTTTATAACGAAACACGAAAAAGTACCTTAAGGGAGGTTTGCTACAGTTGCCACTATGTGTCCTTTTCATGCATCATCATTATCACTATCATTATCATTATCATTATTATCATCATCATCATTGTCATAGGTAAACACAATTACATACACCTCAAAAGTTTTAAAATAATAAAAAAGGCCCCATTTTTTATTATTTATTCTTAGTCTTGTGTAACTTGTTGTTGTGACGAATATATTCAGACATTTCCATGGCTATCACAAACACCTTAAGAAGGTCAGGACAAACTATTGATTTCAATTATTGATTGTTTATCACTTCGTGAAAAGGAGTCATGCAATACTTACGTAAAGAGCGGATATCAAGCACTACTTCAGATGAGGATTTTGGTGTCTTGCTTATGAAATTTTCACCTGATCCTTTCTCCATTTCAGTAACTCTGCATTGATATGTTCCACTGTCCTCTTTGCTGACATGGTAGGCTATAAATAAGTAGTCGCTGTTGCTTTTTTTGACGACTTTCACCTGCCTATTGCTCTCTCTGGTTGTGTAGCTATCCCCAATGTCCAGTACACCAGTGGGTCCGAAGCTGGCCATTTTCTCATTGTTTCTTAACCAAACCACTGAGAAGTAGCGGTCTGGAATATTTTGGGCTTCCACTGTGCATCTTATCTCTAAAGTGTCTCCTTCTGTAAGTGGTCCTTGGTTTGTCACAATCTGTGTATTGAAATCTTTCCCTGGAACAGAATAATACATATTATTTCATTTGAAATTACATTATTTCTACATTTTCAAATCACCTAGTGTATACTAGTCTTTGGCAATTTAAAATGCTAACCAACATCTAATAAGCAATTTGCTTGAATAATACACTTGGCCAACACCAAGCCAGTAGCATTACCATCTGAGTCCTTAAGACTTATTGAGCCATATTTTCAAAGTGTTTACTTCAGGTAAAACACCCTCACTTCCAAGCACTTCTCTCCTATTTCAATTCATGAGGTTCTTCCTCCACTCAGCCCTTGCTCCAGTCCGATGAATATATAACATACAGTATAAATATATATATATATATAAAAAAATAAACTCACCCACACTCTGAACATTAACAGTAGTGGCTGCTGTTGTTTTTGAAGCAATTTGGTACCAGGATCTGTCCGGATCTTGGATCCACTCGCCGGCTTCACAGTAGATCTGCCCCTGGTCTGATTGCTGCAGCTGGGAGATACTCAGCCTGTAGGTTGTCTCCCCGATCTTATCCAATCCGATGTGTCCTGCTTCATACCTGGCTCTGTATTCACTTCCAGGGTTCAAGACAAAATCTCTCATCAGTGAGATGATTGGAACTCTCAGATCCGGTGTTTTATTAAGGTACCAGGTCACTGATATGTGTGTGTGCTGGAGGGTTTGTTTTGATACCTCACATTTCAACTGCAGAGGGTCCCCTTCAAATTTATTAAGAGTCTCTTTACCCAGTGTTGCTTCAAGTGTGTCTTCAATGACTGCAAAAAGATAGACTGGATTATTAACACTGTATAAGGTCAAATTCCTCAAAAAATATAGTACCTGTTTAATTGTATATGCATAATAATAATACAAAAATCACATTAAAAAAGATAACTGAGCCATACTTCTAGATATTTTTAGCATTCCTCAAATTGGATAATGAATGTTACATATAGTCAGAGATGTAGTAGTGATGTATGGATCTCTTTGACCGTGCTTATTAATAAAAAACAACACTATCAGTTAGTGGGCACATAAATAAAGTTTTATTAACGTAACTATTATTTTAGTATAACTTGGTAACAGCTTAGTGCTCAGTGTAACTGTGTAATTAAGCCTTCTGTTTCAGGGTACATGCACATATATTACCATGCAGCAGCAGCATAACTACATTAGACCACACTGTGAATTCAATGAGAATTACAAGCAATGTTATGATAACTATGTACATATTGGACTATAATGACTACATAATTGCACTGTAATTTAGAACAATTCCTCAGTAATGAATATGTTATACTGTATATGATCTGTAAAGAAAGTTACCAACACTGTTACAGGATAGCCCTTTACATTGTCATATACAGATAACCTGTTGTGCACAGTAGGGGTAGAACGACTATTTATTTCACCACTTTAATATACATAATGTCTGCTGCTTGGATTTTTTTTAAACTATGAATGTTCCAAAATGTCATTATTATGTAATGGATTGCAACCGCAACTGCGATTCCATCCATCTGAAATCACACGTCACAATGGTTTAATTCAGACAGCCATATACTATGGTGCTGCTGCTGCTGCTTTGAATTTGAAGTGTGTGATTAGTCAACTACCAGTTTATGAGGTCGACTCTCCAATGCTATCCCTGGAGTACAGCCCTACATTCAGAGGCAGGAATGAATGAGAGGCAAAGAATCCTGCCAAAACAGTGTTCTTACTGGAGTTGCAGACACTGTATATGATGCATATCGCAAAATTGCCAAAGACATCAGCAGCAGATTAACATGCAAATATTGTTTTAGAAGGCAACCTGTTGTCTAATATCCTAGAAATAAAATAGTAATTAACAGAAGCAACAACTATGGGTTTAAGATTATGATTGAAATAAATGTCTGGAACCCGTAAGAAAGAATGGCCTCAGACTAAAACTATTGCTTTAAATAAGATAAACTGCATATATATATATATATATATATATATATATATATATATATATATATATATATATATATATATATACATACAGTATATATATATATATATATATATATATTATTATTATTATTATTATTATTATTATTATTATTAATAATTCCGGTAGTAAACCCTTCCTTCAACCAATATATGAGTTTGACAAAATGAGACGTCATACACTTATTCCTAAACGGAAAGCAGGTTTAGAAGACACAAGAAGAATCATAGAAAACTAAACAAGTTATCTGTCAATGGGACAAGATCATTTTGGGTATTACGAATACTGTAGAAAGTTACTGTCCTACCTGTAAGGTTCATTTTGTCATTGTAGGTTCCAAAATATTTTGAATCTGTGTTTGGAGTATGACATTCATACTCTCCTGTATCGCCGTCTACTAGTTTTCTGATGTGGAGCAAAACTGAGTCTTTGGAGCGTCTGTCAATGAAAATGTCGTTTTGCCTAACTCTTCCTCCATATTTAGCATAGGCAAAGTTGGTGTCCTTTGTGCTGATTATGTTTATTTCTTGTTGTGGATTGTCAGGGCTGAAGAAAGAGAACTCAAACTCCTGTTGTGTGTTTGTTTCATATCCACTCACATTACACGATACGATCACTGGATAGCCCTTTGCTCTGTAAAGCCGTCCTTGTTGTATTTGGACTGTTCTCTGGCTAGCAGAGTAATCTGTTAAAACAAAACATAGCTCAAAACTTGGAAATCAGAGAAAAACCTGCTAAATAATCCTTCTTACAAACCGGTATGTGTGAAAATCAGCAAATCACTAATATTGTGAATCATATGACTTGATTATTTGTGTGTTAACGAGGACAGTTCCCATATTATCTTTTTGAACCAAAATAAAGGTATCTAGATTTAATCTAAGAAATCTAGCATCCATGTATTGAGGTCCAAAACTATAGAGACACTGAGAGACAAGTGATGAACGTTAAAACATCCATATCCAAGAACAGTGCTAGTAGACTGCCTAGTTGGTATTTAAGGAAATATTGCAAAAGCATACTGATAATATCAAAAAAGAAAGATAGACTGCAGGCAAATCCAATAGTGATTTTACACTAAAAAAAATCCTTGCAAACAATATTTTTGTTACCATATTAATTTGGTCTATTTCAATATAACCAATGAAGAGTTGATCAATATCTCTATATTTTTTATCAAAGGTTCACCTAGCAAAGACACAACACTGCAAAATGCTTTTAGGATTAGACTGTTTAAAAAACTAGAGCGATCTCCATTGGTTATCTGTTCTAATGACAAAAGGACCTGAGAAGGAGATGCAATACCTTTTATTGGAATAACTAAACAATTATTAATCACAAGCTTTCAAGACCTCAAAGGTCTCTTCTTCAGATGAAAGCTTGTGATTAATTATTGTTTAGTTAGTCCAATAAAAGGCAGCAAATGAAAGTACAATGTCAAACCAAACAAGTGGATTGATTCACCTCATAGTAAAAAAAAGAATAATAGCTTCAGGTAAATAGATGTAAAAGGTAATTCACTTGGTACAAAACTAGCATAGATACATTGTATTTGCAGTATGGCAATCATGTCAAATGGAAGTTACAATATTGGTGTTATACATCTAAAATCGCTACTAGAATTGCAGTCTGTCATCTAAGCTGTGATATTTTCTGTACCGATTTATTGGCTTTTGATATATGAGTAGAACAGTGTGGTGTAAAAAATGTCTTTCGACGTGCGCTTACGCTTAGTGGATACCAATCCAATAAGATAGTCTAACTTAAAAACAAAGGGCTAGGACTTACCCCAGAGCAGAAGGAAAGTAAGGAAACACAGCAGAGAGGTTCTCTGATGATTCATGGCGATATTGAACCGTACCATCCTGACACCTCAAAGTGTCTACACTTCACACCAACTTGTGAGACAGACCAGTGTCTTTTAGCTGCAAGAGGAAATGACAGTGTGGTTTTCCATTGCAGCAAATCAGTAACTGACAGTAAGCAGATGCATGGTTTGCAATGGAGAACAGACAGAATGTGGGCTGTGTTCACAGCCAGCCAGTTTTTCTTGTTTTATTCTCTTTCCCATTTTACCACACACCACTGCCTAAAATCTACCACCACTGCCTAAAATCTACCTGTTAAGGCTTTTAAGACTGGAAAGGCAATAAATTGCCCTACATTCTCTGCTGGCTAATCCCCTAATTCAGCAGTGTGTGCCCTTGTTAAAATGATATTAGGTAACCCATGCTATCTAATGCTTTTCTTTCCCCATAGGGAAATTGTTGCCTTGACATAATAAGACATAATGACAGAGCTGGCCCTGATCTACACCCACTTCACCTATTCATAAAGTGTTTGTTTTGTATTATCAACATGATAACTTTCTGATTGTCTTGAAACTGGGTAACTTGAGATTGAACGATTAAAGCCCACTGCTTCCTTTTTGTTCCAGTTCAAAGATTGCAAAACAAAAGTGCACACTAGAGACCCAATATGATTAGCAGGTTTAAATCCAGGTTTGAAAAAGTATTATTATTATTATTATTATTATACATTTCTTTACATTTCTACTGTACCTTGTCATCACCTTGAGTGCTTTTTGCACTGCATCCCAATAAATTTAAACAATTCAGCTCTAAACATTCAATGAGGGCAAGTCTGTATAACAACCTAAAGATGTACAGTGCCTACAGAAAGTCTACACCTCCTTGAACTTTTTTCACATTTTGTTGTGTCAGTGCCTCAGAGTTTCATGCATTAAATGAGGATTTTTTTCCACATATCTACACACCATACTCCACAATGTTAAGGGGAAAAAAGTTTTTATTGAGAAAAATATTATATATTAAAAATACAAAACTGAAACATCATAAAGTCTCCACCCCCCGAGTTAATACTTGTTGGAAGCACCTTACAGCGGTGAGTCTGTTGGGATAGGTCTCTACCAACTTTGCACACCTAGATTTGGCAATATTTGACCAATTTTCTTTACAAAACTTCAAGCTCTGTCAAGTTCCTTGGGGAGCATTGATGGACACCAATCTTCAAGTCATGCCACAAATTTTCGATTGGATTTAGGTCGGGGCACTGGGACTCAAGGACATGTACCTTTTTGTTCCTTAGCCACTCCAGTGTAGCTTTGGCTGTGTGCTTTGGGTCATGGTCATGCTGAAAGGTGAACTTCCGTCCCAGTTTCAGCTTTCTTGCAGAGGGCAGCAGGTTTTCCTCAAGGACTTCTCTATACTTTGCTCCATTCATTTTCCCTTCTATCCTGACAAGTGCCCCAGTCCCTGCCGATGAGAAACATCCCCATAACATGATGTTGCCACCACCATGCTTCACAGTAGGGATGGTGTTCTTTGGGTGATGTGCTGTGTTGGGTTTGCGTCAAACATAATGCTTTGCAATTAGGCCAAAAAGTTCAATTTTAGTTTCATCAGACCACAAAACGTTTTGCCACATGGTTAAAGAATCTGCTGAGTGTTTTTTTGCATACTTCAAACAGGATTCAAGGTGGGCTTTCTTGAGTAATGGCTTCCTTCTTGCCACCCTACCATACAGGCCAGATTTGTGGAGTGCTTGGGATATTGTTGTCACATGCACACTTTGACCAGTCTTGGCCATAAAAGCCTGTAGCTCTTGCAAAGTTTGCCATTGGCCTCTTGGTAGCCTCTCTGATCAGTCTCCTTCTTGCTCGGTCATTCAGTTTGGAGGGACAGCCTGATCTAGGCAGGGTCTTGGTGGTGCCATACACCTTCCACTTCTTAATAATTGTCTTGACTGTGCTCCAAGGGATATTCAAGGCCTTTGATATTTTTTATACCCATCCCCTGATCTGTGCCTTTCAACAACTTTGTCCCAGAGTTCTTTTGAAAGCGCCTTGGTGCTCATGGTTGAGTCTTTGCTTTGAAAAGCACTACTCAGTAGAGGGAACCTACATAAACTGCTGAATTTTTCCTGAAATCATGTAACTTAACTTGGTGTGTGATTTTGAAGGCGATTGGTTACACCTGAGCTAATTTAGGACTGCTATTACAAGGAGGTTGGACACTTATCCAACCAAGCTATTTCAGTTTTTATTTTGAATTAATTTCCTACAAATTTCTAGAATATTTTTATCACTTGGAAGTTGTGGGGTAGGATGTGTAGATAAATGGAAAAAAAAATATTGTAATGCCTTTTAATTCCAGGCTATAAGGCAGCAAAAGGTGAGCATTTTTAAAGGGAGTGTAGACTTTCTATAGGCACTGTAAATCATGTCTAAATCCTACCTTGTACAATTAGCACCATCTGGTGAAAAAAATAAGTATTACCATTAAAATTATAATACACCATACTGAATTTTCAAAAAGCTGCACATGTACTTACATTTATATATATATATATATATATATATATATATATATATATATATATATATATATATATATATATATATATATATATATATAGGTAGTGGACAAAGAAATGGAAACACCAATGTAAAGTCACTTAATAGGGCGTTGGGCCACTATGGTATCCCGCTCTGTGGAGTTCTCGGCGGACCATTTTTGATGAAACTGGCTGCTCGTGCCCCAGGTTGAAATTTGCAGTCAATTGATCGGCAGTTGCTCGCCTGTTTTGCCTTGCACTTCGAATTAATGCACAGATATCACGATCCTGGAGTATGCGCTTCCGCCCACTGTTGTCCTTTGCTGATGATGTCTTTCCCTCGGAGTTCCATGCCGACATCACCTTAGACACCGTTGCTCGTGAAACATCAGCAAGTTGAGCTGTCTTGGTCACTGAAGCTCCTGCCAAACGTGCCCCAACAATCACCCCTCTTTCAAAGTCACTGAGGTCTCCTCTTGCAGCCATGCTAGCCATAATTATAGGCAACCAGGCCTGTCTAGCATTTTTATACATGACCCTAAGCATGCTGGGATGTTATTTGCTTAACTAACGCATGATCCACACCTGTGTGGAAGCCCTTGCTTTCAATATACTTTGCGTCCCTCATTTACCCAAGTGTTTCCATTTCTTTGTCCACTACCTGTGTGTGTATATATATATATATATATATATATATATATATATATATAATGTAAGGACTAGTATTTATTTATTAAATGTATTTATTACATACCTTACAATTACATTTTAACAATGGTGCCCTTATACTTATAGCAGCTAAAAGATTCAATGATATGCTATAATACCCCCAGTTATGTTTATCAGTGTTATTGCTTTGTACCCAAAATCTATTGTGTATCTGTAAAAATTAAACATGCTATAGGGTTATGTGCAAAAGAAAATCCTTATTAAATAAACTACTTAAGCTAAACTGCTTTTTGTACATTTTGAATGTCTTGCTACTTTTAACAAGCAAAACTACAACAAAGAGCTCTTCATCTCTAGCCCTTTTTTGTGAATAAAATACATTATTGTTTTTGAAAATGAATGTTCATAAAGAAAGCATTCTTTAGTTTATTATATTACACAAAAATCATTACGTTTGTTTTGTATTTGAGTGTCTATAATACAACTGCCTTCTTACAGTAAAGGCCATATAAGGAGGCTGTGTGGTCCAGTGGTTAAAGAACGGGCTTGTAACCAGGCGGTCCCCGGTTCAAATCCCACCTCAGCCACTGACTCATTGTGTGACCCTGAGCAAGTCACTTAACCTCCTTGTGCTCCGTCTTGTGGGTGAGACGTAATTGTAAGTGACTCTGCAGCTGAAGCATAGTTCACACACCCTAGTCTCTGTAAGTCGCCTTGGATAAAGGCGTCTGCTAAATAAACAAATAATAATCTCATTGATTAAATCCTTTGGTCACTCACATATTCCTGTTTATAGAAGTTACAATAATCTGTAGCTCTATTTTAGACTGACTCCATGTAATACGAGACGATATAAAATTTTATAATAACTTCCTGCATAGAGATACTAAATCATACAATCGTCAACAGTTATTCAGCTGTTTAGTTTTATAGAACATTCTCAACTTTACCATGTTTTGAAGCCAGGCCAGGTAGAATTTCCCCCTCTTTTTTCCAGCACGACCAACATAGAGAGAAGTAAAAAGTTTCCATTCTGCACCGGAGAAGTGAAACTCACTCAGCCTTTTAAAACCTTTTCTCATGCAGATCAAAGTGTGAATGCAATGTGACAAGCACACCTCCCCCGCCTTCAGTCTAGCCTTCAGCAATTATCTGTAATTATGTTGTATTTAATTAAATTCATTGTGTATTAAAAAAAAGAAAAAATACTTATCTTCCTATTGGTCCCGTACTGTTTTTTGTTCCTTTTGTTCTATCATTTTTATTGCAATTTAAACAAGAATGGGCATACATTTATGGACACAGTACTATGATTGTTTTTGACTGTTTTTGCTACCTAGCTCATTTCCATGGTGACAATGTGAAGTGAAAAAACTTGTTTTGTCACATTTTACCTTGCTAATGAAGATCTAATGTGCTTTAGTATTTATGTGCTATAAACATAAAGGTACTTTACCTAGATTGCTCCAGTAAAAACCCAACTGTATAAATGGGTAATTGTATGTAAAAATAATGTGATTACTTGTAACAATTGTAAGTCGCCCTGGATAAGGGTGTCTGCTAAGAAATAAATAATAATAATAATAATAATAATAATAATAATAATAATAATAATAATAATAATAATAATAACGTGTACACATACTTAACTAAAGTTAATTTGTAGGTTTCAGTCATTTATCAATTCTTTAATTTTAACTGGGAAGCCAGGTAACAGTTTACATGAGAACCGAAGGTCAAGCAACGTCCTCGATCCTACAACCAAGTCAACTGACTGTATACACCCTGTGCTCCCCTGACTGTATACACGCCTCTTTATCAGGTGAGCCACTCATGGACCCATAGCATTTTCATATATGACAAATACGTTTTATTTCAGCTGAGAAAGACAAGTATACAAATGTATTACAAACATACAGTTTAGGAGTGTTTGGTAGATTAAATCATTGACATGAAGCTTACATACACTACTGCTAAATATTAATAACAGGTCACAGAATATAGAATCGGAGGTAACACTTCATTTTGAGTGACAGAATAAGTACCTCATTGAAGTGGAAATATGTAACTAAATATTAGTTACATGCAGACTAATGGTGGATACACACAAGCACCCCTTGTGCTGAACTTCATGAGTAACTGCATATTCATTATGTATAGTAATTATTTATGCAAATAAAGTATTACCAGAACTTAACTCCCACTAGGAGGGACTCAAGGCATGTTCCTAGCAACTGCCTTGGTTACCTAGGAAACATACTGTTTTTCCATCATTAAAAATGGGTGCGGCTTTGGGAGAGCTGTTGGTTTTCTGCAATGGATTCAAGCTTTTTTCTACTGAAGCTGTTAAGAAACTTTATGGAGCTTCTGTAACCTTTAAAAACACTGAATGCAATCAATTGGGTGTATTTTCATAACAGGTTGTTTTTACCAGCTAGCAGTAGGACATGTCTAATTGTTTGGTGTGTTACAAAGTACTGTATGTATATGGATAGTATTAGTGAACTGTTTTTCAGATATATCATTCTGCAATAGTCAGTGAGTACTTTTCATCTTTTGCTAAGCAGTGAGAGAACTGTTTTTTGTGTCAGTTCCTCCCAGGAACTACTGTGAATTGGCATCACTTTAAATATCAGACGTTTGGGTGTTTATTGTATATTATGTGATAAGGCTTTCAGTGGGATTTCAAAATGTGTTGTCCTGCAACAACACAACAGTTTGGATAAACAAATGTCCTATTGACAGCAGCCTGTTGCCAAGCCGACTTGCTGATTTGTTTGTTTGTCAGAGCATAAATAATTACATTTTTCATTAAAATCCAGGACCTTGAAAAAGTTATAACTTAAGAGGACACATCAAGTGTACTTGTAGACAACCATCTCCCTTGCAAGTATGACAAACCTTGACTTCTTCTCAGATTTGATCTATTTGGCAGAAATATCACCTGTAGTACATAACAAATGTTGACTTGGAAACTTGGTTTGAATCCCTAGAGGACAAGGTTGTACAGTTTAGAACCTTGCATAGAGCTTTTTAGTTCCATTGAAGAGCATGTGTTTTATCCAAACAGCACTTGATATTTTAATATTCTACTAAAATACAGCTGCAGCCTGCTCAATATTAAAATGTGGTGAGTGCATAAAATAGTAGATTGTAAGGTTGTGATAACCGGGGATTAAAGCAACTGAGGTTCTCATTAGTTAAGAGTTGTATTTCAAATATCAAAGAAAACACCTCAGGCTTTACTAAAGAGAAAATGGGACATTTTCCAAACTTCAAACACAGTAGCTAGTACTATCAACTGAAAGAACGAATCTTTTAGGTTTCAGTGTATTTTGTCCTCTTAACCAGACCCGAAACGTAGAAATCTGCATTATAATTAGGGCTTCTGATTTTTGTTTTTAACTGATAAAACCTGATAAAACACCCGATACAAAAAAACTGAAATCCATGGATAGCCAATAAACACTGGAAAAAACTGTGGAAATTGTTAATCAATTCACGTTGACTTTACCCTTTTCCCATTAAAAAATAAAACCTACTACAAAAATAATAATAAATACATTTCCCAGTGCTGCTGGGCAATGTCCCGCCTTCCTGACTTGTATCTGTCATTGATTCGTTCTGAATACTTTAAATCCGCCCCAACTACTGAGTGACAGCACATTCCTACATTTCTATTGGAGGCTCCGCTTGCAAGATTTAAAACGAGATTACAATCAGGAATTGAGGCTTGTTAGCAGGATTTAAAGCTGTATTACAGTTAAGATACAGAGGATTTAAAACATAATTGTGGCAAAATGTACAAAAATGCCTATACACAAAAACCCCAGAAGAATGTGCCTGTGACCATAGGTACAACTTAAGGTACAATTTAAGTGTACAAGTACTGTCGAGTTACTACTATACATATTTTGACAGAAAATAAATGCTCAAGCATTTTGGAAAGTAACCGAAAACACTAATTTCATACAGTATATCAAAAACAAAAGTCCAGAAAAAAACGGTTTACATAAAACTCGATAATAGCTAAAAATAAGCACCAAAAAATACAATTAATAAAAACAGAAAAACAGAAGCCCTAATTATAATGTATCTACTATATGATTATTTACACATTGTTTAATACCTTTTACCCTGTGTGCTCTATGGTCTATATATTAGACTTCCAGTAAGCTTTTGACAAAGTCCTGCATAAAAGATTAATTCTCAAACTGAACGCAGTAGGGATTCAAGGAAATGCATGCACATGGATAAGGGAGTGGTTAACAAGTAGAAAACAGAAAGTACTGATTAGAGGAGAAACCTCAAAATGGAGCGAGGTAACCAGTGGAGTACCACAGGGATCAGTATTAGGTCCTCTGCTCTTCCTTATCTACATTAATGACTTAGATTCTGGTATAGTAAGCAGACTTGTTAAATTTGCAGACAACAGAAAAATAGGAGGAGTGGCAAACACCATTGCAGCAGCAAAGTCCATTCAAAATGATCTAGACAGCATTCAGAACTGGGCATACACATGGCAAATGACATTTAATAGAGAAAAGTGTAAATACCATATGGGAGCTGCTGAAATAAGTAGGAATCTATGAAAAAGATCTAGGAGTTGACTCAGAAATGTCTTCATCTAGACAATGTGGGGAAGCTATAAGAAAGGCCAACAAAAGGCTCGGATATATTGTGAAAATTGTTGAATTTAAATCAAGGGAAGTAATGTTAAAACACATACAATGCATTAGTAAGACCTCATCTAGAATATTGTGTTCAGTTCTGGTCACCTTGTTACAAAAAGGATATTGCTGCTCTAGAAGGAGTGCAAAGAAGAGCGAACAGAATTATCCCGGGTTTAAAAGGCATGTCATATGCAGACAGACTAAAAGAATTGAATCTATTCAGTCTTGAACAAAGAAGACTACGCGGTGATCTGATTCAAGCATTCAAAATTCTAAAACGTATTGACAATGTTGACCCAGGGGACTTTTTTGACCTGAAAAAAGAAACAAGGACCAAGGGTCACAAATGGAGATTTGATAAAGCAGCACTTTTTTTACACAGAGAATTGTGGGAGTTTGGAACCAACTCCCCAGTAATGATGTTGAAGCTGACACCCTGGGAGCCTTCAAGAAGCTGCTTGAATGGACTCTGGGATCAATAAGCTACTAACGACCAAACGAGCAAGATGGGCCGAATGGCCTCCTCTCGTTTGTAAACTTTCTTATGTTCTTCTTGTATTTAAAGAAAAAAATTATAATTCTGTGAAGAAGACACCCTACAGACTCTGGGATCTTAAACATAATCTCCACAGTAATTTTCCCAGCAGGTAATGCCTACTGCATCAAGTTTAACTGTTTAATAATGGACTGTAAAACAAGTTGCTTTCTATTTCCAGCATTGCAGATTAGTTAGGATTCCCCACAGCCAAAAAAACTTTACGTTATCCTACGATACATGCCCCCTGAGCATTAAAGTTAGAACAGTTTAAAGACGCTTAATACAATCCAGTACAAAAAAAACAATAACATTCATATTATAGTAGTGTTAATTACTTCTGCAGCAAGCATCCCTGCAAGACAAATAACCTTGTCTTAGTAAATTTTTCAGTTATCTAGTACACATGTGTGTGATATTGTTTAATTATATAAGAATCATACACTACCCTCCCATTATTTTTTAAGGAGGTCAGCCATTCTGTTATTACTCAATAACGGAATGGCAAATAAAGCACTGCTAAAAAGATACCAATTAATGACATTTGTTCTTAAATCATTGCTGACTGAACTAAAATTGGATTTCTTTAGAGCATTTTACAGTAACAGAGACTCGCCCAAGATTGTTAACTTGGGATAACCACTGATAGGTGGCTGATGAAATCCAAGGTGATTGTTCAGCTCTGTGAAATTACAGTAAACAACATTGTAGGTTGATGGAACCAACCGCTTTGTTTCTTATTAGTTTTTCACTTGTATTTTTGATGGAGTGTTTTGAAGTTATGGATAAGTTCACTGGGCATCTATGAGGGCTTGAAAGTAAAGAAAGGAGTGAAGGGCAGCAAGCTTTTTTTTCCCCCTCACTGGTAAATCGACTGGTGCTGTCACGGTAAGTTCACAGGGAGAACTTTGTTCCTTCAGGAGTCCTGCAGAGGAAGTGCTTCACAAGAGCAGTTAGACATAGTACATCCATGGACAGAGCAGCATTTTCTGAGGGTAGAGATTAAAAAGTGGTCGGAATAAAAATATACTCAAATATTTTGATATGCATCTCCAGGCCTACCCAAAGATAAACAGTCAAAAGCCACAACTCCCAGTGGGGCAGTGACCTGTATTGGGACCATAGGGGCCTTTCTGTTAGGTTTAGTCTTTTGCAGTACACAGCGGGGGCCTGGTAGAATGCCAGCCTTTCACATCTTGTTCTAACAAGAGCCAATAAAAACAATTCTGAATTACAAAAATAGTTTTTTTCAATGCCCAAGTGTCCTGCTTGCCCATGATAAGTGTCCCAGATGCCTTTTTGTTCAGTTTTTGGTGCAAACACTTGGTGACAGACTTCATGCGTGTTCGGATCCAAACGTCGACGGCACAATACCTCGTCACGATATCCTAACCTGTCCCACTGATGTAGAGCTCTTCTCAGCTCAGAGGTCCCTTGCTTGCGCTCCACATGAGTAGGAGAAAAACCCCATTGCAGCAAGCTTGCACCACAACAGAGTTCATGGTCTGGAACGTAGGCACTTCCACAGCATCTCTGTCCATTACTTCCAGGTCAGGCCCCTCTAGGAGGTCTCCTGGCAACCTGGAAAGTACATCTGCATTGACATTATATTTCCCTTGGTCTGTACAGAATGTCAAATTGGAAGTTGGCTAGTTGTGCTGCCCATCTTTGTTCTACAGCTCCCAGGTTAGCAGTGCACAAATGGGTCAAAGGGTTACTGTCAGTGTATACCGTTAATTTGGCACCTAACAAATAATCCTTACATTTCTCTGAAACAGACCATTTTAAAGCAAGTAGTTCCAACTTGAAAGAACTATAGTTGGCATCATTCCTTTCAGTTGGGTGTAAGCTCCATCTAGCGTAAGCCACAACCCTTTCCCCTCCATCTTGCCGCTGGGCTAGCACAGCACCCAGCCCGCTCTTACTGGCATCTGTATACACACCAAAAGGGAGAAGTCTGCAAAAGTTAATACTGCGGCTTCTAGTAAAGCAGTTTTTAACAGTTGGAAGGCAGCCTTGCATTGTTCAATCCAATGTACTGGTTCCTTTCCAGTCCCCGACTTGGAGTTCGCCACACCTGTCAAAAGGTTAGTAATTGGGTTGGTAATGGCTGCAAAGCCAGGTATAAACCACCGATAATATCCAGCGAACCCAAGAAAGGAGCATACTTGCTTAACTGTTTTAGGAGTTGGTCATTCTCATACAGCAGAAACTTTGTTTGGATTAGGGGAGACTCCTTGACGGCCCACGATAAGACCCAGATATTATATTTCCAGCTGGAAGAACTTGCACTTGTCTGGGCACAGCTTCAGCCCATATTGACTCAGCCTCTCAAAAATTGCATCCAGGTCCTTCAGATGGGATGAAAAATCAGCTGAATAAACAATCACATTCTCAAGGTAGATCAACAGGGATTCTAACACTATATCCCAAACAGTGTTGCATTAGCCTTTGAAAAGCTGCACAGGCCGAATGGCATTCTGTCAAATTCCTACAAGCCAAAAGGGGTGGTAAAGGCTGTCTTCTCCCTATCCTGGGGATCTACTTCAACCTGCCAGTAACCACTGGCCAGGTCAAGAGTCGAAAACCACTCAGCTTTTGTTAAGCTGGTTAACGACTCTTCAATATGCGGGAGAGGGTAGGCTTCCTTATGAGTTACCTCATTTAACTTGTGGTAGTCAACACAAAAGCGCAACAACCCATCTTTCTTCCTTACCAATACGACAGAGGCAGCCCAAGGACTGCTACTGTTCCGAATCACCCCAGAATTCAACATCCCCTGTAAGAGCAGCTTCATCTCCTTATACAGCACTGGGGGAACAGGTTGATACCTCTCTTGGATTGGCGCTGTATCACTGGTTGGGATGCGATGGTGGACAGCACCTTCTGGCTGTAGTCCTCTTCATGGGCTGCAAAGACAGACGTCCACTTACCCAACAGTGTATCTAACTGTTGTTGGGCAGCATCCAGGCCGGCTGCTTTGGGCATCTGAAAGGAGGGCTCCACCTCAGCTTCTGTTCGCTTCTCCTGGACGGAACGGACATCTACCTCAATAACACCAGATCTAGTAGGGGTCAAACACAGTTCTTTTTCTCCCTCAATGTCAGCAGGGTCTACAAAGAAGGGCGCAGCCAGTTTCTGATACCTCTGTAGCTGAACGGGGTAACTATTAAGGTTTTGTACCCTCATTAGAATACGCCCTTGATCAACAACACCCACAGTCCTAGCTGCACCTAGTGAGCTCTGTTCTTCAATTGGTTTAATCATACAACAATATGACTTCCTTGCCGTCTCATTCGGGACCCGAACCCAGACCAACATCTCACCACCAGCTGGTACTTCTATAGCTTGTCGATAGGCGGGCCGTACAAATCCCATGAACCCATCGCCTCCCAGATGTTGAGCTGTCCATTGGTAGGTTGAAAATGCTTTAGCCCAAGCTTGCCACGTGACAGGGTTTCGCTGTGAAGAGAGAAACGTAATCTTGCCTTGTTGAAACAACCCCTCCCAACAAGCACCTAGCAGTGCCCTTTGGGAATTCAAGCACTGGTCCTTAACAATAACAACCCTTTGATCAGGTATCTTTACCCCTCCTACCTTAAAATCCATCATGGCATACCCTACACAAGGAACCTGAAGCCCATTGGCAGCATTCAAGCGTAACCAAGAAGCATCTTCAGTATGCCCTGCACCAACCTTTGCAAAATACTGATTATACAGACTTTCAGTGAACATTGTGACTTACAAACCTGTATCCAGAAGGCATTGTACCATAACTCCATTCACAATAACTCCAACCATGGGACAATCTCCAACCACAGCCTGTACTAGTACCTTGGGACGAGTGTCAATACAACCTGCCGCTTGCCCAATAGCAGCAGGTCTTGCTAGTTTAAAGGTTCCTGGGGTAGGTAAGCCGTTCTTGGGCATCGTCTCTCAATATATCCTACTTCGTTACAGCGACAACAAATGGGTTGTCCTCTGGAGTCCCAGTGGTCCACAGCCTGGTGAGTTGAACTCATTCTCCAAGGAGGTGGGGGTGCCAGTCCACAATCACCTCGTGCAGCAGGGGGTCCGCCTGTCACACGCATATCAGTCACTTCATTCCGTAACTCTTTCAATGACCCTTTACTCAGCTCTGACATTTGTTTCTTTACTTCTTGAATAACAGCCTCTCTCATATCTCCCATAAGAGCACATGGCAAGAGGATCCTCCACCCAGCTCTGGCTGACAGTCTTCCTCATAAAGAACCGCCTCCCGTTTGGCTGCTGTAAACGTCAAGTCGTCGCCCCGACATAGCTTAGTGTGACGTTCACGCCGTAGGTTGCTATCCTTCATACCCATAATTATTATTATTTATTATTATTATTTATTTCTTAGCAGACGCCCTTATCCAGGGCGACTATAATGAACTGATCTCTAAGCAGGATGTCCTTGTCTTGTAGGCTGTGTGCCTCCCGTTGTTCCAATCTGTGGAATAATTCACTCAAATGTAAAATAAAAGACCTGATAGTTTCGTTAGCTTCTTGCTGGCAGTTAAAAAAAAAAATAGGGCACAGAGCAAAGCCAGGCGTTTTTTTTCCCCAAACTGTTCATCTAAATGATCGAATATTTGTTCTACGGTTCGTTTATTCTGTCTAACCAAAATTAAAATCTCACGTTTGGCATCCCCCATAACAAAATCAACTTAATCTTAACTTATACTCTGAATCTGTACCTTTAAATTTAGTAATCCATGGGTCCCCCATAAAAAACGGCACCATCATGACTAGCCTATTTGCATTTGCTCCTCCTGCTGCCTCCATGGTTGTATAACTTTCTATTGCTTATCTCAGATCCTGCCAACATGCACCAAGAAAAGGTGGATGTCACCTGGCTGATGCGCCCAATATACCAATTACACAAAATAAAGAAAGCCAGGTCACAACTAATAAAGCAACATTTAGAAAATAATTTCTGAAAATGTTTTAAAGGATAGGATCTATAAATCTGGGGAGCAGCAGCAGTTTCCAACCAAATGAAGGCACGACAGGGGATAGCAGTTAAAAGCTTTAATAAAGCTGATCAGCAGCACAAAAACTAGCACACAAATGTAGCAAAAAAATAAAAATAAAAAGTACAAAAAAAGTCCAAACTCTCCAAAGTTTGTTTCTGTCCACTGCAGTCCAGGCCACTGAATCCCTGCAGCAATATACCACTCCAAGTCCCGATCGTTTCACTCCAGCCCCACGTGTCTTGGCTCAATTCTCCAATCACAGCAGGTTTCTCCAACCCAGCAGACTTCTTGGGTGCGGTGGTTTTTATTTAGCAGCACAATGGTAACTAGCAGCAAAATAAAAGAAACAACAAGGAAACAGATAACCAGCAGGGACACTAACTAATCAATGGTAATCCCGACAGGGAGAAAATGTAAACCAGCAATCAGGCAAAGAAGAATTAAAATATGAATAAACTTAAGTTTTGCAAGGGAGCGGTGGATAACCCGACCAACTCCCTCAGACAACAGCAACTCGCCTTTACTACCGGTCTCGGCCCGGGCATCTCGTTCACTCCGGGTCCTGGCTCTCGAGCCTCCCTTTCTAGCTGCACCGCAGCATGCCAGTCGCAGCGGCCTCCTCTAGAACTCTCGTGATTCTTTCTGCACACAGGTATTCTCCCTCTTGGGTCCCGTACTCACCATCAGCGTCCACTGCTTCCTTGTTTTCAAAGGTCCGTCCTCTTTTAAATTTGAGGGTGCATTTTTACTGGTCAGCTGCACCGAGTTTCAGCTGTATACAATTCAAAGAATTACCTACAAGAGAAATTATCCGCTCTCGCCCTGCAGTAATTCCGGGTCCGTGTTAATGCTGGTAGTGTCTCTTTTTAACAATACAAACAAGGATGTGCAAATCAAAAAAAGATACAAAACAATAAAAATATACAAACAGCAAACGTGCAGTGCTTTAAAAAAACCCCACTAAATCTAAAGAGCAAAATAATAAATGACACAAATCATAAGTGAAACAAAAAGATAATACACACAGACAAACAATAATAAAGTGCACTACATCGTCACACACATGACACATGGCAACTGCCAAGTTCTTTTTTTGGCCTCTAAGGAAATTAACCAGTCATGTGGAGGCAGATCTTATTTTTAAAAAAAGTGATCTGGTCTTTGGATATCTTTAGATATAACTGCAAACCAGAGCAGGATCCTCACCTGCCAAAATTATGGTACTTAAATCCTGCTGTTGACATCACTTAAGCTTAAATCTGAAGTGAAGGAAAAGAAAGAGCAGGAGCAGTACAGCTGCTTCCGCAATCTCCAGCTCTCAAGTTGAGAGGCCAGTAAACATAAAGGACAACCAAAAGGCCACGATACGTTGGCACGTTACCATGGAAACTGGCAATAAAACGTACAGCTTTCCGATTTGACTGCTGGTAAGTAGAAAGTACATAGTTTAATTTGTAAAACTGAACGATTTAAAGAAACACATTCATTCTGTCCTCTCTTTGGTCATATCAGTTTGAGATTTAACTATACAGAAATAGCTAGGTTTTTTTTTTGGGGGGGGGGGGTTGTACACTTAAATACTACAGAAAACAACAACAATAAATACTACAATAGAACCAAGCTGCAGAAACAAACACTTTATTCTGTGACTGATTTGCTTCAACCATTACAGGACTAAATGTAGCTCAGCCAAAACATCACAGCCTAGCACAGACTCCAATACCAATTCAAAGTTATATCCAACATACACAATATTATTTGTAAGCAAACTGATCCTAAATATTATAAGTTTTTGTACAGTATTATAATTCAAACAACATATATTATTAACCCTATCTTTTCATATTTTATGTTTTTATGAATGATTACATCTTGGCTGCATTTGCCGCTTTTTAAACTATCTCCATGAAGCTTGTCGAGGATTAAGTCATATAGTGCACTGCTAGGACACCCATCTGTATTGTTTTGGTCATTACTTAAAAATGTTGATATTCACCGCATATACTTACCTTTACACGTTTCCTATCTTCTACAGTGTAAAAACTTCACTGAGCAGCCTGGTTTTGAAATACTGTAACCAGTGGGTGAGGCACAGCTGACCTTAATTGAAATCCCAGCCAACATCTCCTACTGAGGTAACACAAGACGTTGCTGCTAAATTTTAGCATAACAGAACAACAAGGTCACAACTTGAATCACTGTTACATTTTGGTCTTAAGGTAGCATCATAAATTAGGATTGCCACCTCCAAGACACACACACACACACACACACACACACACACACACACACACACACACACACACACACACACACACAAACAGCCACCGTGTGCTTAACTGTTTGTTCCAAGTAAAAAAAGCATCACATTCAATCTTTTCACCAGCAACAGGTATGGCAGTACAAAAACCAGCCATGCTGGTTAAAAAACAGACAGGTAGCAACCTTATAATAACTTAATCATAAAGGAGGCGTAATACAGATTACAGAAGTTTACTGAGTAACTGTTTCTATCAGGGTCAGTTGTCATGGTGCCTTTTGATACAGTGCTTTCTATCCATATTCTTTTAGCAAAATAGAAACTTACTAATTGGGCCATAATAACACTACAACATACACAAAAAAAAAAAAAAAAATCTATTTTAGAAAATACGTTTTCTTTTAACATTGTAACCCACAGGAATTTGTTCAATATGGGGTTATATTTTACACCTGATTCAAGTGTGCATTAAAATACAATTGAATAAATAGTAGGTACAGAACTGAAGTTTCAAGTGTAAAAGTGTTACACTCCTATAAGCAGGATTTATGATACTTTGTCAGACTAATAAAACAAATTATAATAGCAGAATGTCGAGACCTTCAAACATTTTTTTCTTCAAAAAAATGTGACTTACCATTTATTGCACTGCTGCCTTGCCTGTTTTTTCTTTAAAACACACACATCTTTTTAGTTTGGAAGTAGGATATTAAAGTGCCACAAGTGTTATACTGATATACCACATTGACTGGCTTGTGTAATAACATCACTCAAGCGTCACTTCACAGCTCCATTGCAGAGGTGTTTATTACACTTGTCTGGAGTTCTGGCATGTGAGTTCAGCACAAGACTATTGCGTTGAGAAAAATATACAGAATCACATTGAATGGGAAATAATATTATAAATAAATGGACAATTAGTCTAATGTTAATTGTGTAATTCTAAATTCCCTTACCACTCCTCAGATATGGGGATGATACAATAAATGAATACCTTTACGAAGATAAGCCCTTTGATCTCACACCACGGGAATCCCAAGAGTGGCAGGCCTCAATAAAATACATTGTAATACTATTCGGACCACACACAGAATAAGTATCATTCGCACTATGAATTAAACCAAATCTGAAATGAGCCAGAGATATAACCCTCATAACTAAAGATATAAAATGAATAAAGTATTGCAAATGAGCTATGATGACAAATATTTGAACTTTTCAGCAGTATATATTTTTTACATCTGTATGGTTTCAGTTTTCTGGGGCTGCTCCTGCCGTGCCCCAGTGTGAGCCGACTCCAGGACGGATGTATTCACAGTAGAGCTAAAGTAGTTCTGATTCTAGTCAGACTTAAATAAGAAATAGTATCAATAAGCAGCCCTTACCAAGTACAGTGTTAGATAAATGGCTGTTCTTTCTTTCTTGGTTTTCCCCTTTCCAATCTGCTTGCTGTAGTTTGGTCCAGCTAGTTAAATATTTACCTAAGCAATGTTGATTTTGCTGTGCCATTCCAGACTTCAGTAATGAAAAAACTGCATACCGCGTACCAGCACTCTAGGGTGTACTGAAACAATATTCTTCAGAACAATAGAAGAAAATATGTCAGATCACTCTCCTACCACTACCACGTCAAACTAGGATATGATTAAAAGTATGCGTCATGCACATTGCAGATGTACAGTAAAGTGTGTAAAAACTAACTGGAAAGTAATTACTCCAAAAACACAACTGTAAATGAGATGTTCCATCTAAGTGGGTTTTTATCCTAAGTTATAAATATATTGAAATAATAAAAATATAGCCTTGAACTTCTTAATGTACTACTGTTTAAAATATAGCATCAGATTTCCACTAGTGACTATTTAGTGCCCTAGTCGCAAATTAATTTTGCTGAATGGCACAACGGTTGCTGTATTACAGATGTTGGCCTTCAGTCAAGTTACCTAAATGACTTTAAGATCAAATGAAGGATCACATGCATCATTCTCAAAACTTTAATTATAATTCAGTTCCTATAATATAATCCCCATTTATTTTTAAAGAACATTCCACAATAATAATAATAATAATAATAATAATAATAATAATAATAATAATACCATTATTCTGGAATGCTCATGTGAATGCAGTTTGAGTGACATGTATGCAGCAAAGAATAAGTCTGCTCTTGCAGCAAACTACTTGGTCTCACTTTGTACCAGAAATTGAAACAAAAAAAAAAAAAAAGAAAAGCAATTGCCAAAAAACAACTCACTTTTACCTGTTACTCACAGGGCTCTAGTTTGTAAAAAGACCCTGAATGCAAGTCACATTTAACTCTTAATGAAAAGAAACACAATAATTAGCGGTTAAATTAACGGTTTAATTTGGCCAACGTGACTCTGTCATGTTCGCAAACAAAATTAGTGCAAGACAGAAATGTGTAGTTAATTTTAGGTTTGAGTTAGGACTTTGGAGTTTACACTAGTGGGGTTCCCATAGTTAAACCAGACACAGACCATAATAACAGTGAGTAACAGAGAATCAGAGTGCGATGGAGAATCCATCATTACCTTAGTGTTACTGTTTCTTGTGCTCTCCCAGATAGAGAAAGAAAGATATATAAATGCATGATTGTTCATTTTGAAGCCAGACCCACGTTAATCATTTCAACAAGTACTATACTGGTAATATTATAGAATTACATAGCCTTTTGATTGCGTCTCCATCTTCTGACACATCTCAGATGCCGCAGTTTCTCTTTTCTTCGCAAACAAAATTACTTTTCTTTTAAAATCTGCATTACAAAATGTTCGCTGTGCAGCCATTTTAATATACCGGTACTGTACCGAGAGTAATATCTGTAGTGGGCAGTACTGTGTACAGCTGGTCTTGTTCAAGCGCACCAAAATAATTGACATGTGCAAATGTAAATTGGTACACTAACTAAAAACCTTGAATCCAAGTCACTCCCCCCAAATTTGAACTTTTATTTTGGCCACAAAAGTGCGACTTAAATCTGAGTAAATACGGTACATGTTTAGTCAGGGATACACAGTTTCATATGTGCAGTTTCCACTTTCACAGTCTTACACAGAGCAAGCCATGTTGTACTCTTCTCTCTATAAAATTAGAAGGACTGTAGGACACCGAGCTGAATTGTGAGAGAATGAGGACTTGGTAGATATTTTAATCTTGGAAAGTACCAGTAAATATAAATCTGCAATAGTAGATCTGTAAGTGAAATGACAAATTGAATGTTGTGTATACCTAACTTTATATTTTACTTCTTAACTTTACACTATATTACACTTATGAAAATGTAAGTACATTTTCCTTAAAAACACATTTAAAAAAAAAAAAAAATCCATCTAAACGAGTCTTAAGGATTAGTAACAAAAACACATCTTAACACAAATGGATACAGAGAGATTAAAAGCATGAAACATCATGTTCGATCTGATGGTTTTACTTAAAGTTCCCTGGAAATGTATCAGTTCTGCACAAAATGCATTACCTGAAAACTTGGGGTTTGATCTGTGGCTGGAAATATTTACATTCCCTAGGATAGGAAAATACATTTAAGCCACTTTGAAAGCAACAGTCCCAATTTGAAAAAAACAGAAAACAAAACTCTTCTATATCAATATTCAAAATGTGATGTTGCCATTCCAAATCATTGCCACAGGCACACATAACCCTTTATAGGACAGTGCCATTTTTTTCAGAATATATGCATGATATAATAAAAATATAAGTTTATATAAAGTAGTATTAATTCGAATTAATACAGATTCAAAGATAGAAGTAAAAATGATGTCACAATATATAGAACACCATTACATCATGTAAGAATACATCATGGATTTGAATGTAAACAATAACAAGTAGTTGTCATGCTGTCAAAAACCTATAAATACCTCCAGTGTTTTGATTCAAACACAGGCTCCCTTGAGAAAGATATATACAACATATCGAAACGTTGGGCAGCTGGCTCTTTGAGCTAAAATATATTATATATATATATATATATATATATATATATATATATATATATATATATATATATATATATATATATAGTCTATTTTGACATTCTTCTTATATTCTGGATAGATTATGTGTATTATGTATGTCTATAAACTACTACAATGATGTCCACTACTATTCTTTTGGCATACTGTAAAACATGAATGAGTGGATGGCATTTAATGCACAGTTACAAGTTTGGTGCTCTAGAAACTTTATTGGTTCTGGGAGATCGCAGCTCCAGGATCAGAGTGAGGTCATATCATTGTTAGCAATGAACATTTTTAAATTCCTTTCAATTTGGGGGATGTACGACAGAAAACAAGAAGCTATTAGAAGGGGGGAAAAAAAACAAGTTTATTTTATTTGCATTTGGTTTGATTTCCAGCACACATACATCATCATGACACAGTCACAGGGATTCCTAAGGCCCATGTTTAACCCCTGAGCCAGAGTCTCCACAAGAGACCCCTGTAAAGGAGACCAACAGATGAATCTTGAAACAAAAAAAAAGTGAAAAGTTACATCTCTGGGTTTAATCAACTGATGATACGAATCAATCAACGTGCATACAGTTGAAGGGTAAAGTACCAATGCATTTATTTCCACTGGCTAGGACTCTTATGCAGGCTGTGTATACTTATTCACCAGTCCAGTTCAACATGGTTTTGTTTGTTTGTCAAGTTTTTGTTTGAACCTAACTTGTCCTCTAAATGTACAGTCACAGGTTTAAAATTGAACTATACCAAGTAGCAGATTAATACCTAATGTTCATTTAAAAGAATAAAGAAACACACATAAGCTCAGAAAAATCACAGTGTATCCTTTTTAAACACTAGCATTAAAAGATAGTTCTGAAAACAAAAACATAATTTACATCACATTCAGGGCCAGGGCCAGGACGAGCACCTGGGCAACCCCCCCCCCCCCCCAACCAAGCTTTTCGTTAAAAGAATGAAAAAAAACACATACGTGTAAAATAAGTAAAAGGTAAATGGGTGGCTTTGTGGTTTGTCCCATTGGGAGGGTATGAAAGGAAATCCAGCTCATAGCTCAGACCCAGGTCTATAATCAACACCACATTTGACAGGTTCCGCTCACAACAAACAAAGAGTAATACTGAAGTCAGCTGGGTGTAACAGAAACCTGGCACAGCAGTGAGGGTGGATCTTAGAAGGCCTTAACTGAGGAGGCCAAGTTTGGAGAGATTCTGCATTGTCACAGCTTGCCTCTACAATCGACACATTTTATCTCCAGTACCTAAAAAATGCACATTTTGGAACCCCACTCACACCCAAGTTCACAAGTTAAGAATAGGAAGAATCTTATCCTGTTTAATAAATCCGAAGACAACAAAAAAAAAAAAAAGTAAGCTCCTTAAATAAAACAAAATATTTGTAAAAATCAAATCAATGGATGAATTTGTTTCTAAAGCTTATATGTTTTCCTTCTTTACCCCCTAATTTTACATGGTCAGATGGCAATATAAAGGCATGTCTTTCTCAATACAAAATTAACATGCAGTTACATACTTATTGCTTGAATATCCAGATGGCTTTTCACTAATGCTATTGACCAGATGTTCATTTTAGAATTAAGCTTTTTGTTCAGTAATAACCTAGTAATCTGAACACAACACTCAACAAAAAAAAAATAATAAATATAACTTCAGTTTGACTTGAGCCATTGCTACTCAGCTACCTAATCTTCTGCTATATTTTTATTAAAATTTTTATATTTTAATCAACTGGCCTATAGTCCAAAATGAATAACCACTCTGAAACAACTGCACTCAATCCCAGTCATCAATATATCCACCTGCAGATGCGAAACACACCAGCATGTTTCTTCAAATGAAAAAGCCATGCTAAAACCAGAAAGTAAAAGTTAACATCTTTGTGCCAAATCATTTTTTTTCATTTAAAAACTGCTTCACTAAGGCACAACGTTTAAAACAGTAACTATTTAGTTGCACCAGTGAGTCTTTGAAACAGAGAGAAAGGCTTGTAAAAAAAAATACATTTCTTCACTCTTAAAAAGTAGAATCTTATTAAAATATCTGTTTTGGGTCCATTCTCAGCACATAATTCCAAATATCAACACAAAGAAAATGTTTTACTGTGGAGATCAGACTGCAGGAATAATAGTCTTCAGTATTTTTCTTTCTAAAGGTCACACTTTGTACAGCATTGCAACAGCAGGCGTTTGATACAATATTCTTCAACATTCATAGTCATGCTTTTGCATTATCTCCTGATGAACAATTTTGTTACAATCTAAAAGACTGGAAATACTGTAACCAAAGTCAAATCCATACCCTTTGGTAGGTATCAATATCTTTGTGAGATCGATACGGGGAGCCAGAAACAAGATATCTTGTGTTTCCAACTAAACCTCATAAATCTTTTGGATACAAAATGTAATTTTAGTCAGTTTCGAATGAGGGAAGGTGTTCCAAAACTCCCATCGAAACAGTTCCTGAGTCTTGTGCAACATTCATTCATAGGTAGAAGTCTCTTTTAATCAAGAAGTGGTTCTCTTTCCCCCCTTAATAAAGCCGCAGAGCAGCAGGCAATTAGAAGGCTGATGACCAGCTTTAATTCAATCTGCATTTCTGTAGCTGTCAGCAAAGCAGCACACAAGGACTGGAATATCGTCTCTTTCTAGTTCTGCAACAGCAATGGAACATGTATTTGCAGGAGCCTTTTTTTCTGCATCAGAGTCTTGGAGAAAAGGGTTACAGTTTAAAGGCGTCACTTTGTTTAGATGGGTGCTAGGGCTCTGTGCGGATTGTCCAGTTCTTGGCTTCTTTCTCTCCTGCTCAGTCCATTTCCATGGACACTAACCGCCGGTTACCCCTCATGTCATCTTGCAAAGCGTTCTTACAGCAGAATCGAGCACCAATGTAACCAATCAGCATGGCCAGGAGCCCAACACAAAGTGCAGCAGTAGCTCCAAACAGCAAGGGGTACTTCAGGGATTCCAACACTGAAAACAGAAACACATCTCATATCAGAAATAATGGTTTGTAAAATCTAAGACAGAGATCTATTTCGCATATCCATTTTACTTCAGAAGTTATAACAATGTGTCAATGACACGGTTAATTTCTACTTGACACTCACCTGTAATGTAGCAACAGTAAAGACATTGAGATGGCCAGAAGTTCAAACAATGTGGCATTGAAATGGTTATTTTATTTTACTGGACAACAGGGGCTATGGAACCGAATTGAGAAATGCATACAGCTGTGCACCAAACAATTAAGATAACTCAAAAGTGGACAGTTTATACCCAAACAACAAAAGTCATATGACCTCAAAATCAGACAGGCATATTAGGTCACAGGTCAATGTCAAAGTCACCAACACATTTAGCATGCAAGGTGTATTTATCCCTGAAAACAGTCACTATGACTGTGTGTATGATAAACATGATCAAACTTGACCAAGAGATTCCCATAATATTACAGAGTATGAAACCAATATAAAGCGCTCGTTCTTGATCATGAACTGTGTCAGCAGCAACTAGTGCCACCAGCCACACAGTAATCCAAGAGGTAGCACCGCTAATACAAAGTCATAAGGACACCTACAAATAACATATGAAGTGATTCAAAGCAAACATTCAAATTTACATATGTCTTTTAAAACATTACATGTTATTGCACTGTTGGTTCGCTTACTTGCAAAGTCCACTTTTAAGTGAACAGGCTCAGACTGGATCTCCAGCGATTTCTGCCAGGCTCCATCGGAGGTTTTGAGCCAGGGCGTCACGGAGCAGTGATAGCTCCCGCGATCAGTGTCCTTGGTGTTGTGAATACTCAGGCGGTACGTCCTGGGTTTGATCCTCTCCAGACTGCAATCGCTGGTGCCATTGCGTGGAGTCAGCGTCCTCACACCCCATCGGTCCATTGAAACGAGGAAGACCGATTTGTCCTCTGTGCTCACTGACCATTTCACATCATAGGAAATGTCATCTGTAAGTAAAACATATTAGTTAATGTTGTAAATAGTCTTCCTTGTATGCCAGACTATGCAGATCTAGAGACTTTAGCACAACCTTTGAACAGAGCATTCTAGCAATATTTAAATAGCATGTGTTGTTTAATAATAATAATCTTTATTTTTATATAGCGCCTTTCATAGTGGACCACCATCACAAAACGCTTTACAAGATACGAGACTAGGGTGTGTGAACTATGCATCAGCTGCAGAGTCCTTACAACGTCCGACCCGAAAGACTGAGCACAAGGAGGTTAAGTGACTTGCTCAGGGTCACACAATGAGTCAGTGGCTGAGCTGGGATTTGAACCAGAGACCTCCTGGTTACAAGCCCGTTTCTTTAACCACTGGACCGCACAGTCTCCTATACCATTTTTTTTTTTTTCCAGCTTGATAAAACTGAAGAAACAAAAACGAACACTGCAATTAAGTGGCTATTAAAAAAAAAAAAAAAAATTGGTTGTCATAAAAAATGGTACAATATTAATTAAAATGATGGATAAGTCTGATGTTATTTTAATGGGATTCAAAGCTGTGGTGAAGGTTTCACTTAACAAGACGACAACCTTGGAAGACGCCAAAAAAAAAAAAAAAAAAAAAAAAAAGTTACAACATACGCAGGTTGGAGACGTTCCAGAACAGTTAGTAAAGGTCATCTCAAGCTCTTTCCAAGTTAGTTAGTATGAACCCCAACATATTTCATTACCTCAGCTCCACACCTAGCACATGAGTCAGTACTATTCTCAGGTTGCAATGAAATGCTCCTACATGCACTTTCCAACACAGCCAGCTAGAAGAAGAGATACACATTACATCTTTCTAACTCATGACTCGCTGAGCCATACTCTTGAAACCATATTTGTTTGTAAACTTGATGGTGTTAAAACACAGGAATAAACTCGAACTAAATGTATCTGAGAACAAAAATAAAGTATCCCCAGTGGTATTATGTCAAAGGAATTGCATATCTGATAGAATAGTTATTAAACACCTACAAATTGTAAAGAGTTTGATTTAGCACCAGTATTCAGTTCAAACAATGTGTCAGTGAAGCAGTTCACTGAAAAATTAAATCATGGAAAATAGCTGTGTGCCAACTACAAAATGCAGAAGTGTGTGGTCTATATCACCGATATAGGTTAAAACAATGTGGAAGGGAAACAGCTAATTTTGGAACCCGACTGAGAAATCATAGAATACAGCAGTGTACCAAAGATCCAACTTGACCTTGAGTTTCATGGAATACAGCTGTGTACCACACACACACACACATACACACACACACACACCCCAATAGGTCAATATTCTTAGGTTACATGTCAAAGTGAAAGGTGCAGTTAGATCTTGCTAGTCAATTCTACTACACTAAAAATATGAAGTTGGCATCTCAAATAGTTTATGACAATTAGATACTATATGCTTCCCCCACACTGAAGTTTCATGAATAGGGTCTATTATGTCAAACTAAGCCATGTGAACTGAATTGAACTGAATAGTGTAATGTATTTAAAATAGAAAACACACATTTAAGAGTTACCGCTAAAGAAGCCAGCACTGGGGTGAGATGTTCTATTTTTCTGGTTTTAGTCCTGATTCGAGCAGCAGCATTTTGAACCAGTTGAAAACGAGACAATAAACATTTGGGATGCCAGAAAATAACGCATTACAATGATAAATTCTGGAGGATACAACAACATGTACTAGTCTTTCAGTGAGATGTAGAGATTATACAGCTCTGGAAAAAATTGAGAGACCACTGCAAAATTATCAGTTTCTCTGGTTTTACTATTTATAGGTAGGTGTTTGGGTAAAATGAACATTTTTGTTTTATTCTATAAACTACTGACAACATTTCTCCCAAATTCCAAATAAAAATATTGTCATTTAGAGCATTTATTTGCAGAAAATGACAACTGGTCAAAATAACAAAAAAGATGCAGTGTTGTCAGACCTCGAATAATGCAAAGAATATAAGTTCATATTCATTTTTAAACAACACAATACTAATGTTTTAACTTAGGAAGAGTTCAGAAATCAATATTTGGTGGAATAACCCTGATTTTCAAGCACAGCTTTCATGCGTCTTGGCATGCTCTCCACCAGTCTTTCACATTGATGTTGGGTGACTTTATGCCACTCCTAGCGCAAAAATTCAAGCAGCTCGGCTTTGTTTGATGGCTTGTGACCATCCATCTTCCTCTTGATCACATTCCAGAGGTTTTCAATTGGGTTCAGGTCTGGAGATTGGGCTGGCCATGACAGGGTCTTGATCTGGTGGTCCTCCATCCACACCTTGATTGACCTGACTGTGTGGCCTGGAGCACTGTCCTGCTGGAAAAACCAATCCTCAGAGTTGGGGAACATTGTCAGAGCAGAAGGAAGCAAGTTTTCTTCCAGGACAACCTTGTACTTGGCTTGATTCATGCCAAAGCTGCCCGATTCCAGCCTTGCTGAAGCACCCCCAGATCATCACTTGCTTCCTTCTGCTCTGACAATGTTCCCCAACTCTGAGGATTGGTTTTTCCAGCAGGAATCTTTTTTTATATATTTCTCAAATAAAAGAGTAGGGTTGAAGATCACACCTAAATTTATCATTTCTAGTACAGGTTGAGAAGGTAGTCTACTTAAATCCAGGCCAAATTATTGTTTTATCCTGGTTCAAGGCTTATCTAGCTGGTTTTATGAACCCACTAACAAAACCTCAGTTTTTTTCTGCATTTAACATTAAGAAATTTTGAGACATCCAGCCCTTAATGTCAGTAAGACGAGATTGGTCCCAAAAGAGGCATCACCAGGTTTTAGAGACAAATACAGCTGGGTGTTATTTGCATAAAAATGGAAATGTACTCCATGTTTGCTTATAATATCACCCAGAGGGAGCATATAAATGGAAAATAATAAAGGACCTAAAATAGAGCCCTGTGGAACACCACAAACTAATTCAGACAATGCAGATTTTTCATTCCCAATTAAAACAAATTGAGACCTATCGGAAAGCTAAGACTTAAACCAGGATAAAACAACTCCAGATACACCACAAAATTTTGCAGACGATTGATTAAGATAGAGTGATCCACTGTATCAAAAGAAAATGAAAACTGATAACCTGTCAGTGCCAATTAATAAATCATTTAATACTCTAACAAGAGCTGTCTCAGTACTATGTGCATGGCGAAAATCAGACTGAAATTTTTCATAGAGGTTGTTTTGTGTCAAAAATTGATGCAGTTGATTTGCAACTATCCTTTCTAATATCTTTGCAAGAAAAGGAAGGTTTGAAATAGGCCTACAATTAGATAGAATTGTTGGATCCAAGTTATGTTTCTTGATCACTGGCTTTATGACAGCTACCTTAAGAGCCGATGGAACTAGCCCAGAAGAAAGTGAACCATTAATAAAATTAAGAATATAGGTATTAAGAGAACAAAATATTTATTTTAATAATTTAGTTGGAATCGGATCAAGAATACAGGCAGCAGGTTAAATATGCATGGCTATATCATTTAAACCTATTAAAGTCACTGGAGAGAAGGAATGAAAAGTAACCAGAATAGGTCTGGTAGGTTCTACTGGGGTTAAGTCTTTCATCACCCAAGATATCTGTGAAATTTGATTTCTGATGTTTATAATTTTACTATGGAAATAGTCAATGAAGTCGTTGCAAGAGACTGTGGCAGCAGAAGGATTACACAGAGGATTAACTAGTTCAGAATAGAATAAAGATATCTAGGATTATCTTTTTTCATTTCAATTAAGTTTGAGTAGTATGTTGATCTGGCTACTACCAAAGCCTCTCTATACTTTACTTGATGGTCCTTCCATATAAGATCATTCACATGTAGTTTAGTACCTCTCCATTTGCATTCTAATTTTGGACCACCCCGTTTAAGTTTTCGAGTGGCATCATTAAACCATGGCGAGTATTTTTTAAGCGAAACATTTCGAACCTTAGCTGGAGCAATAGCATCAAGGGTACTAAATAGAAAGATATTATAATTATCAACAAGCTCATCCATAGTTTCAGAGTGCAAAGGTAATAAAGAGCCAAGTGCCTCTGAAAACTTTAAAGTAGCTGATGGGTTTAGTTCCTGAGTTGTAAAAGTGTGTATCACTTTATTTGTAAGTACTGGCACATTAACCTAAACAATAACAACAAAATGTTCTGAAATGGTAAGATCGGTAATTTTAAAGTCCATAGCGTTTAGGCTGTGAGAAATTACTAAATCTAACGTGTGTCCATGATTACGAGTCTAAAGAGTCGAGTAAATTAAACAAATGTATTGAGTATTTGAATTCTATCATAGTTGGAAGATAGGAAAGACAGAAAATCACCAAATTCAGATAAAAATGAAGCATGTGGCTTTGGTGCACGATATACAATACCAATGTACACAGATATTATCATCCATTTTACATAATGAAGTAATTCAAACGATGAATAATCATCCATAGTTCCTTGTTTAATATGAAGATCAGAGTTATAAATTGTAGCAAGTCCACCTCCTTTCCCACTGGTATATTCCTGATGGATAAAGGAGTAGTCTGGAGGGGAAGCCTCAATCAATGAGACATTATCATCTACCCCAAGCCAGGCTTCGGTGAGAGACAACATATCAAGCTTTTGATATACAATAAAATCATGAATTAAAGGTGCTTTATTGGACAGTGAGCCAAGATTAAATAATGTCAAGTGAAGATTATTAGACTGATGTAGTTTTATTTGGCCAGTAATAATTGGGATATTTATAAGGTTATTATAACAAACTCCACAGGGTCTATTAAAAGGTAATACTGTGATATGAGAAGCCGACACAACTTCAATGGGGTAAGCTTTTTTTAGGTTTTCTGGAGATGAATTAATTGGGATTGTCTTTGCTGAATAATGTTTCTCACTAGTACCTTGCCCTTCCTTGATTTTTATTAAAAAATCTTTTAGGTAGTTTTCAAAATGTGCAGCGAGCCTACTTGCCCCAGTATTGTTCAAATGAAGCCCATCTTTACGACACAGGTTTTTTTTTTTTTTTTTTTTTTTTAAATAGTCCCAGTTGTTAATGTATCCTATCTGTTCTTGAAAACACCACCCAGCTAACCAATTATTTATTGATGAAATTCTACTATATTGTTCATCACCTCTGCCAAAAACAGGCAGTAGTCCAGAAAGAATGGATTTGTAATTTAGCGCTTTCAGTTTCTTAGTTAGAGATTTAGTCTTTGTTTCAACTGATTTTCTATCTTTTATGTCATTAGTACCTACATGCACAATTACTACCGGCCCCTTTTGTGTTTTATTGGAACCATTTACCAGTTTGTGTATTCTAATATCAATGTCCTGAATGTTTGCTCCTGGAAGGCAGGTTACAGACCTGTTCAATGGATCTTTACGAGTGAAATCACGATCAACATAGCGAATTATAGAGTCACCTACCAATAAAACATCCACATTGCTTTCTATATTGTCTAATTTTTCGGTACTTAAGACTTGATATTTGTTGGATAATACAATACCCCCCGGTTGTTTATTTTTAGGTGTTCTATGGCTTTTCCTAGCTGTCACCCATGGTCTATTTAAGGTAACATCCTCTCTATGTAACCCTTCCATAATAGGACATGCAGTGTTTGATAAGGAGTCTGGTTCCTCATGAGCATTTGAGACCAGTTAGTTAGAGGTCTCACCTAAAATATCTGAGGTTAACCAGATGTTGTTTACCTCATGAACACTGTTTTCTATAAACTGCTCACTTGTACATATCTCTCCGAGTGTTACGATTTGAAGTATTGAGTATTAGAACCTATTAGACCTATTAGAACCTAGAACCTTTTTTAAATAAACAATTGTATGTGTAACAATAAATGTTAATGCGCCAGACATGCAGACAAAACAATGTACTATATATATATATATACACACATTATTTTTTTTTTTTTAACTGGCAGTGGTAGGCCTACGTTTTGCCACATCTAAACTGTAGTAAAGTTAAGCAATAATAATATTAAAATGTCAAAATACGACCCCGTCATACTAATAATTATGGATGCAGCATGTCTTTAGATTATATTACTGAAACATTTTAAATTCTGATTTTGAAGTGTAAAATCATTTAATATATACATAAATCTCCGCGATCACACATAAACTACATCTGATTGACAATGATGTAATAGAAACATAAAAAGACTGGGGTTTAAAACAATTGACCATATAAAGAGTCGTCGATCACACATTTTAAAGTTCATATGAAAACACAGTGGCACGAACACACACCAACATACAGTCTTGCAAATAAAACGGTCAGATAAAATAAAAAGCCATGCAGTGAACCTCCCCTTAATCAATCAAACAGTTGCCCCGCCTTACTTTTTGCCTACTTTTGAGTTACTGCGCTTGCGCGATCAACTTATTTCCTACGACACCTATAGTTTTGCATTGTTCCATCAAAAAATGTATATAATTTACTTCCACACCATAAGCCAACTATTAAACCATGAGAATAACACTAAAACATAAATGACAGAACTATGGTATCGAAAAAAGTATAACAAGATTCACAAAACCATTTAAAACCATCACAAAATAATTGCTAATATTCTGTTTATTGAGGTTTATTTACAAGTACCAGTAATAAATTAAGAGTACTGGCTGGCTCACCTTATCTTGTATGAGTTAAATAGTTCAGAGTCTTTGTTGGAATCCTGACAACATCTTCCACTGGAATGTGTAATAATGAAACTCTCACTGAATCCAAACCACTATCTTTTTTTTTCTAGCCCTGACAGTTCCCAAGAGAGCAGTAGGAGAGATATTAGAGCAACATGCTGCTGGAAGCTTATCAACAAATGGCTTTTTTTTTTGCAGACAATTCTGCCTTATCTTGTCCACCACCATTAGACTTCTCAGTCAACATAATCTGCTTTGAAGAGTACCGTCTCAGCCCGTAGAATGCTGCTCCTGGGTCAACTGTGTGTTTTGTTTTTCAAGTTCCCAGTTATCAAGACTGACAGCAACCCCATGACCACTGAACTTCACAAGCATGCTGCATTCTTGTCACAATTTTTACGCCCCTCAGCAATGTGACCTGGGTGACTTTCAAACACCATAACACTTGAAACACTGGGGTCAAAGGGTGCAAGGCTTTTCTGTACACAGCACATGGCACTATTAAATATTTATTTAAAAAAATGGTTATGTTGTACTGACTGTGCGACACACACACCATTTCAAAACTGTAAATGCAGTTTTGTCCTCATTTAATTTATAATACAACACATCAACCAAAATACAGTTTGGTTTTTGAAATCTATGTTCTGCAGGTTTGCAAGGACAAATACCTTAAATGTGCCAACTTTATCAAGTCTTTAAGATACAGTGGCACTTGAGCAAGAGTACTGACCCTAGTGACCTTCAAAGTTCAAAGTTCAAAGTTCATAACACCTACAAGATAGATATTAATTCCAAGTAATAAGGGAAAAAACAACAGCTGTATACAAGAAAAATAAATAGGGAGGTGGATAGGATACGTTTTAAAATCCCTTAATCATTTTGGCATGAATCGGAACTGTACAGCTCCTACACAGTTGTTAATCGTATTTCCAGGACTCTAATAAGAAAGCTCAATGCCCACAACCTTTTACACAGTCTGTTACTGAGCTCCCTACTATGATGATGGACCACCAATCTCCAATTTCATTTATATGACTACAAGATAAGTGACTGTTTCTCCAGAAATGCTGTAAAACCTAAAATGAAACAGTATGCATCCACAGCACAGGATAATAATTCACAATGACATTCTTATTTTTTCAGAACCATTTATAGCGCGTTTCATTTTTGTTTTAACACCTGATATTGTGAGTGTAATATATTTTCCAAATGGTATTTGCCACTTTATAATGTATGTATGCATTCCTCAACATCCTGCCCCTCAAAGCAGCTGTGGGGTTGTTTTAATTCACAGTGAAAGAATGTTGAAGCGATCAAAGGATCTTGACAGCTGTGGTTGAGTTTGATGTTCTTACTTAGACGTTGCCAATACTCAGTGTTAGTCTTAAAAACAACAACATAAAAACCTTTGATGCTAGTCTTAGTGCCTGTAAATGATGAGGTTCTGATAACACAAAGACAGAAGCCCCGCGCCCAACCCTAACCCTCCGCCCCCCTAACCATCCAACCCTCCAACCCTAACCCTAATATCCTGTGTGAAAAACATGAATTCATTTTCACTGGACATATTTAAACAACTGTTTACACAAACGGTTTTCATGTTTAACTTAAAAATGTTTGTCATCTTAAATGTCAACTACTCAGTTGTACTGGTTGTGATTTTTTAAAGAATCCATAACATTGATTTAAAAAACAAAATAGAATAAAAAATATTAGAAAGCTACTTTGTGCAATCTGCATAGATTGACTTGAAAACTGATTCCCGAGTGGAATTATGGGACCAACGTGATCAACCACGAGTATGTAACAGGAAGAGAGTCAATTGGTGACAGGAAACAGAAAGATGTGGAACAGTCAATTAAACATACTTAGGAAACAGCAGTCACATTTTAAATGATTACTGTACATCAGGGGCTTTTTAATGTTGATTAAATATCAAGCATGCAGAAAATCTTCAATACTTTACACTGGTGTATTTATTTATTTATTTTTACATCAAAAATGAAAAAAATTGAAAGAAATTGTGAAAATAATTAATTTCCCAATTTTTCAGGTAAATATAGGGGTAATAATTTTGGACAATAAAGTAGCTCTCCTTTACTACTTATGTGAATACAAACCGTGTAATGCTGCTCAAGTATAGACAAGTTCAGAATATTAAACAGACATACCCATATATTATACCAATGCATCTACCGAATGTAGTGGACGTTCTTGGTGTAAATCAGAATTCACACATGCCTGAGTGGAGCAAAAAAATATTGGCCTATAGCTTTTGTGAAATTTTTTCAGCCAAAATCGGTACAAATGGAGAATAACGTGCCTTGCCTATGACAGGCCATTTTAATGAGGTTGCAAGTGTTTTCAGTCCCCAATATGCTTAATATAACCTGAAAAGTATTCTCACTCTCCAGGGCTTCCTCACAGTGAAACTTATTAACACATAACCAGATCTGCTGGCCTCGAGTCCTGCTAAATCTCTACTGGTGTGTCTGAAGCACAGTAGCATATTTTAATGTCATCCATAATTAACAAGAGTGCATGGGTGGATTCTGGGCTGCTGCTGTGTGAGATTATCCCTCAGGGCACTAAAGCATTGTTATTAATTTGTCAAAGAGAATCTCCTGACAAATTAATTGGAAACCCAGAACACTCAAACAATAGAAAATATTAGCGGAGTTATAGCTATTACTGTTAACATTTGATGAATCAATCTCAAATTTACTGAAGTTTGGTTTCTGATCCAGCAGCGCATCAAATAATAACTCCAGTTTCAGCCAGTAAGGTAATTATGTGCTTGTGCTGGAGTGTGAGAAACAGAAACTATGGCTCATAGCACTTTTTCTGTCTAGACAGGCAAAGCGATTTGGAGAGTTTAATTCCATTCAGAAAAGTGTTGACAAAATTCAAATTTATAGATATTTCAGCAAGTCATTTAGTTTGCCATTTAGGCAGGATAGAAATTAAGAACAAAAACTGACAACCACACCAATAAGAAGCAGCATTCTTTGTGAAAAAGGCACATTCACTCTGCACTGTATCATAGGATATACAGACACTTCAGCTTACAACACAATCCTGGTTATGGGGATACCACTTATGCTCTGCAGCAATAGTCTAATGCAATCCCAAGCAACTTAAAATTACTTTTTAGTATGTGCTTTTGGTCACATACTATACAAGAATGCTAGAAATAATATACTAAAATGGCACATCAGCTCTGGTAGAGTGCTCTGCCATGCAGCCTGCTAGTGAAGAGTAGATAACTAGACCTGTCGTCCAGTTGTTGTTTCTGTCATGTTCTGACAATACACAAGTACATCTCGAGGCTGCGCCTGGTCCGTAAACTTTATAGCATATTTAACCTCGAAGCCCAGCTGAAGAGATATGCTACAGGGCTATATTTCCATTCTTTAAATTAACTCCTATTTTTGAGAAGTAAAAGACCTGTTAATTTTACAAAACTAGAACCAAAAGTTATGTATTTCAAGTTCTCTTAAATTCAAGGGGATTTGTTTTTCATTTTCTAACATTAACATGATTTATTTTCTCCTTTGTAAAAAAAACAAAACAGGGATGAATTAAAGAATGGAGGAAACACTTTGAAAATATGGCCCATAGATTCTGGGCGATGTGAAGGGATGAATGTACACTGGAGGTTGGTTTAGAATCTATCTTATGGTATAGTTTAGATTTACTGTAGCACATATGAAATCTATAGGCTTGGAGTTTATTTTATGCTTTTAGGTCAAGTGTGTCCAATCACGGACCTGGAGGGCCATTGCACTCCAGGTTTAACAGGTAAAATGAGATAATTAACTACTTCAGGGTCTGAATGCAGGTATAATTGGTTCCATTAAACAATTCAGAACAGGGTTGGAACAAATACCAGGAGTGAAAGGGGCAACTTTGGCCACCCCTGTTCTTAGTGGTGGCCTTTATAAAGAACTTGTGACCAATTTTCTTTGTCCACAACAAAGCAGGAGTATCAGAATCAGCTCAGTCCCCTGAAGTGATGATGTACTGTGTATACCATGGAGTAAGAATTTTTCTATCCAATCCTTATAAAAGAAAAGTAACTTCTGTGTCATCTCATAAAAGCACATTTTCTTAGTGTAATTGTTTCTGCCTGAACCAAAGGAAGTCTTACAACAGAGGCTTTTAGCTGGAATAAAGCTTTCTAAATGTACAAGCTTAAACAAGCCTCTGCACAGCATGTAATACTGAATGCCTTGGCATCACCAGGCACTGCACCCTTTTCTCAATTTATGTTTGTAGGGATCTACTCTATAGTATTGACACAATTCCACATTTAGTAAGCAAGCAACTCATTCGTAATTATGAGAAGCTTTTGTGTGGTTAGACTAGAGACATGTAGCAGGACAATCACTTTCTTTATATCCCATTGACAACGCATGGCTTGCATTTCCAGGAGCTGATGTCATTCGTCTGCCGTTCTTACAAGAGCTTAAAGCACAGAGACAGGCTGTCTTTAGAAAACAAATTCTCAAGTTTAAAAAAAAAAAAAAAAAGAAAACTGGCTAAAACATTAAACACCAATTGATGCTATTACCATTGCCATATACATCATTTAAAATTAGACCACTTGTCTTGGCAGAGTAATTTATTTTTGGATGAGCTAAAAAATGAGCCTCCAGAGAGATAAGAAAAAAAAAAGCCTGCCTCCACAATAGAACCAACAGAGGTGAATACAGTGAAAGTTTTTAAGCAAGCTTTGAGAGTAATACTACATGATAAATACATACGGTACATACATACATACATACATAAATCAATAAATAAATATGCACCAAATATGTATGTATTGGGGAATGTAATTGTGGACTGGGTGGCTCCTGTGATGTTGAATGTCTGCATGTGTTCATTTTGTGTAAATGGCAGTTGTGTGCTAAAATTATCAATAGCTGGTCAAACGTCACCACATGGAGCCCAGTCGGTTACATACTTTATCATATGATCCTGAGGCATCACCACTACAATTCTATATTTCTCCACTACCAAATGATACCCCCCCCACCCCCATTTCCTCTCTTCCAGTGTAATGACCTCATCCTTCAAGTGTGCAGACAAACTGCAGCTGTTTTCCTCAACCATGTTCCTAATTAGACAGTATGCTGCTAGCCTTGCAATTTAACAATTAACTGGTTAAGTAAGACTAAATGTTTACAACAAAAACAGGTTTTAAAGTTGACACACCAGCCTTGTAGCTACTTTCATAAGTATTATTAAGAACAGCAGCAACAAAAATAAATAGATATGTATTTGGATGTAGTTGAAACTACCAGAATAAATCGATGGGGAGATTTAACCCAACATGGATTCTATATACCATCGTTCATTAAAGGTGAAAAATTGTATCTGCTACTACCAGTCATTACAAAGGGCAAAATAAGAATACCACTAATCCATACATCTTGCAGAAAAAAGTTCTACATGCATTACTCACTGATCAAATTCCACTTTAAGTTACCTTGGCCAGCTATATTTGCAGTATCAGTTAAACACAAAAATACCACGGTATGAAAAGTAATTGATGTAATTGTGTATATAACTGAATTTCAGATTGGGAAGCTTAGTGTTTCCTGATGGCAAATCGCCAAGGTATCTTTTGCAGAAGTTATTAGGTAAGGGTAGCAGGGACTAGAGTACACCACTGTTACAGCTTTATAGAACAACAAAAATCTGGGTTTGGTTATTTAGCTTAACTAGTACAGTACAAGAAAAAATATAACAGATCTAAGACTGTATACAATGAATTACATGTAATGCAGTGATACAATTAACAGTTCAAAGTCTGTCTTAAAGCATTTGGGGAGATACAATCTGAACTGATACTTATTTTCTTATTGCAGATAAACTGTAAGTTAATTATTAACCATTATTTATAACAGATGTGCTATTAACAGTGCAAGAGAAGGCTCTGGTCCCATTCGGTTACCCGGGAGTGTATTCTGGAGGGCCCTCTGTCTGGGAGCCTGTTACCCGTGAGTGTATTCTGCAGTGCATTCTGTCTGGGAGCAACAACAGTATGGAAATCTAGAGATCGAGAGACTGAACTTTAAAATACCCAACAAACAATATGGATATCACACCACTGGAATGTACCTGTACCAGCCGCTGCCCCTTGAACAGTGATGACACACTCGATTTTCACAGTCTGCCCAGGGTATACCGTCAGTTTGTCTGAATGAAGGGACACGTTGAACGCTGGACCTAGAGTGGAAAAGAATCAGGAGTGGGGATATTTGTGTGTGTTGTGCCTCTGTTCAAAACACATAAATGCAAATCTAAAATTTCCAATTAGTCGGTACCTCTATGGACAAAAGTTTTGCATCGCCCTATAGAATTAACAAGTGTTGCTTCATAAAGTCGAATGAAACCTGCTGAATAATGTTATGTTAACACATTGAATTACATACGCTTTGTAATTTTCCATATACTCAATGAAAAACTGACAAATTTCAAAATTGACATTTTGAAATCTAATATGAAATACTGTACTACCATTATAGCTTCTTGCAGACTTTTGCAATATCATTTAGTAGTTTCTTAGATTTCGTGATGTTAAATATAAAATCAAAATTATGTTCATATAGTTTTTTTTTTTTTTTTTAAATGTCTTAATCTTAAAATTCTTGGTGATGCAAAACTTTTGGCCTTAGCTGTAGAGCTTTATTGGCAGGGTTGAATCCAAGAAAGCCTTTACCACATTTTGTTTATCAAAATTATAATCTGAAAACCAGGATCCATAATAGAGTACATTTTACTTTTTTATTTTTTGCCTTGTGAGACATAGCTTATACATGTTGTACTTTTGCTGTAGCCTGCATTTGTGTACCCTTTGACAAAACGTAAAATTAGCATAAAGAATTAAAAAAAAAAAATAATCAATTTGTCCGGAAGATTAAGGGTTTCTTTTACACCACTTATTGTTTTCTTTTGCGAGAACGGATTTGTGAAGCAACATGATTTATTTCACTTTCTGTTCACACTGCAGTTCATGACATAAAAGCATCCCTGCAGCAATATAGTATAGATGAATCAGAGACAATTACAAAGAAACTGTTTTTAAAAAGGTCCACACCCTGTTCGCTAACCTAAAGCTGATTTTGACAGGGAACCAAGAAGCGTTTCCATTTAGTCCAGACAAATGCTCTTTAGCCTATCATTCATGTGAACTGCATACTGTCAAGGACAGCCAAAGAATCAGCTCTCAAGAAATCCTTGTTTGAACCTGCTGTTAAATAGTCACTTCATCTTGGCTTCTCACAGATGTGTCTGAAACAAGAAGGAGCATGTTGGAAACAAAAGGCTTCTCAGATAAGATACTGCATCTAAAACGTTATACAGCAGGCTCTTTGTAAGAACTTGCTGAACTAGTCCTGGGAGAGTCTGGGGACCATTTCATCAATAGTAGCAAAGCTCTCAATAACTCAGCTTAGTGAGGGCGCACTTCCAGTTCCATTGTCAAAGACTAAAATGTCTTTTGTAATTTATTTCTTTATTTTTTTCCCAGCAACTAGATTTAAAGTGCTGTGCAGGAGGTTCTGTTTTGCAGCACACAAGTTATTAAGGCAGAATACAGTAACTGTTACCAGTCGTGAGACCATATTCACAGCATTTACCACTGTGCTAAATTTGCACCAGTTTGTTCTGCATAGTATCTCATTTCGCAAGTACAGCAGTCCGTTGGATATCCGCTTACGGTGGGACCAGAGCAAGGGCGGATATGTAAAAAGTTGGATAAATGAATCCTGTTTTAATACCATTATACACATTTGTAACAATTACTATATTCACACAATTATTGTTTTGCGATTCAATTTTTTTATTAGGGAGCTCACCTAAATCCCTTGTTTAGAAAGATACAGGGTATTAATACTCGTGACAGGGTAGCCATCTGCCGTGTGGGTGCGTGCATTCGCTGCTGAGTGACAGGCAGGAGATCAAGACGGAGGTTGAAGTTGATATGCCCCGCAGGCAAATAGGATTTATTTACATATCAACACACTGAACAGCTCACGTGACACTACCAGCAATGGTAGTGCACGGAGTACATACAACACGCCAGAAAACTTTGGCGGGACCTACAATCTCTGAACTAATATTCTCTGTTCAATAATAAAAGAACTATGGCTACTTGCCCGGCTGTTGGCGGTTTTGACTTGCTTACTCACTCTTTGGTATCCAACCCTGGTTCTCTCTCACTCACTGTCACGCATGCACACAAATTTTAGCTTCTTTAGCCCAGTTGGCTTTGGTTTTGCAGCAGCCCCGAGGTGAATAAATTGAATCTTTTTATACCCGACACACCGCTGGAATACACCTACCTGCTGATTAGATGCCACACCTGTTAATCAAGCATCAGGCAGGCTCTCCCACGAGCATCACGTACTTCATTCATTAATTACAATAAACACACACTATTTACAATATACATTTACACAAAAACCCCTCCATGCACAGGGCTCCTGCCCTGCCACAGTGCTGTATACACTTACATTAGTGTCAGGTAATTTATACAGTAGCAAAATGCACAGGTTTATGAAAGAAACTAAATTTCAATGTAGGCACAACTCGTTTTTGCTTTCCTGTAGCCATTTTGCATTAGAGCAGTACACGTGAGTGACGTTGCTGAAGAGCTTGATCATGGCGGATAAACGGTTATGGCAGATATGTGACCGGCGGATACACAACGGATTACCGTATAATCCATTGACTGTCGTAACACTTTTTTGAGAGCCTCTTTCTAACACCACAGATGGAAGTTTTGAAAAACCCTTGTTGGCTTTCTGAAAAGTCTAACAGTTTCCTGAATATCGTGAAAACCCCCACCCCAACCCCCACAGTCTGATTTCATGAATAATATAATTTCTTAAATAGAGCAGGAGTAGAAGATTTTTGAACAGGGCCCTGTCATTGTGGTTCTAGGAAAGACACAGCCTGCATCGTGGTGCACTACTCAATGCTTGTGTGCTACTTATGATTCAAGCCACTTTTATTAATGGTTCAAGAAGTGTCTTTACTATGTAAATGTGTAATCGCCTCAGGTCCTTGTGAAACATGAGACACTGCTGTGTGAGAGTAACAGGTTGTTGAAAGGTATTCAGCTTCCCTATTTCTGGCCTGTTAATATTAAACAATGAAATGAAAAGAGGAATGTTTTTTTTATTACCTGTATTTTCAAAGTCGATCTTCACCTTGTTTGAAATACCCCTGGTGGCCTCACTCCATGTGTTCCCGGCATCAGGCGTCCAGGCTGTGACCTCACAGTAGTAGTACCCAGCATCTGAGATCTGAGTTAAATACATTCTAAAGCGGAACTCGTCCGCACTGGATTTCTCCAGGACTACGTTGTCCAGGCGATCCTTTTCGTTCCACTCCTCCAGACGAGTCACCGAGTCCTGACTCATAGACATGATCTTCCTGATCTTCCTGCTGGAAGGCTCCTCCACATTAATGAGCACGGAGTACTTTGGATTCTTTAGTTTCTTGCCAGTAACCTTGCAAGCCATCTCAAAGGGGTCTCCCCCAGAAAAAACAGCTTTAAGAGGCGTAGCAACAACTGTGAGACTTGGATCTAAAGTCGACAAATAAAGAACAGATACAAATATTTCAACCAGGCTGCAACTAAAATACATCTAATGGCTTCTCAACACATGTAAAACTCCTCTTTGGCAACGACAGTCTTTGCATTAATAGCATAAAACATTCAGTGTAGTTCAAAGCCACTTGATCAGTTTGTAGATATGCCATGGACATGCAGCACAGAGCACTGGAACCTTTTAGGTCTAGAGTGTGGTCTGACTGAGCTACACGACAGAGCCCCCTATGATGCAAGGTTTCTGCCTCACTGTCTTGTTTACCCAGTGTCTTCTCTTACTACCTGACAAGTTTCATCGCTCTCTCTTGTCCATCCTTAAACAGGTCAAGTAAAACCACTCTGTATGGCGCTTACTACAGAGATTAACTTGTTTCCTGAATCCGCTTGTAAGAGGATACTAAATAAACCATTCCCTTTTTACTGATTAGGCAATGGATAATATGACAGTGATTTTGTCTTTCACATTTCCTGTAGAAAAATACAACCCCATCCTCTTACTAGGTTACCATTCTCAATGAAAAAAAAATGTAAAAAGTAACATGGTTTCTGTTGAATTACACCAATGTGAACCAAACATCTGCTAGACGTGTCAAACTTTGGCTTTAAAAAATAAATAAATAGCACAACATACCCAAGCTTGCTGTTACCACAACTTATTATTCTAAATTACACATCTGAATAAAATATTGCTTTCCTGCAAAATAGTTATATAGTTATGATAGAATTCTTTGGTTGAAATAAATCCAATGTTTACGATTCCAGTTGCTGATCATGCAAGGAATCTTTTTAGAGTTAGTTTAAATGCCTAAACCATTATTTCACTGGCTGGTCCAGAAAAAAAAAAAAGTTGTTGTTGTAGGAGCAGGTCAATTAAATGGTTACACTTTGCAATCTGTATATATCGGACTTGATTGAATCATATTTCTAAAGTGTTATATTAATGATATTTCTAAAAAAGCTCTGTTTAACATCCTAAATAAAAGTATATGTAACAACCCTTTGGGCTGTACTGTAAATGCCAGAACTCTTATCTGGTAAAAGTTGTCCTTTGCTAACTGATTTACAGCACAGGCTGAGGAGGTTACACAAATATACTGAAAGCCAGCAAAAGGTCAAATAGCATACCTCCGGTTAAAACAGTAGAGTCCTACAATTAAACCAGATTTCCTTGAACAAGAATACACAGTATTCTCCATACATATACATGAATACTGCCTGTCTGCCTTTCTGTACATAGTCACATTTTATCTACAACATAAAGAAAGTAGCAAGACTGGCTGGAGTGAATGAACTATAGCCTCTGGTTTATGGTAACTAAGGCTCCACTGAGTGCTGACAAACCCAAATGTCATGAAGGACACAGAATATGCAGCTGGAACCATAAACTTTGCATAACCCTTGAATAAAGCTTATTCCATTTACCAAGCAACTGCAGAGTAAGCACTGTTTCCTTACTTGGCACCCCTATCTTACTCCTTTAGTGACCAATAACTACAAAGAAAGACAACCAGAAGATGCCTAAATTGTTATAGGATCATAGTGAAAATGGCAATTCAACTGGGCTGCATTTTTATCTTCAGTTGACTGTGACAGCAGTGTTGTGTTGTTTTGAGTGGTGTTATTTTCCTAAATCTCTACAATGTTTCTCAAAAAAAAAAAAGTTTTACTTAAACTAAAATTAATTTGCCCCAGTCTTTCTAGGTATTGTCTAGGAAACATGGCTGAATTAAGTACAGTGCAGTAACTGCATTGTTTTAAGGGCTGAAAATGAACTTACAATTATCTGGCCATGGTTTTAAAAATAACAATGTAGAAAGAAAAAAGAGAGACTAAAACAGACAAACTGAAATATATATGCTGTTTTTCAATAAGAAGCTTTTAGTATCATATAGGATTTGCCTTATATAAGAATAATTAAATAGTGTAGCTAATTTTAATTTAACATTTCCACCTGATATAAAACCATGTAATGCACTGATTTTAAGTGATACAGCGTTCCTAAATGTCTTTGATGTGCAGTACTCTGTAAAATACAGTATGGATACAAAGGTTGTCCTTAAATAATATCAAACTGTAGTTGATTAATAATTATAAAAGCATTAAAACACAAAATAGGTAAAAAATTACTCAAGACACATACCTTCCTGCTCCCAGGATACTGGGAGAATTGTGGACGAGACATCGTTTGTCTTTACCCAGCTGTGATCTTTTGTTTGGGCCCATGCTGATACAGTACAGAAATACTCTCCCCTGTCAGTGTCTCGGGTGTGCAGGACTTGAAGTTTAAAAACGGCTGGGTCCAGCTTGGTGAGAACAATGTGTCCCTTCCCCACCCGCTCCTTGTACTTTTCCCCAGCCTGTAGGTCCCAGTTCTGGTCCATTGTGGCGATCAGGTCGTCACTGACTGGCAGGTCAGCGGGTGTGGGTTTCCTGTAGTGCCAGGAAACAGTCATGCGGGTACCATTTGCATTCTGAACATCTGTCACTTTACACTCCAGCTCTGTTGGGTCATCTGAGAAATGTGGAGTGGTTGGGGCGCTAAGGAGAACACTGTAGGTAGGTTCTGGGGAAGAGAGATTATAAAAATCATTATTGATATTGTGTACACTGTCCCATTACACAACTGTGATTGTACAGCAAGTTTATTAATCTTAATAAAAGTAGAATGTTCCATGCTAGTCTACATACAAGATGTACGACAAATGCTTTCTTTTGCGATAGTTTAACATTTAGTGGGTCTCATCTACTATTCAGATTACTGAATTTACTGTTAATTATAAGCAAATAACCAAATCATTCAAATATAGATGTTCTTATATGGGTGTAGTTGTCTTTTGCAAGAACACTGTGGTAAATCTGTTTGTGAAGATGCTATAAATCAGTTTCCCCATTTGCATTCTTCAGAGCTAAAATTGATTCATTGATCACACAGGGTGAGGGCTGAATTCCCAAGCTTTTCATGATCTTTCCAAACAAGTCCCTTTTCGGTACTTGAGGGTCAGGATGTGAAACTTTTAGGGGAAAGATGACTAAAACGCTTAATCAATGCTGACCTACAATAAGAGGCTTTAGGATTCCCAAAGCAGGGAACCAATTTAATGCGTAATCCAACACACATTGAAAGCCTTATTATGGGGGTGTTGTCAAAATGCATGCATCTTGGCTGACTCTCCAGCCAGTGAGAATTTGACACAATGACCTTCTAGATCATTCATGACAAGTGTGGTATATACTGAAACACAAGCTGTTGTAATGGAATCCTGCCACGTGTTTGTACTTTATATTACAAAACAGTCTACAGAACATCAGCAGTGTACTCCACCCATTATCATTTCACCCTTCAAACCACACACACTGTACTCCGTGATCCTTCTCAAGCGGTTTGTTTTGTCTGCCTGTTGTGGTTAATGTCAGTTACAAGAATGAAGGGTTCCGATAGCAGACCTTTTGCAGTACAGATTTAATCAAGAGCCCAACACCAACTTGCCAGATGTTTAATGATCAATGTACAAATTTCATGGCCATCAAAATAAAATCTTCATTTAGTTGCAAATCACGGTTTGCTTATGGATAAAACATAAACTTAAAACAAATTCCCAGTCAGTATGAGAAGACAATGACCAGATCTCTCCAGGAAGCTTAACCGTGTGAACTCAGTTTCTAAAATAATCCATACATTTCCTTTTACATTGAAAAAAAAAGGGCTCACAAATGTACAGCATATGCTGCAAACAATAAGCCACGCGGCATACAAAAAGGGCTAAATTATTTAAAAATAGATGATAGAATTCCATGGGAATTGCTTCGTCATACAAATGACAAAAAAGGCTGTACACAGGCATACATTTACGTATCTCTCAACTTACCATTTGAAATTTATTAATACATGATTAGAGTCCTTTGTCAAGCCAGGTAGTTCTTAGATAACAATTAAACCAATCCCTGTGGTAAATCTTATTAGAAAAATACCCTGGCAACAGACATTGGAATTAACTGCATGTTGACTGGCCCATTATTAATGTGCAAGTTTGTAAAAGTATGTCCGAATAGACAGGGTCTATTCCCCCTTGGGGCAGGAAGCCATTGTTTGAAGTGCTCCATTGTTCTCATTCCTATTCTTTAAAACCAGGCACAGAAATATGAGAGCACAGCCCATAATGTGCAATTCCATGTGTTTTAACAAAGCTTTTAATCTTCCACGCCATGTAATTCTTCCTCTTAGCTTTTCTTCCTGTCAGTAGATAACCTGCATAATGCCTTCTCACAAACTGTAGAACTGTCAAAAATTGTAATTTGCATTTCCCAAAGTGGCAGCTCTTTGCAATTTTTTGAAACACCAAGAAGCTATGAGACAGAGTTATTTTTGATGAAGCAGATGGAAATGTAAAGACACTTATGAATTGGGTTTGTCACTGTAAGATCACAACTTAGGATGCAAGATGCTGGAAGGCACTGGACTCGGCATCATTGCTGACAGCCAAGTGAGGTAAAACAGCAAATGAGAACCCCTGCATTTCAAGAAAAAAAACAACTTAGTTTCTGATACATTCTTGTAAAGTTGAGTATTTGTATTTGTCTTTAATTTGAGACAATTGACCTACTCTGTTTATAATGCATTTGTATAGTCTGAGCCAAATCAGTTTGAAGTGTATTTACAGCTACAGTACAACATGTATTTTTCATTAAATGCAACAATGGATGTTTCTTCAATATAATTTAAATGGTTAATCAATTGGGAAATGTATAATAATAATAATAATAATAATAATAATAATAATAATAATAATAATAATAATAATAAAAAATAAAAAATAAAAATAAAATCATCCACCACCACAGCAGTAAATTCCTAATCCAGCCTGACAGTTACCATACGATTGTACATTGTGTTGCCATGTGATTTTGCATATATACTTCAGATATTATATAAAAATGCACCCCTGTATAAACACTGTCAATTATCTAGACTTAACCACAGTTGAATCGTAAGATCAAGTGGCTTCCTCTAGAGTCTAGGTCAAAGTGAGTCAAAACTGGGTTTCAATCTTCAATCCCAAATCCATTCAACCACCAGACCACACCTCTGCTTAACCACAAAAACAGACTATAACACATTCATCTGCATTCTTGCTCCCAGTCAACAATCCTTAGGTTTTGATTCCCTTTTTTTTCCAGTATTTTTTTTTTATTTGTGTACAGTCTGTAAGGCTAATACTGTAATGGAAACATTCATTTTCAGTAGGTGTATTCTACAGTTTCAGACTACAGTTTTGTTTGTGTTGTCTTTCAAACCCTCCCTGCTGTAATTAAATAACGCAGGGGGTGGTGTTTGAACTGGTGACCCTGCTTTACAAGCTAGGACATTAAATAGCACACACCTAATTAAAAATTCCCTAAAACCAAGCCAAAAGGCTGGAACCATACGGCTAAATTCATTACATTCACTCCATCATAAACAACACCACTTCCAGGGAGGTTATACAACACACACCAAACATACTTGCAGGGGAGCACAGAGCATGAAACGCATTTGGTCGGGACAAGTTTAGTAGCCAAGAAGACTATAGTATTCACAGATATTATAATGATACATAATCACAGCTACTGTAATTTCTGCCAAAACTTGCAGGCTGGTTAGTACAAGCGCTAATTATAATAGTTTAAAACTACAAAGTGTACAGGAAGGTACTGCAACACATTAACAAGTGTAAGGGGGAAATAAAAAGCTGAACTCTGATCCTGGCAGAGCTCAGGGATTTGAATGGCTACCCAAAAATAACAGTGAATCACTTTCTAAATAAGAAACGTCTCACAGGCAATCAAAATAACTTAAATCAGTAATGGTCCAGCCACAGTTAATGGTGAACATAGAGAAAATAATTGTGCTTCCTTGATAGAAAGCAGGCTTGACTAATGAACATTAGCAGTAAAGTATTGCATACTTCACCAATATGGTGGTTTTGTGGTTATTTACCCGAAATGAAGGAAATGCATTGGGCAGGGCACTGCTCTTCATTGTCAAATACCTAAACTGCATTGTGATGGAACTGTACCCAGGCCTTTCATTTCCTCCGACTGACAGCTGCATTGGCTTGTATAAGCTCTCTGTTTTCTTCTCTTGTAGTATTCTCTCTCTTTTTTGATGTGGCTTAACCGTTCAAACCCAGGCTTTGTCTGTGTGTACTGTAGCATGGCTCTCATCATGTCAAGAGGTGCATTTAGAAAATCAGTCTGCGGGAAGCAACCTGAACCAGATTGGTAAAAGTAATGTTACACTTAGATCTGTCCATCAAAGTAAACACAGCTCATTCAGGAGCAGCAGTGTGTGTAAAACACAAATGTACGGTACTGCACATATCCTATACAATGAAGATTATTGACAAGCAAAGCACGCACACAAACACAAACTGGCTTTATATGTAGAAGAAAAAAATCTTCTTTCAGATTTTTAACAGTACAGCAATTATATTAAATCCCTTGCTTTCTTTTATTGAAATTGGTTAAACTGGGCAGTTTGTTTTAAGTGAAGTGACAGCATGTAAAAAGTGAAAGTGAATTCCCAAATGCACCATCTATTTTTTTTTTATCTGCAACTGAATCCATTCTGTCCTGCTCAGAGCTGAATTTACTGTTTAATTAAGACCCATAATAAAATATCCCTTGCTCAGATTCCATCAGAGGGTATTGTGTCTCACAGGATCGTATATGATACGTTCTAGTGTATAAACAAGCCTATTGTTACAATGGGAGGACTTCCCTTTTAGAGATACACAATCTCTCTGGAACACCCTGCCCAGAGGTACCAGGCATGCTTTGATGTTTTGGTCTTCAGAGACGTGCCAGCAGGATAATGGGCAGCAGTGTGGAGTAGTGGTTAGGGCTCTGGACTCTTGACCGGAGGGTTGTGGGTTCAATCCCTGGTAGGGGACACTGCTGCTGTACCCTTGAGCAAGGTACTTTACCTAAATTGCTCCAGCAAAAACCCAACTGTATAAATGGGTAATTGTATGTAAAAATAATGTGATATCTTGTAACAATTGTAAGTCGCCCTGGATAAGGGCGTCTGCTAAGAAATAAATAATAATAATAATAATAATAATAATAATAATAATAATAATAATGTGCCTTTGACAAAAATACTGTTTAATATACAGTAAACAACCTCCTTGCAACCACCGCCATATAAACGTAATCTCATCATTAACTTTAATAAACATTGGCCAACGAAGTCCCAGGAACAGATGAATACAGTGGATAAAACAGACAAGAAAACACAGCAACTTACCTAACGAAGTAACTGTCACGCGGACAGATGTCGAGGTCTTCTCCGCTGCTTTGTACCACGTCCCGCCAGACTGTGGCATCCACCCGACCACCTTGCAGAAGTAATACCCTGTGTCTGTCTTTTCAACTTCTCGGAACACCAGTCGGGTGGTGTCAGCACTTACACGGCTGACAGTGACGGCGTCTGATCCATTCACCACCGAGTCACGGTCCATGTGCACCAGCAATCGTGAGCTACCCTGGTCTGCGCCGGGAGTAGGGCTGACATACCATGTGACCTCCATGCGGATGGCGTCACTGTTTGCTGTTGCAACAGTGCAGGTTAATTCAAGTGTCGAGTCTGCATTTAAGGTAACATTGCCTCCTCCAACTGAAACCATTAAGGATGGCGCTGAAACAACAACAAAAAAAACAAGCTAAGTCCAAGACTGCAGTGTTAAACTAAAGACCCTTGTATTCCCAAGCAATTTTGTTAACTGACAAAGTTCAATTAAAATATCTTCAAATGTTATCATCAGTTCTCTATTTATTTTTGTTGTTCTGACCCAGTTAGATTCTTTCAGATATTTTAATAAAAAAAATAAATGTCAAGTTACTTGATCACAAATTTACTCTTCTTCAAAAGACAGTCATTTGATATGTCCTTTCAATGCATTGTTAAAACCTCATTAGTTTCAAAGTTAATTGCATGCTGTAACTGGAAAATTACAGTACTCAATTTAATAACAGACATTTGGAAGGTTGGCTTGGTCTTTCCAATACCAATAGGCTCTATTCAAAATGACTTGAACTAATGTTTCTATGTGTATAATGAATTAACCGTTTCAGCACCAAATAATTTAATAGATGCACTACCCTAGGATAACTAATTAAATAGTTTCAGTGTCTTGTACTAAAAACTGTATAAAACTGGACACAGAGACACAAAGTATATTAGATTAGTTTACTGGTCTTTTCTGTTCTACTAGATTTTTCCTAGAACTCTATGATGAACGTCAAACATTTATTCAGCAGAATATCTGTGCTCAAAATAGATTATCGCTTAAAATATATATATATATATATACACTTAAAAGCAAATGTTTTCAACAGGGTCATAAAACAGCTATTGTACCATCTTTTAATATTATTTATGATTTCTTTTTTTTTGTGTGTGTGTAAATCAAACTCAAACTCCACTCCACCTATTTCACCCTGTTTCAGAAGTTACACAAAATAATGTCACTTTAATGGCTTCCTTTGCCTCAATTTTCAAGAATATAAAAATTAAGTTTGTTTTAATACTAATAGATATCCCTTCACATTATCATGATATTAATGTTCATGAGTTAGACTATAACCAGCACATTTGCAACAGCTTGCACCACTGTACTTAATTCCACAAACATAGAATGACAATGAGGATACCTCCTGTGCAGCCAGTAGAAGAATGCTCTACCACTGAATTGTATATCTGATTCTCCGATGTCACAAGAGACAGGAGAGCCGTCACCCAGATATTGAAGCTCTGTGTTAATTATTTCCTGTCGTGTTACTGTCTCTCATTCCTAAGCCTTTAAAATTAAAAATGTGTTGTATGTGGAAGACCTGTGAGTTTGCGCATAAAGTCTGATGGTTTAACTCGCGCTCAATGTCTGACTTTCACCAAACCAAACCTGAAGTTGCAGATAAAAGCTGTAACTTGATCAGAACTATAAACTAAAGGGTACCTGCTCCCCTCCCGATTACAATCTACTTTCACTGCAACTTGAGGTTTCAAGAGCAACAAAGCAAGGAAGAGATAACTGAGCAAAGCATGCAGGTGCATCTGTGAATCACCTTACTGAAGCAGTAACACTGGTGGGGAGTGCAGGGCTCTACGTTGAGATTTTTAACTACTGGCCCCTTGGGCCACTGAGCTAGTTTTTACTGGCCCGGATGCAATTTTATCTGGCCCAGTATATTTATATATTTTTTCATGATGGTTTTTATTTTCAGTATGTTTCTAACTGTGTATGGTAACCAAAGAGAGCCCACGTCTCAAAAGAAAGTGGCTAAACAAAGCCTTCAATATATGTTACTTCAGCTATTTAACATGCACACATGTCACATTTGAATTCAAGATTTGAAAATGGATGTGTACAAATGATACAGATTTTTTCACAAGCAAACCCGCAACCAAGCTGTTACCATATGGTCACAGCAACGCTAAAACTGAATTATAATAATCCTAATTAGGGATGGGTCAGTGGAGTCGAATACACAAAAATAAAAAAATAAAACTATTCGAATAGCATATTACATATTCGAGTACACACACACAAAAAAAAACTTATACATTAGCTACTAGTAGAAGCAAACGTGTCATTTTTTTTTTTTAATGCTGATGCTTACAAGTGTTATATCAGTCTTAACCCTGTTGTTATTTGCATATTAAACGTAAGGACCCTAATTAATTATGCAATGCTAGTAATAGCAACATTCTACAGTAATCGTATTCTGTTTGAAATTGTTACCAATTTTATTGCCTTGTTTTTAGCTAATATTAACAGATCCCTGCATGAGTTCTGCTGTAATGACTGTACACAGCAGCTTCTGCAGCTGTTGCTAGCCAGTCGTGAAACAGCTTCTGGGAGCATGGCACCAGCGAACTTTGAATGTGTGAACTGAAATAAAATAATGTATATAGCAAGTGATAAAAGAAGTAATCCAAACTTGGGTAACATTGAAATTAGAAAGGTAATTTAACGTTATGATGAATATAAAGACAACGCAGTGACTGATAAGAAAAGGCAAGATACTTGGAGTTGGAAAGGAGTTATTTTTTAACTCTGGACTGCAGTTCAATGTAAAACATCTACTGTTGACTTTCTGTGAATAGATGGAGTAACGTCAACATTTGCACTGACTATGGAAAGTACAACCGGGTGGCCTTGTTTTGAATTATTTACAAGTTATTGAATAAACAAAGTAACTTGACTTGGATTCATCTGATGTCAGTACTTGATGGCTAGTTGTAATTAGTAATGTTAAACTATTGTATTGTATTTTCTATTGTTTTGGCCAGGCTGCAATATTGACACTATAAAGATTATTTTATAAATATTATTTGTTAGAATTAAACAGATGTAGAATATTTAGGTTGCTATATGATAGGTATTATTTTATTCTGAATGCACTACAGCAAAAATTATTATTTGGTGGTTTGCGCAATATTATGCTACTGTTGCTTTAATTGGAAGAGCTACGCGCTGTGACGTTGCTGCTCATTGAGTTCTGTATTTTAATTCAGTAAACAAAAGGAAAAACTTGTGCCTAAGGAAATAGGGTATTGAAATCTCGTCTTGGACATTGTTTGTACACTTTGTGAACCCAGCTAAACTTTACTGGCTTACACTGTTATGCTGTCTGCTTGTACACACGTATTTGCCTTTTATTCTTGGTAGTGTAAGGGACCAGAGTTTGGGTAATCAAATACACAAAAATGGTGCACCCTGTGTATTCAAATAGGAAACTATTCAAAATTCCCATCCCTAATCCTAATAACTCATAATACAAAATAATAACACTCCTTCTCAGAGCGTTGTCGCTTGTATCCTCTCCCAAGTCAGCACCAATCTTGCTGAGTGATATCAGATAGTCCTGGAAAGACTGTGAATGACATTTTTGACCTGAATACATCGGATCCCAAATCAAAAAGTTAGACAATTCGATCACGTATCTGGGTATCCATCGGGTCATCTTACTGCGAGACTGGAATTCACAACAAATAAAGCTGCTGTTTTATCTGCAAGTCTGGGAAACTGATGCCAAACAAGGCAGAGCGTTACTTTTTTTTTTCACTGTCATAATGAAGCCTCATGAAGCCTCCACTCTAAATGTTCACCGTCATTTTTTTTCATAATTACTTTCTTTATGATTTATTGATTTCACCGCTTTCCTTTTGGCTTATTGGTTGCTTAGTTGTAGAAAACCTGATTTGTAAAAGATTTGCCATGTCGCGGGAACAAGTACCATCAAACAGCACTTCGGTACGTACTCTCAGATACTGACTGTACAACAAATATGACGTGCAGCGGGAAAGTTAGGATTAGTTTGTAGTTATGTTTTTAAAAAATGGTTTGTAAATGGGTTTTCAGCTTTTTGGCACACTGGCTCATTTTCCTGGATTCATGAAACGGAAGCCATGTGCACTAATATATATATATATATATATATATATATATATATATATATATATATATATATATAGTGCTTCATAACTACCGGCCAAACTGCGATCTCTACCAGCCCCGGGCCATGGTTAATGTCGAACCCTGGAGTGTGGTTGTTGTGGAAGTGTGCATATTACTGGTAGACAAAAATCCATGCTGCCTGGTTCATAGCTCTTATAAAATAGATATTGAGTTGGGCAAAGAACTTGTGTGGTCTTGATGGGATTAGTACTGTAAATGGGTCTCGGTCAATCAAAGTGCTTAGCTTGACCACGCCATTGTATTACATCTTATCAACAACCCCAAACTGAACTTACCAGGGAAACAAAGTATAGCTGAAGGGTTACATAGCCATAAATGACAGCTGAAGCAAATATCCTAGATATTTTAAATGAGCCATTCAAACACTAGTGGCAAAAGAAAAAAAAAAATGAGTTATTTTTTTTCCTCTTCCTTTGTAGACTTCTCTCTCATATTGGTTTAAGTATTCGCAGTACACATGTGTTAGTGGCATTACTGATCAGAATCATAAAAAGTTGTTTCTACCACAAAGCTTGAAACCTTTTCTCTGTGTCACTCACCAATGGGCGTCACTTTAACCTCTCCCACGTCCGTGCTCTTCTCCAGGATATTTTTCCAGGCACCACTCTCGTCTTTCACCCATTGGCCGGCCACGCAGACATAGGTGCCTTCATCTGTAGGCAGAGCTTGCGAGACCACCAGGCGGTATACCCCGTTGCCCAGCAGCTCCAAGCGCACACCTCCGGCCTGGTATCGCTGGCTGTAGTCACTTCCAGCCATAACCCCTCCATCTGGATTGAGGGAGAGGATCTTCTCAGAAGCGGCACCTCTTCTCACCTCCCAGGTGACCGAGAGACGGGTGCCTTCCACGGAATCTTGTGAGGCTGTGCAACGCAGGTCAAAGGAGCTGCCTTCTGTTATACTTCCTGTTTTACTTCTAGATTGTGGTGCTGCTACTTTCAGGCTGTCTGAAATAACTGTTACAGAAAAAAAAGAAAAAAGAACAAAGGAATAATTTCTATTTTTGTATTTTTTTGTTATGATCTAGCAGGGGTTCAAGTGATATTTGTCCTGGGGCCAGTAGGTCACAAGTTCAAATAATGCTGTCAACACAGTGTTTATTTGGTAATTCCAGCTCTGAATCAGATACAGAAAAACAAACAAAAAATCCCTTCAATTAAAGTCACTCAAAATGCGCTGGAAAGCTTTTATTCAAATGTTATGTGTTTTTATAAAGAGTAGACCAAATCTAATATTTTTGCATTGTAAATCCAATCCTGTTTTGCTGAAAGATTTTACATGATAACTTTAAGAATGTTCCTGGAACACCCAAAAGGGAGTTCCTGGCATCTTAAAAAAAAACACAGAACTTGTGCCTCTGTATTGAGTTAATTACATTTTAAAATGGCCTTTGTTTATAGTCATGTAAAAACGTACATTTATTTTGTAGTCTGTATAAAAGATACCACTTTTTTTTTTTTTTTTTTTTTTTTTTTAAATAGTCAGTAAATAGTCAGTAAGGCACCCGTTATTCCCTGTGGCCAACTTTTATACCCTGGTGCATCTACCAGAAACTGATTACGCCATTTTCAGTTTACTGTCTCAGCCAGACAAAAACAAATACGGAAGACTACTCAGACACGACTCCCATTGTGTCTCTGTGAATTGGCAAGCATTCCTAGGAAAGATACTGTAAGTCATAAGTAAATTGTTAACCTACCTCTTAGTTCGACTTCCGCGTCATAGTTTCCACTAATTGAGGCGTCTGTGCTGGGAGTGAGGCACTTGTATTTCCCACTGTCGGTTAATTTCACATGTTTAATCTTGAGAACTACAGAGCTGGCACTGGTTCGTTCCACAGCAATCTCTCCACTGTTCACTCTGCCTTCGTAAGACTTATCAGTGAAGGAAGAGTCAAGCGTGCTGACCACCTGCATTTTAGAGCCTGAGTCCTGGGTCAGCTCCCAGTCGAAATCCTGCTCGGGGGGACCGTCAAAGTGACTGACATTGCAGGGGATGACAATGTCCCTACCTTCCACTCGGATCAAGGGACCAGCAGGGACCTTTACTATCCGTCCAAGACAAAGAGCTGAGGGGGAAAAAGGTATTGGTAATGTTTCTTGTAAGAGTCACAAAGATGATATATTTATTTATTTATTTATCTGGATAAGATACAGTCCCCGAGACATTATGCAACCTCACTGAAATGAAGAACAACCATGCAGAACTAAACCATCCAGGCAGGAGTGTAGTCTCTTTCTAAGATTGGAACAGGTGATTCTGAAGGAATATAAAAATAGTATTACCCTTTTATAGAGTCAGTTTCTTCATTCACTGTTTTGTCACTAAAGAGAATTCCAAGCGATCATTTATGAAAGTGATTTATAGCATTTAATTACAGTGAGGACTTAACAACATGCACTTAACATGTCTGTTAACACACATACTCCACCATAGCTGTTAATACAAAATTAGAGCTAGACAGTAATTATCCACAAATCAGATCACCAAAATCTCCATACATGTAGCATTCTAATATTCTCATCTGTGGTTAAGAATGGCATTACATAGTACTATCACAATGGGATAAGTGGTTCTCTATAAATATGAAAAAGTGTAAGGGTGAAATAAGTATGTAAGCAAAGAGAGAAAGGTGCCTCCTTACATTGGTAGATTCTGCTTCTAATACATATGAATGACAATTGGATAAGCAGTTATCTTTTAGGTGTCAAAATATACGCTACCTTGTTTTAAACCATTGTGACATCCTTGAACCCACTTAAAACAATTATACTAAGCAAAAATCTAGAATCCTGGTAGCAACAGTTCTTGGTGACACACCTTGCAGGCGTGGGAGTGAACAGAAGACTTATATTAACAGATGGTGTAAGGTGACAGGAAGGGATGTGAGAGGCTTGGAATTGATGAGAATTTTGAGATTGGGGAAGTCAGAATGTGTAATAGGGAACTTTGATAAAAGGAGGAAATACATTTTTATTTTACATATAGTTAATAAAGATCTGTATTGCCTCAATGGATACCAGTTGAGGGAAAAAAGCATTTAAAATATCTGAAATAAAAAACAGACCAGATACAGTAAGATGTTAATACATCGGACTGTGCTGTGCAGCAGCAGTAGGGGGAGATGGTGTTTTACTGAATCCACTTTGTTGTTTTAGTTTCACTGAACCATGTGGCAGGGTATTTGTATTTTGAGATTCTGAGCAACACATTACAAGGTTTAACTAAGTATGTTTGGAGGGGTCTGATTTAGTCTTAGAATCGGTTTAGAATATTTCCAGTTCTGCCAAAAATATATAAATAAATAAGGTATACATACAAGAAACTAAGTTTTACCTTGCAGTTTTTGAATGAACGAAGTTATGGTCAAAACACATAGTCCCTAAATGAATAAATAATTACAAAATAAAATGGCATGTAGCAAAACCGCATTGGTAAAGGTTAGCCATTTCTCTATTTAAATACAGGAGAGTCCGTAGCCTGTCCACTTGGACATGTCAGGCAGAAAATGTCACACATCCATAAAAAGTATCTGCTACTTGCCTCCAAGGCAGCTGCACTTCACAGCACTGGAGCCTCTAGGAGAGGGGGTGGGGAGGGTTCTTTTAATCTCAAACAAATTGTTTACCCTTTGCAAAATCTACTTTTCTGCTCTTTGAATGTGATATTTTCAAACCATTGTAATCAAACACAGCCTAATGTAGGCTCCAACAGCAGGGCACTGCCCAAACAAACTAAAGATGGTGCATCCCACAGCTTTATACTCTACTCCTCTGGGTAGAAAATCTATCCACTTAGAGCCCATGGCAGGGTGGGCTACTTTATCTTGTTCAGTGTGGAATAAATGTCCTCCTTGGTTTCCTAAAGCACTGCAAGTGCAACACTATGTATTTAAACCCATCAATGAAACAACTTAAAGTGCCAATTAGCATAAATGCCAAAAACAAGTTATGTTGTTACAACCAACAGTTTCCAATTAGCACTTGGGAGTTTCAACAAACATTGAAGGCCTTAAACAGGAATTAACAGGCCGCTTTGGTCCCCCTGGTATATCTCCAAGATGCCTTGCCCTTAAGACTGTTCTCCAGTTTTCACTCACTTAACAATTAACTGGAATCTCCTCACAAATTCCCACACAAAACCCCCCATTATCCTCCAGCCTGAAGTGTTTTGTTCCTCCAAATCCTCCCACGCACCAGCATTTGTCTGTGGGTTTGTGTGCCTCCAACAAGCACCTGTCAATAGAGCTGCTTGGCGGGAGAATCCTTGCAATAGCTGGGACAATACGTATTCAGGATTTTGTTACTGTGTTACATTAAATGAGAAAAGGCCAAAATGTGTTCTGTTATAGCTTTGTCCTTGTGCAATAACTTGCAATGGCAGCAGCTTTATATTACAGTTGAACATGCATACTCTTTATTGAACCAAGTCAAACACATACGTGACAGTACAGCATTCAATTATCTTAAACAATATGGGGGGGGGGTAGTTTTGTTTTTTTATTTGTATACAGGGAGAGGGTCCAGTGGTCAAAGAAAAGGGCTTGTAACCAGGAGGTCCCTGGTACAAATCCCGGCTCTCAGCCACTGACTCACTGTGGCCTTGAACAAGTCACTTAACCCCCTTGTGCTCCATCTTTCGGGTGAGACTATTGTAAGTGACTGCAACTGATGCATAGTGCACACACCCTAGTCTCTAAGTCACCGTGGATAAAGGCATCTGCTAAATAAATATGCACACACACAAACCATCATACAATAAAATTGATATATGTGTTAATGTCCCAGATTAACATATTTTATAAGTAACTATAAAGCGTGGTGGAACGTTTATTCATACCAACATCAAAGGAGCAATCCATTGTATAATTACTCTGTTACTGTAAATAGTCAATATATATATATTAAAATGTATCGAAATAGTGATCTAACATTGTCTGATACATTGTCCACAGACAATAGCCAACACAAACATTTTAATTTGGAAAGTCCCTCTGGATAACACCTACTTCAAGTACAAACATAATTCGTGACACATCATAACGCTACAGCCTCAGGTGCACTGTACTGCAGGCTTGTGAAATGTCATACATTCGCAGAAACAGCTGGTACAGTAAAAGGAATACTGAACTCCTTTCCATGAAATATCTTCTACAGATTGTCAGCTTCTGTTTCCCATTATTAATGTTGTACATGCCTTATAGTTTACCAACTACCCCTATATTTCTTAACTGGCTCGCGACCCTTTATAAATGATTAACGTGGTATATTTCCCGCAATTTTGAATTTTGTCATATTGTGCTCCGCATAACATGCTGTGTATATTACACACACATATACTGTGCTGTTTCAGTTCTCTTTAAAATCTTGTTAATGCTGCAAACCCAGTCCCAAAAAATCAGATCCAGTTATCTAGTTGTGTTCCTAGTACTGTGTTAAATTACTTCCAGTTTCACCAAAATTGTTATAATAGCGCTCAATGGACATATCTCTGTTGTTTAAACTATTCAAATTTTAGTAAATGGCGATTGGTGTTTAATATGTGCATATACAACTTGAATCTAGTTGTAGTCTCAGAGTATCTGTGCTCGCTGTCTCGTTCGCTGCCGGTATTCTGGTTTACAAACCTCACACAAAACCGGAGTAAACAAACACGTTTTTTGGGGGGCAGCAAATTGTACTTCAAATCTTTAGAAGATCTGACATCATGTGACATGCATTTGTGTTTGTTGGTCAACATACAGTAGACGACTGTACCAAACGATCACTTCAGAGACAAGAAAGATTTTGCATTTGATTGGGACTTTCCAGCAAAACGAATACATTTTTTCAGCATAATACAGAAGTAGCTAAAGTCTAGAGCCGTAGGTTACTAACATTACACACACACACACACACACACACACACACACATATATATATATATATATATATATATATATATATACACACACATATACATATATACATGAACTATAAATACACTGGAATATTCAGAAGTATTGTACTGGATTTAAAAAAAAAAAAAAAAAAAAAAACTCACCAAAAATTGTAGATAGGACAAAAAAGCTGTCGAAAAAGTGTTCCATGTTGTCAAGTTTCTCTTCTCTTTCTTGTCTTTGAAAAAAAAAATCACCGAGCGTTTCCCAGGACCCTGTAGGTGACAATGCAGCGTTTTGGTTTCAAATTACAATCAGGCTGATTTAAAAACTTTCTATACTAAAAATAAACTTTTTATAAACAATTCCTTCAGTGAGTTGCAGTGTTGTACAGTACTGTACTATATTGTTTTGTTGGCAGATGTTTCTAAAGTCATTATCATTCCTTTATTCCATTTTGGATCAGAGGACTGAAGCGAGTGCGGAAGTCGCTGGTATTCCTTTTTTGCTTAGTTGAAAAAAACCCGTTCTCCTCCTCTTCCTTCGCAGATAGTTACTGCAGGTAGGACACACTGACGTAGAAAAGACGACACAACCCAAGGTTCTTGATTAGAGTGGTGCAGATGACCAGCCCAAAACAAGACGGATCAGTCTGATAGGAAATTCCACTTAGATGAAAAAAGTTAACATGGAAACGATCAAATATATGACTAATGTAAACTGTAAGGTCTACGGGCATACCAGCATGTTTAAGCAAAAATACAAAATAATGCCGACAAGAGGTTAGACTTAAGGGTCGAGTTTAACTATTAACAAATATCTTATTAATGGGAATGATGTTAATTATTTGGTTACATAATAAACTATCTTTAGTCATTTTTATAAACTATTAAAAACTATACTTTTCTTTTTCTTTTATTTTTAAAGGGGCTTTGAAATGGGGGAAGGGGGAACAAACAGTTATCATTTCTTTATTACAAATATTTTCAAAATAAAATGTCTCTCCGGTGGTATAACCAGTGTTTTAAATCAGAATGCAATTGTTCAGAAAAAGAAACTTACACACTTAGCACCTTCTTATCTTTCTGAAAAGCCAATTAACAGACAGGCCTTAATACCCAAGTACACTTAGGGGGCTCCAGTGGTCATTATGACTAATCACAGATGATGCACTCTCAGCATATATACTGTAGTTGAAATTATATTTCAAATGGAATGTACTGCTGGCTTCAAAAGGTCTGCCTAATGTCCCATTCTTAAAAGAAACAAACAAACAAAAAACATCTGCTTTAAATATCTGTAAGTTTCCAGTAACCGTAGGAGTTTCTGGTTTAGAACAAAAAAAAAAAAAAACATTTGCAAAAAAAAAAAAGGTAATCCCCTATTTTGTAATTTTGGATTTGCTTTGTTATACAAACTACCAACAGGCTTAAAGAAATATCCTACTGCTGCAAGTTTATTCATGCTGGTTTTAAGTTGTGTCACTCTTAAAAGCAAATCAACTAAAGTAGTAAACAGACACCATTGCATTTAATATTTTACTAAATCATAATAATAATAATAATAATAATAATAATAATAATAATAATAATAATAATAATACTTGATTCCCAAACCCTTACTCTTTCTCATGACCAAACATAATATTTTATTTTTATAAGATTGTTGTCCTTTTTGGCTTCCATTGGTATTACTTTACCTAGATGACATGGAGATGGAACTTGGATTACCTGTCTGCCTGTTCCACCACATTTGGTAAAGCTCTGTCAGTTGTAAAAACCCAAGAATAAACGGTACATTTCGTGACTGAAATTTGTCTGGAATAAAAATTAGCGGACATTCAATTTAACTGCCTCCAAAACATTTTACAGTGGGATTAGAATTTCATGGACTGGTATATGAGTTGCAGAGAAAATGGTGGTATGTTCTTTATCAAGGAGATGGCACTAGCCCCTGGAGTGGGGGAGGGGGGGTGGTGTTCCTGCAGTTGCCATGGTGACACAATACCCCTACCAAGCTTTGTTTTGTGGCAGAGAGCTGTCTGACAGAATGAGATTTGTCAAAGCACATTCCACAGTTCTTTAAAGGAGGCGAAAAATGTGTGTGTGTGTGTGTGTGTGTGTGTGTGTGTGTGTCTATATATATATATATATTCGGAATGTTTGGGAAATGTATGGGAAATTCCAAACTCCTCAAATCATTACAAGTGTTCTATTGTCCTTCTGATTTTAATAATTTGCTTATCTTTTGCCACAGGGCAAATATGTCACCATTTTAGCACTGCACTGTGCGCTGAAGCCCATAGCTGAAGCATTGTGCACTAAAGCCTTGGCTTCTCCACCACACCTCACAATCAGGTTTGGGTGTTCTTTTTAGAACAGTTAGTAAGCCTGGCAAATAATGAATAAATTATACAGAACATAAATCTTAGGAAAATATAGATGGTATAAAATATCCATTTGGAGTGAATTGAGGAGGATTAAAGCAACACGTATGAAACTACAGCATGACAATACTTAAATAAAAACCATCAGAAAAGTTTGACAGCCCACAAACAATGCCTACTACCTGTGGTCACTGGATGAATACCAGGTGGCAATGTTAAACATTCACAAAATAAGTGGTTCCTCATACACTGTAATAACTTCCATGCCACTGTTAGGAAGCAATTGATAAAATGGACACATAGTTTTAGAACATTGATGGTTATGATTTCTTTTAATAGAGTTAGCTGAAATGTATTAAAAATACACTGATGTAGGAATGTGCTACCAGTTGTAGAGGAGTACTGGTACAACAATTAGTACTTGGAAACTCTTCCTTTTTTTGCAAAGTATAATTTGCTCTCAATAACAAAATAACCCATTCATAATTGACACATTATTTTGAGGCTGTTTGCCTCAGCCAGTTCCTTTCATAATGTTGACCAATAAAGATAAACCTGCTGTACAGTCTGCCTCTACAATGCAAGGTACTTAGACATGTTGTCAGTCAGTCAAGTTCTTTGAAGAACAGGTGTTCTAATGTAAGACATACGCTGTCCACCAAGTAGAGTATGTAGTGTCTAAGTGTGAGCTGTGTTTAGCATTAGACAATGCAGTGGAAATGATTGGGACCATGGGGGAGGCTGCCCTTTAAAGAACTGGAGGCCTTAATACAACGTTTCCATCTGCACCATGAAACCAGTCTGTAAAACTGAAATCACATCACACTCCAAAAATGGGGCAGCATCTGGTTCAATGTGTAGTCTGCTATCCTGTCTTTAACGAGACATTACACAAAGGATTACCTGTGTGTATTACTCTTGCATAAATTACAGTGTTCCTCTTACATGCTTACAGGCACATTTGAGATCATTGGAAGGATTGCATTTACCCAGATTGCAATGCTAACTAGGGCTAACAGTGTCCCAATTGAGACTGGTTTTATCTTGGTTTGCTGCCGATGGCAACAAATATGACAATATAACAATGTTACACAATAACTTTTTCTTTTTTTTTTTTTTTTTTTAAATAAATTTAGTGGTCATCAATTATTTGTATTGTTTTCTCCCCAATTTAGTAATGTCCAATAATTTTTTTAGGCTCAGCCAACCGCTATCACCCCTGCGCTGACTCGGGAGCGGTGAAGACGAGCACACGCTGTCCTCCGAAGTGTGTGCCATCAGCTGATCACTTTTTTACACACTGCAGACTCACCATGCAGCCCAGAGCTACAGCGTCGGAGGACAACGCAGCCCTGGTCAGCTTACAGGCAAACCCGCAGGGCGCCCGGCCAGACTACCTGCGCGGTGAGCCGAGGACAACCTGGCCGACCTAGCCCTCCCTCCCCCCGGGCGGCGCTCGGCCAATTGAGCGCCGCCCCCTGGGAGCTCCTGTCCTCGATCGGCAAAGGAATAGCCTGGACTCGAACTCGCGACGTCCAGACTATAGGGTGCATCCTGCACTCCACGTGGAGCACCTTTACTGGATGCGCCACTCTGGAGCTCCTTCTTACACAATAACTTGACTGCTAATCTTCCAAACTGTTTTTTTTTTTTTATCTCACGAATGCATAGTGATCCTTATGGAATGTAACAGGGTGATAATACTTTTTTTTTTTAACAAATTACTCAAATTTCTCTGTGTTAAATTGTTTCATGTTGAATAATGATTCTTGCTGTCATGTACAAGGTGCGTATAACTGTATAATGATGGCTTTTTATTCATATTCAGCTCTAATGAAAGGCCATGCTAAAATGAAAAATATTGTTACCAAGGTGACCTGCTGGAGGGCAGCCAAGGGAGAAGCTATTAAAACCAAACTATTTTAAGATATCACAGTACCAGCCAAGCATGCCTCATAGAGGTTGTTATAGATAAAACATTTTATTTCCTTTCACAGTGGTAATAGTGATCAAAGAGATGTTATAAATATTTTACTGTAAATATAAGGAGATTACTGAAAGTGGTGACAATGTCAAAGCACCTTTAGGCACAAGTCTTAACTTATGATGCCATTGTATTTATATAAATGATTCTTAATAATACATTAATTATCAAGGTTATTAATAAACAACAAATAATAGCAATTGTAGACCAAACCTTTTTTTTTATGTTGGCCATCCAATTTTTTTCTCGCTGCGAGTATGAATGACCACATCACTGAAAACGTGTTCAACAAGTGTCACATACTTACTGAAAGCTGAATCCTGCACTGTAACCAGTCACTGTTAGAAAACAGAGGTGTTACGAGAAAGGCACTTTTCAGGAATGTGATTTAAATGAACTCGTCTTCACAAGAAATACAATTAAAGTAGCTGCTTTAAACTAATGCAAACCAACAATATTCTCACTGTAGAGAAATAGGGAAAACAACTCTTAATGCATTTACCAGCTCAGCAGAATGCAAGAGCACCTGGCTGTTTGGGGCCTAAAAAACACAGAAATGGTCTAATTTGTAAAGCCCTGTGTTTTTCACAAACTTTAACAAGACTTAGAACTGTACTATAGTAAATGCAAAATAAAAAAGGCATCACCATCATTTGGCTTCTTTATGATAAACAACCATCTGCATTGCGTTACTTATATCAGTGAATCTGATATAGTAGTTTTACAACTGTGGTTAAAATCACTGAATGTTTGTTTACACTTACAAGTTGGGTCAAGAAAAGGTGTCCTCGGGGCTCCCGAGTGGCGCATCTGGTAAAGGCGCTCCGCGTGGAGTGCAGGATGCATCCTATAGCTCCAGGCTGTTCCGCTGCCGACCGTGGACGGGAGCTCCCAAGGGGCGCCACCCGGGGGTGTGAGGCCTTAGGTCGGCCAGGGTGTCCTCGGCTCACCACGCACCAGCGACCCCTGTAGTCTGGCCGGGCACCTGCGGGCTTGCCTGTAAGGTGCCCAGAGCTGCGTTGTCCTCCGACGCTGTAGCTATGAGGTGGCTGCATGGTGGGTCTGCAGTGTGAAAAGGAGCGGTCAACTGACGGCACAAGCTTCGGAAGACAGCGTGTGTTCGTCTTTGCCGCTCCCGAGTCAGCGCAGGGGTGGTAGCTGAGCCTAAAAAAAATAATTGGCTATTCTAAATTGGGAGAAAATAATAATAATAATAATAATAATAATAATAATAATAAAATTATTCCTGGCCTGCCCTGTCCAACATTACTTTGTAAAACAGGAAGGCAGAGAAATTGAAATTATTTTTTTTATTAATAATACTCATAATGACTCAGCCTACTGTTTATTGATGTATTAGTACATAAGGGAATGTGTGAAAATTATGTTAGCGGTGGGAAACAGTGCTTATCTTACATAACCAAATACCATACTGTTACTCAGGCCTGTGCATGTTTATTGACACTGTGAGTCACGTAACAACGGTGTGGTAATCAGTGTCAGTCACATCCTGACCAAAGCCGTGCATACACACAGTTGAGAACCTGCTCTGTAAGTCTTTAATAAAAAAGCACATTCTATTGAACTGCCAAAAAACAGTATGGTTTCTCAATTACAAACATGTAGCATCTCTAAAGTAATCATTGTAATTATTGCCTCAACAATGTGGCATTTCCATATATCTGAACATAATTAGCCAGATGTGGGTGTTTAACAAAATGTTGACATATGGCAATATTTGCAGTGCTATATAGACAGTGGGCAGTATTTATATGGTCATGCACAACAGTCATTGACAGAAAGGGTGATCATTTAAATTGTAGCCGACAACCCATGCAATTTATGGCTAGCAGCAGAGGTCTTAAGATAATAAATACTGTTATGGAGGTTGCAAGAGGTGGCTGGTGGCATGTGCCAAAGCTTTTAGTGTTTGCTAAGTCAACAAACTTTCTGAGGGGTTATTTTTAGATCATAAGTTCAGCTGGTGATTTTTGGCCTGGATAAAAGCTCTATTGCCAAAGTTATCAAAGTTAAAACAATATACATATATAATAATATACATTATACACAGAGTAATCCACATTTATTTATTTATTTATTTATGTATAACTTATGAAAATACATGAGATAATATATAATATGTACAAATGTGATGAATATAACAGACTGCAGCCAAACACATTTGGAAGCTGTTAGTCTAAGCAGCAGTGCCCTCTGCTGTCCATATGTTACATGACTCTGTATGAGCACAAGCACAGACAGGAATGTCTTTAGACATGAGGAAGAGTAATTGAGACTCTCTGGACGCAGACCTCTAATTTAATGCACTGTCAAACCATTCAGTCTCATAATAAACATTGCGTGGGGTGGACAGAACTGTCTTCTAAAATGAATTTAATGACCCAGGGTGCGTCACAAAAAGGAAAGGCAATGAGAGCACATAGCAATTTATTTTATTGATGGCACACTGTAGGTATGGTATTGCTCGTTGCAGAATGCAGTGTATGGGAGGTGAAAGTAACAAAAATTAAATATTAAATGACAATTCATTAAATGTTAAATTTAAACAAGTATCACATATTGAATTTTAGCATCAAATAGTAAATACTAGCATTAAATATTAAATTCATGTATCAAATGTTAAATTTTAACATCAAATAAATTCAACATTGAATATTAAATGCAAGTATTGAATGTTAAATACTACTATCGAATGTTAAATGCAACAGTCGAACGTTAAAAACTAGCATCAAACATTAAATATGAGCTTTATACATTCAATGTGTCTTTTATCCATTCGATGTGCGCTTTATCCATTCAATGTGCCTTTTATCCATTCGGTGCGCACTTTTTCATTCAATGTGCTTTTTATCCATTCATGCATGCACTTGCAAACTGTCAATCAATCCCATCGGCCCCGCCCATTCCCCCCACACCTTCCACATCGGAGAGATTGGTGTTCCTCCTTGTTACCGATTCACCTGTTCAGCCAATGAGAGGCTTTGATTTTCAAACTGAAATACGGTAAACAATAATGTGTGATAATGGGGCACAGGTAGACACTGTGGAAGTTTGACATTTCTAGGAGCCCCACTGTCTGAAATGCACAGGGGATACCAAATAATACCGCCATAGACTAAGATGTTGTTAGCTGTCTAATTTGGTATCCCCTGTGTTTGACACTGTCAATCCCAATCTTGTGTGTGTACTGTATATAAAATAAATATATAAACAAATACGGTATCTGTAAACAATTATGAATTTTTAATGTCATTTACACGACTCGTGTTTATTCCACGCGTAACAGCACAAGCCACAGAGCAACAACATTCGTGAAAACTTTCGTGATCATTTACTTTCAACTTTCAAGTTTTGAAATACCAAAAATATATTAAAAATAGGCTACTTTGAAATCGGCACAATCGTTTATGAACAGGTAGGTCGCATAGTTAATACATTAAGCATTAATTATTTAAAGCTTGTTTTAGCTGCGCATGTCAAAGACGTTTTTATGAAAACAAACTATAACTGATTATACACATCACAAAGAAATCGTGCCGTCCTGTCAAAAAACTTAACATTCAATATGTGATACTTGCTTAAATTTAACATTTAATGAATTGTCATTCATTATTTAATTTTTTTACTTTCACCTCCCATAGCAGTGGGAGCAGATGTCCAGTACTAAGTTTTTTTTTTCTCTTGTGTAACTTATATAATGGATTTGTCAATGTGCAGATCTAGTTTACTGTACAAAGAACATACACATTTTATGCTCTTTTTAAAGAACTTTTCCATTAATCATCACTTATGTTTTAAGGCTCAGATTATCACTATCATTATCATTAATAAATAATAATAATTATAGACAAACAGAAATAGACTGCTGAGCAAAAATAGATCCAAAAGGATAAAAGGCTGAGCTAGGTAGTCAACAGGAATGAGGGAACATAATACAACTGTATTTTAAGGTCAATAAATATATTTAATAGAGAATTAAAAAGAACAGAATGTACTTGACAAAAAACACAGCACTGTATAACTATATATATATATATATATATATATATATATATATATATATATATATATATATATATATATATATATATATATTACCTTGATGCTGTATGAGCTCATTAAAGGTGGATACATTGATTTGTGATTTACAAAAACCAAAAACAAACGTGTGAGAGGACTCAGTCAAAGAGAAGCTCTCATTCAAATGTTTTCTGAATGGCCTGTTTTTGCAAGGAGGAACACAAAAATGATCATGTAAGTATTATTCCATGTGTTTTGTGAGTATGTGTAATTGTTTGGTCGGCCATATAGAATTGTAGGGAAACTTTATGATTTTCTGATGTGCTTCAATGCACATTAATTTATATTCCTGCAATTACCCTGAGTAATCCTTGCCAATAAAGTGGGTGGTATTTACTGAGTATACAAAAGTACTTCAGGGATAATAAATAAACAATCTCTAAATGGAGGAGGCAGATGATTGTTTCATGTGAATAAACAAACAAAAAAGCAAGGAAGCAGTCTTTTGATTTTTTCATTTTATTTACAAGTTGAGGCAATGCCCACACACCCAAGAGGGCAGCAAGATGCAACAAAACTGCAATTCAAAAAGTTTTAATACAAAAATTATACATATATAAAAATAAAAAAAAAAAAAAAAAATTGTAATGAATGAGTACAAACACAACCTGCACAAAATTATTCTTACAAGAAAAGTTTTAAACCTTCTGGATGTTTTCGGGTTACACATGGCATCAGTGAACGTTTTGTTATCATATAACTTAGAGCTTATGTTCGTCCTCATCAGGGCCATACTATTTTGTCAACAGCTTGAGGGAAAGCCAAGCGTATCATGCACATAATAGAGAACCGCTAGTGGTTTAGTAACACATTGTCTAAACACAAGGCTTGCTTATGGAAGGAGTGCAAATGAGTTGGAAAATATCCAGGTGGACATACATTGAACAAAAACTGTAACCACAGGATAACGGGAAACGGAGTTAGCAATGTAGGCACATAATCACAAAATAGTAGCTTTGCTATCCTATGGTTCCATATTTTTTAATGTCATATTTGGGGGGTTAACATTGAATAACTTTTTTAGTATTCAACGCTTACTGTATTCAATGCTTTTCACCGGGTCTCATTTGTCATTCTTCCTTGCATTCATTCAAAATTAACAACAGAATCACACTATTCCAAAACACACTGCCAAGCTAAGCAGATGCAGAGTTTGAATTCAACTGTTTATTTACATTTAAACATAAAGTCTCAAGTCTTTAAGTAAGTCCTATTTTTTGAAAGAGGTCAAATGTCTGTTAATCTTACAAAACTAGAACCAAACAACAAAGTTATATATTTCAAGTTCTCTGAAGCACTCTCAAGGTGTTTATTTCTCGTGATTTTTTTTTTCCTTTAAAAAATAGGAGTTAATTAAGACTGTAAGTAACGCTTTGAAAATATGGCACACTTTTTTAAACATTGTACTTGCTAGAAAATGAAAATACTCCATGAAAGTTCACAGAGGTCTGCGTTTATTCCATTCTCCACTCGTGAGGGTGGAATAACTACACTACTCCATGAACATTAATGTAGTATCTTATAAACCTAAACATTACTTGGACACATCCTGTGACAACAAACAAACTCTCCACTGAATGTCTTATTTAAATCCATGTATGTGAGATTGCTGCACACAGTGTTAGTTTTTTTTGCCAGTTGCCTTCGTCAGGTTTCTGCTTGTATTAGATAACAAAGAACAGGATGACCAAGATATAGTAGGCCCAAGAACTTGCTACAGATATAACATCTGAACAAAGACTGCTAGCTTGAAGAACAATACCTGCAAAAAAAAAAAAAATTAAAATGTGTAGAAAAAATGCACAATATTAATTGCACCGATTATTTTTTTTCTTTTATTTTTTTTAAACAAATCACAGTAAGAATATCCAAAAATTCTAATATCAAATCGACGCTTCATGAAATCCTGTTTTTGTACGTTTATTAAAGACAAAAATGTAATAAGATATGGGTGAAACATCTGATTGAAGACCTAGCATTAAGGGACCAGTTGTAACCCTGTTTATTATTATTATTATTAATTTTTTTAGCAGACACCCTTATCCAGAGTGACTTACAATTGTTAAAAAAAATATCACGTTATTTTTACATACAATTACATTATTTTTTATATACAATTACCCATTTATACAGTTGGGTTTTTACTGGAGCAATCTAGGTAAAGTACCTTGCTCAAGGGTACAGCAGCAGTGTCCCCCATCTGGGATTGAACCCACAACCCTCCGGTCAAGAGTCCAGAGTCCTAACCACTACTCAACACTGCTGCCCTACCATATTTATAAAAGACTTACCATGTGCATGCAGGGGCTGGAATGTTTTTTCGGGGACTGACGAATCAGTGGTGTACTCTAGAGAAAACAACGTGGAACAATTGAGATTACAAACAGGTTCAAAAGTAGGCTAAAGAAAATTAGAACAACAACAAAAAAAACAGTATAGACACTTAATACTAATAGGCTAACTGACATGACAGATGTTTATTGTAAAATGTGTTATATTTCATATCAATAGTAACTGTTTTGGTAATGTGGTTTGGAAAAAGAAAATAATAATTAAGAATATTATACGCCATCGAAAAACACTATAGCTTCCTATAACATACTGCAATACATACTATAGAATATTTTAGAAAACTATAGTGTTTTTGGCCGGTGCTACAGTATTTCTTTATTTGTGCGCCAACTATCACAGTCATTTATACACTTTTTTATTTTAATAACATGCAGAGAAGTAGGCAATTAAATCAAAGAAAATGCAATACTATACATTTACCTGACTCTCGGACATCTGCTGTTGGCGGTCTCTGCTCCACAGTGACCTTTGTGCTTTCTGTCCGTTTTATTAGCAGGGGATACCAGGACTCATCCGGATCCTGGATCCACTCAGTTGCCTCACAGTAAATCTCGCCCTGGTCTGAATGTTGCAGCTGGAAGATGGTCAGCAGGTATGTTGTCAGACCACTTCTGTCCAGGCGGAGGTGCCCTGATTCAAGTCTGTGGTGAAAAGCCGTTCCAGCCTGCAGGATGAATTCTCTTGTGAGAGTGACGATCTCCAGGGTCTCCCCTCCTGTCTGCAGGAACCAGGAGATGGACAGGTGCGTGTGCTGGGAGGTTCGCTTGGACACATCACAGGACAGACTGAGGGACTCTCCCTCAACTCTCCGAATTGATAGAGCTGAGATTCGGGCCTGAAGTGTATCTGGAATGACTAAATAAACAGACAGAGCCATCTGATTACCAATCTAAATGTGTGTATTTGTGTGCAGTATTTAAACGTTCATAATACGGAACATAATACATAGTTATTACCCTATAATGTAAGGAAGGCAACACCATTAGAGGTGCTGCTGTAATGGCCAGTGCCCCGTGTCGATGAGATGAGATGAGGTTAAAAGCTCTGTAACCACGAATGCAGACCAGCCTGGTTCTTTTGCATAGTGGTAAAGGTGCTTGTTTGCAATGGGCCTCTTACATTGATGCTGGGACTTGGATCTCATACATTGGCTGCAGTCGATCGCTGAGGTTAAAGGGGGGAAGAAGGCTACAATGTATTTGCTGAGTTGAAAATAAATGTCTCGTCTACAGACATATTGCACTGTAAAGCCAACACAGAAACAGGAAGAGGACTTCTGCATCAAAGAGGGCCTTTACTACTGCATTTATTTCTTCATGTTTGTTCATATGTTTTCAAATATTTAAGATGCCAACTAAGAGTACTGAGATTTAATATCCCATACATTCTTAATCACAATTATGCTCTGTTTCTATGTTGAACAGCTGTATGGCAGCTGTGTCAGGCTGTTTAAACTGAGGCACCCGGATCACTGGAAGTTTATGATCTCATTATTCTTTAGCTTGACTGTCTGTCATCCTAAGAGGTTATGGCTGCTATTGAGACACTAGGTTTTTATGTATATTCATCTCTGGGCTCAGTCAGTGATCATATCCCTGTGTCTGTTGGAATGTGGGTTGGGACAGAGCTACAGTAGATGAAATATGTGCCAGGCAGCTGGTGTATGGCCCCAGTATTCTGTCATCACATAAGCTGGTGAGCAGAATAAAAAATGGCAGGATCATAAGTTAGTTTGTTTAGATCAGTTTGCTGCATAACTATGGCAAACAATGGGAAATTCAGCATGGAAAACAAGATCATCTCTATATAAAAAGCTCACTTTGGTAAATGCACAGGAATGCTGACATGCACCATGCATTTCCCATACTTTGGTATTGGTTTACAGTGCTTTACCGTGTTGTTTTTCCATACTTCACTGTGATTTATCTTGCTTGGCTATACTGTACTATAAATTGCTCATTTTATACCAAAGCAGAATGCAGACTACAGCAGAACAGTATTTACAATGTTGTCATAGCAAGCTGAAAATACTATGTTATTTATGGCATGGAAAAATACCATATAGTTCAGTGAAATGTATACTGTAAAAGTATTACAGAACAGACAGTGTGTATTAAACTAATACCAGAACTATGACCTCTAGCAGGTAGTCACAGAATCATGCCAAATCAATTCACATAGTGACAGAGTGGCAAGGGTAGTAGCCGCAAGCATTCTTAACAATTCATCTGACACCAACAAAGCGTGAAAATGAACCTTCCTGGAGTACACTACAGCTTTAAAACAAATAAACAAAATCCAATGGAAAACAAGGAACAATGCAAGGAAAAATCTGGCTTGATTTCAGCAGCGTACCTGTGAGGATTGTCTTGTCACTGTAGGCTCCATAGTAGACAGAATCTGTATTGGGAGTGTAGCACTCGTATTCTCCTTGGTCGTGCACTTGTAGTTTGGTTATGTGCAAGAGCACTGAGTCTGTGCTGGTTCTCTCGATGTAAATGTCTTGCATTCTCACTCTGTGCCGATAGAGAGCGTATGTGAAGTGAGGGTCTGCTGTGCTCACAATATGGATCTCCACGCTGGGGGAAGCAGGCCGATAAATGGACCAATGGAAGTTCTGTTTTGGAGTGCCTTCATAGCCTCTCACTTTACATGACAGAGTAACATGAGAGCCTTGTGCGCGGAAAAGAGGGCCTCTCTGTGTTTCTACCACCCGCTGCCCAAAGTGCACACCTGAAAAACACAATATTGAATCATATGTGCTGTGTCTGTGAAGAGGGCTTGTATTGTACTTGCCAATTCTTAGACTTTTAACTCATGCCAGTCTATAGCTCCAGGAGTCTCCTCCCAATTTGGATCAAAGCTACCTGGTATAGGGAAATCCTATTAGCAATAACTAAACCCAGTGGTGCAGATTAAAGATTAATTAGTGGGGTTCCGAAAAATATAATGTTATACATCCTCACGTGATGCTACAACTGTTTAAATAACATTCCTGTAATTTTTCTTTTCATTGAGAACTTTTTACACACAACCTTAAAATCAGTTTCAAAGTTTTTTTCAAAATGGGCGCTCTAGTGCACTGGGGTTTGAGATCTGTCCTCTAAATCACTGTAGGAACAGTGTACCACTTCACGGATCATTATTGCTGTGTTACCTGTTTGACAATGTAGGCAATAATCCTTACACTATTAGTGCACTAGAGCGGACATTTAAAAAAAAAAAAAGCTTTAAAACAGACTTTAAAGTTATAAGTGTAAAAAGTTGTCAGGGTGTTATCAGTGCAAAGAAAAATTATGGTACGTCATTTAAACAGTTGGGGACGTGCAACGCTATATTTTTCAGAACCCCGATACTTACTCTTTAACATCTGCTTCACTATGTCCAGTTTGCACCATATTGTTTCTTAAATTCAATAAAATGTTTACAGTTCAAAATTATGTGTATTATAACAAAGTATAGCCCTCTCTCAGATAATTGACTGAGCTTCTCTTTGACTGAGTCCTCGCACAGAGAATGGAAGAATGTATCCCCCACACAACTTTTACATGAACTTGTTTCTTTCCCTGGATTTTACTTTCAAATGCATTATTTTAATTTTTTCCTATGCTGCTCCAAAATATTGCATGTTACATTTCTTCAGCGTTGTTCTGCAAGAAACTACTCAGAAAACTCACTGCAACATACTAAACTGTTTCTTACAAAATTTATACAGTTATCAGAAGAAAATGCATTTGCCTTTGCACAAAATAACACCCTAAACTGATGCATTGTGTTGTTTACTGTACATTGTTAAGCAATTAAATGGACATCTCAAAACTGCCAGCAATACCTTTCACCAAATAAACTAATATATACATGTGATGCAACTTATAAAGGTCAAACTAATTGATTGTGTTGATAGCAGTAACTTACCACAAAATGTCATGAAGAAAATACCTGCAAACATCAGGTCAACCTTATTCCCGTACATCTTCATACTGTAGTCTCCGAAATCAGCAATACTTTGCTGTATCTCCTCCACACACAGCACACTTTATAAAGCTGGAGCTTTGCAGGGTTGGGTACTATTAAGACAATGATACCTGTTGCAAATAAAAAGATAAGCTCAAGGAACAGAAGATTTCTTGTATGATTGGAGGTATCAACAAGTTGCTTAAAGTTTGATTAAAGCTGTTTGTAATAGCTAATCCGGTCCTGATTTGACAAACCTAGTTTCACTGTGGTACAATGACCTCATTTGCTGGTCAAAGAGAGTTAATTAAGTCAGTAAGTTCTGTGTTTGAACTTTTTCATTATATCATCAGTAATGAAAAGAGGGATCTGATTCCTTATTTGACACTTGAAACATTAGTTATATGGCTGCTGTTTAGTTACATATTTGCACGGTTTTGATTACCCCATGCACATGTACTTTCATGTCTTTGCTAAATTATGTGAACTATCTGTATTGTTATGATTCATATAGTAAATGCATGTTCAATTGTTTTGCAAACTACAGGCATTTGAATGGTTTCCAAATTAAGAAAGGATAATATATTCACTTTCTGTTTCCAAGCTTTGAAAATCAGTCCCTAAAAGTAAGTCACACAGAGAGCCAGCTTCAGATTTCTAATTGATGAGGCAGCTGCAGTACACATCAACTTAAGCTGTGTTTCCTTCACTTCAAGTACAGAGGAAACCGGGTAGAATTAAAGTATCCTGGTTGAAGTCCTGGCAAGTAGAAACCTGGGCACTAGATATTGTGGGCAAACATTGCTCTGCATTCAGAATCTGAAAAGGAACCACCTTAGACTGTAACCTAAAAGGTGACATGATAAAGGCTTCATTTTTATTTGACTGTGAAATGTTATCAGGATCCCTTTCATCTTGGAAGTCTTTATAAGATATCAGGTCAACAACAGTTCTCTTTTTTATCTTGCTTTCAGTTTCAGTCTGGTTTAATTTGATATGAGAAATTATATATATATATCAAACAATAGTTAGTTAACATAAATCTTAGTTTAAATTCTGTGGGCCCAGTTCACAGAATTCTAAACACCATTTTGACTTGTAAATCAAGTTAGTTGTTCATGAACATCTTACAGTGATACATTTCCCATGTCATGTACATCTATTCACTGCACAGGTTACACATCTCAACATGTATCTTCATTTTAAAACATGGTTTGTGGTCCTACACTAGGTTAAAGAAATGTCTGTTTGCAGGCCTTGCTTTTTGACAGTCTTTAGAATTTAAACTAAGATTTATGTTAACTAACTGTTTTGTTTGTTATTAATTTTAGAGTAAAGACCTTGAGGTCTATATGTTTTTAAACAACTCTTAAATGACTTTGAAGTTCATCAGCATCATGGGTGTCAAACTCCAGACCTCGAGGGCCGCAGGGTCTTCTGGTTTTCATCCCAACTTAACATCTCAATTAACTTAATTGATCTAATTATTCAATTGGACGTGTTTAATATGTTCTCAAGGTCTTTTACCGTTAATGATTTTAAAAATGTACTTGATTCAAGGTACACGACCTATAAAACATTTTGAGGCCTGGAGAGAAGTGTTAAATGTGTCCAATTAATCAAATAATTAGACCAATTAAGTAACTGGGAGCTCGGGTGGAACGAAAGCCAGAAGACACTGTGGCCCTCCAGGTACTGAGTTTGAGACCCCTGATCTGTATAGTTTTAAAGTGTCTTTTTTTGTTAACTTTACTGGAATGTGTGTTTGTTTGTTTTTTTTAACCAGGTTTAACTCTTGGCATGTGAAAACTTCAAAATGTCATATTCTTGTCAGCCCACAGTTCATCGCTTTTGTTTAAAATTGCTGAAATTGATTTTTGTTGTTATTCAAAGCAATAGTGGTAAGATTTGATATTCTTCATTTGATTAACTATGCTATACATTTCTTCATCAGTTTATAATGGGACTCCATTAAACAATACTATAACCTTTTCAAACTTTAATAAGGACAGCGTAATCATGTTATTCTGGTAGTATTTCAATTCCACCAGTACTGTTTGCAGTTTTAACATACATGTTGAGTTATAAGGTGTTATGGATTTTAGCTCCACTAGGGGTCAGTCAAGTGCAGTCCGCTCTCTTCTGGTGTCATCAGGCATTTGTTTGAATGGTGTGGTATTATGTATAAAAACCAGCATTATTTTCCAGATCGCCCTGGTAATACCGTATTATCTTGAAAATAAGTCCATGCACCCTAAGACTATTGGACCATATTTGAACACCCTGTTGTGTGTTATTGCTTTCATGCCACTAACTTAAAAATAAAATACATGTCTATGTAAAAATTGAAAATTGTTTGTATGTTTTTTTTTTACTGCAATCATAATCTGTGAACAGAAAATGTAATATTCCCAAAACAGAAAAATGCAGAAGTGTGACCATAACACACATACAACCCATATTAGAAGTCAAAGAACAGTACAAACACAAATACCAATGTGTTCAAATGTCTTGCCTATATAAACCATTTACTGTCTTCAAATTGTGATATGAATGAGCTAAAGTGTATGCAGATGAGAAAAAGGTGTTGTCATCACTGAAGTCACAATGCTGAAATTAAAATGCCACCAAACCCTCTTTGTGAATTAGAAAAAAACACAATGTGCCTGTAACAACCTTGGAATAAAAAGACCATTTTACTTTGGAAGCTGCACATGTTTTTTTTTTAATTTACTTGACATTTGATTTTCTTTTTGAAAAGAATGCTGTTGTAACTGTGGCATGGTATTCACTGTCCAAACACAAACACATGCTTTAAATTATACCATGACCATTTCAATGGCTAATCTTTTGAACAGGAGGTTAGAGATCCATGGGCTTAAAGATTCAACAGAACAATCTTGGTTTTTGAAAGTTCCTTTTTTCCTGTAGGCGTAATGCCTGCTCTTTTTTTAACAGCTAAAAAATCTTCCCAAATAATACGGACCCAATTTCTCTCATTTCAGAGAGGGACTCATTCATTATGTGGACTTTGTGTTTTTAAGCAGTCACACTCAGCACATCAAAGTGTATTTAAAGCATTCAAACTCTTTCAAATCTCATCACATTATCACAGTACAACAAGAATACAAATCATTTAAATATTTTTAGTACAGTATAAACATTATTTCAAGGTTTCGTGTAATGTTGACCCTATTGCTTCATTAGCATGTTATATTAAAAAAAATGCATAGCATTAATACAATGTGGTATAAATACAACTTAAACTACATCATAATAATGCAATAAGCTTTAGTTTAAATAAAACAAAAAAAGAGAAAAAAAATGGTTACCTCGTTTCGAAATTCCCACCACTCCTGGACTTGTCCAAGAAACCTGTTACTTCAGTTTAAACCAAATCCAAAGCCGAATGTCGGCATGTACCAACCAGGTCCAAGGGAAAGGGGTGAAAGACTTCACGTGTCAGAAATGTATTTTACATTTAGTTGTTTGTGTTTATCTTTTGTGTTTCTTCTGCCCTTTTGACTTCTGCTGGATAATTCAAATGTGCAGGAAAAGCAAACGCCCCTACATAGCACAGGGGGTGTTAACATGTGAAAACAGTGCACAGAAGCATGCACAGCACATGCAGACATCCATTCTTGGGAGGGGGGACATGAAGACACACCTTATTGTGTGGCATCCAGAGAATTGTGAGGCCTGTACCATTTAATGTGGTGCAAGGTCACTCGTAAACGTTCATCGGAACACTTTATCACTTCCAGTTGGATATTATAACTATTAGCAGCTGAACAGAGAAGACACATGAAGTAAAAAAGATAATAATCTTTGGTAATGTGCAGTTGTAAATTGATCTGAAAGAAGCCACTTACTCACACTGAAACTTTTACATATTATGCATACAATGTTGGTAATTATTAGTAGCTAAAAACAAAACTCTTCTTCTTCTCCTTCTTCTTCTTCTTCTTTAGTCATTTAGCAGACACTTTTATCCAAAGTGACTTACAGAGACTTCACAACTGCTGCAGCAGAGTCACTTACAATAGGACCTCGGTCTCATCCGAAGGTACCAGTGTGTTCAAATATGTCAAATAGAGTGAAGAGTGATATGGATTTCAAAAGAATAATAAAGCATAAAATGCACCTCATTATATATAGTGGGTACTTCATGAACGATAATGGACTACTGTAGTTGTTCCTAATGAACCTAATGAAACTAAGTCAATAATAAGTGTAGTGTATACATTTTCCATTACAGTATATATATATATATATATATATATATATATATATATATATATATATAGAATGCATTCCTGTTAAAAATTAGGAAACGGCTCCACTTTGAATCCACTATGGAAGGGACTCTCTTAGGCTGCTGCACTGTCACACTGTATACTGTGAAATAAATTTGATAAGTTGATGACAATTAAAGTTTCAAAAATACTTTTGCAAACAAAGCTGAAATAAACATTAACAAAACGATTGGACTTTATGCAAGACAGCATCGATGTACTCTAGATATATTTATACTGTAGGTAATAATTTCTTAATTACTTTATAAATCTTGTATTTAAGTGTTGGAAAAATATGTGTGCCCTTTGCAATTGACAAACTGTTAAATGTTTGAAGTGCATTACAAGGCTACTAACTGGTAGAGGAGCTAAAGTGTCCGAGGTGTGAATGCAAGTGCAAAAAATGCTACAAAAAAATTCTCATCTTTTTTCATTCGGGTGTGTTACTAGTTCTGCCACACCATCAATCAAAGCTGCTGTCAAAGTCTCCTTTATGCATATATTAATATTTCTTATGTTCATATTGTATAACCAACTGGTTCAGTTAAAGAGGATAATTCACAAGAGCTTTCACAAAATAAACTGACATTGTTGACAATACACAACCCAGTTTGTTTTCAAGTTGAAAAAGATCTCAAACATGTTGGGTTGCTTGGCATGAAATGAGCAATACATGCATGTGTTTATCAAGAATTCAGAATGTGTCTATATTATTTTCACATGTAAACTGGACAATATTCATTTGTGTTTTGGTAAAGGCAGAGAATGGATTTTAAAAGCAATAAAACAACAATATAATGTCTAAATAGATGTAACATATCTAAATAAATGTTTCCTGAAAAATTATTACATATTTAAATGTGCTGCGTACCAACCAATTTAAAAAAAAAAAACATATTGTTTTCAAATATATTGTATGAATATGAGCTTTATAGGTGTTTATTGTAAAATGTTATCAGTATACGAAAAAGAATAATTGTCATTAAACTGTACATTTAATGCTGATAAGCAGAGTGACATTAACGAGAGGGATATTAATCTGTCTTGACTGTATAATGTATAATCAGTTTATTGAAGTGTTGAAAATAAATACATTGGGTCCTATTTAAGGGGTGATGGTGATGTATTGAAATACTGCAGCTGTTTAAATCATTACATTACAGCTCTATCCCTTTGTGGGGCAAGAGAATGACCCTCATAAATGTTCACTGTGGTAAATCAGCATGTCAAATTAGAAATGTTCTTATGTTTATATAATACATTAAGCACGCTTTGTAATTTTTTTTAACATGCAAATGGTGTGGATATTCTGTACTCTTCTGAGTCAGAATTTCTAGGATTGTATAAAACCACCTAATTAAAAATGAAAACCTAATTTCAGAAAACCTAGATAGTGTAATTTGATGATCTTTTCTCTTCTCATTAAAACAGCTGCAAACAGCTGCTGCAGCAGTTGACTTAATAATACATTCTTAACAAATCACTTATCACATGCAATACATTTACTCACATATTGAAAACTGGAATGAAGTTTAGATGTGTGAGACTGTACATGGGACGAATAGGGTAACTGTAGTTTTAGAAAAGTGTTTCTTTAATCTGGTTCAGGACTCTCAGCCACCCCATTTAACTTTCACCTTATCAAGCACTGTTTGGTCCCTTGCACTAGGTTGAGTGCTATGGGTGACTTTTAATATTTAGGTCCTAGGCTTGGGAACACTACTCTTCTTTTTTTAATAATTAGTCATTTAGCAGACACCTTTCTCCAAAGCGACTTACAGAGACTCAGGTTGAACAATGCATCACAACTGCTACTGCAGAGTCACTTACAATAGGACCTCGGTTTGACTTCTCATCTGATGGACGGAGCACAAGGAGGTTAAGTGACTTGCTCAGGGTCACACACAGTGAGTCAGTGGCTGGGCCGGGATTTGAACTGGGAACCTCTGGTATCAAGCCATTTTCTTTAACCACCACTAAGCCTCCCTATAATTATTATTTGTTTATTTAACAGATGCCTTTATCCAAGGCGACTTACAGAGACTAGGGTGTGTGAACTATACATCAGCTGCAGAGTTACTTACAACTACGTCTCACCCGAAAGACGAAACACAAGGAGGTTAAGTGACTTGCTCAGGGTCTCACAATGAGTCAGTGGCTGAGGTGGGATTTGAACTGGGGACCTATATCTTTAGGGTGTAACAGCAACAGACAATTCAATCACTCTAAATACTGCACAATACCACAATGCATATTAACCCTGTGTTGCATTGTGTCCAGTATACTGTATACAATAAAGTCATGCCAAGCATCTTATTGTATCTTTCTATATTTATAAAGCATTATTTGTGCATTTTTTGATAATGGGGGGCGGGACTTGACCAATTTTTATCTGTTGGTATTTTCCCACTAAGCATGATTCAATAAGAATATCAATAAGTACAACAGAAGTAATGTGTAATGAGGTCCGTGCATGAGCAGGTTTATGGTTTTTAGAGTGGCAGGATTAAGATCCATGCAATGTTGCAATCAATAAAGAAAAAACTGACCACAGACCTGTTTTATTTGATATAAACCAAACATGAAACCTCTTCTTCATCAAAGTTGAAAAAGAAGATAAAATAAATCTCTAAAGCTCATATAGTTTAATTTTACCATGATAAATGATTTATCTTTGAAAAAAAAAAACACAACAAGAACATTATCTATATTATTTTCCAAAGAAATAGGCATGTAACTCACACAAGGCACTATACCTTTAGGGTGTCTATATACTGTATACTACCAGAGCTACAGTATGAATAAAACACTGATACTTCAATAAAAAAAAAAAAATATATATATATATATATATATATATATATATATATATATATATATATTTAAAAAAGAGAAAAATACAAGCTTACATTTCTACTCATATATATATATATATATATATATATACATTATATATATAATGACATCATTTAAATCAAATTCTAAAATGCAGTCCAACTCTTCCTTCAAGTGTAACAGCATATTGATGAGAATTTTACAGATACCATTCAAAACGAATTAACAGCATATTTGCATTGTTTCTGAATGGCAGTATCAGACAAGCTCAGCTGTTTGCTGTCCATTATCAATATGCAGGCAAAGTGTCAATATTTTGTGATTTGAAGCTACCTAAATGTATTGCTTCTTACATTTCTTGTTATAGCAACCATTACATTTTTTATTTTTGTAATTAATAAACAAAAGCTATATTGCCTTTACAAATGGACAGTATGTTTTTTCCTACACAGAGTTATTTAATTTAATTTAATTTCATTTAATTTAATTAAAAGTTATTTAATTTGCTTGACAAGATTGTGGCAAAGTTGTAACAAAGTCATGGGTTATGCTGTATACAAGTAAAGTCAAAAGAAAAATGACCTACCACTGGAAGATGACATATCTAATCGTTGTGTGCGTACATTAAAAGTCTCACCGATATCTATAGCCTCTGTGCTCTTCAAAATCCTTTACTGTCATTGCAGACTACAGCGACACTGTACGGCCCAGTTCATACCACCATAGCTAGTTAAACGTGTTTGAATGGCTTCGAAACATCCAAGGATTATTAGCAACTCTTTTACTAGGTGAGGCAAAGTAATAATGTTAATTAAAAATAAGTATATATCAGCCTAATAATACAGAATAATAAATTACCTTGGTAGCCCTTAGTTTAGCGAACCCATCTTATTAATATTCCAATTCTAACCCGCTAGTGGAAGTGGCTTGTAAACTGCAGTTTAGCAGACCCACTTTATGCAAGTTTGAACAATTCTAACAATAGTTTAGAGGACCCAGGTTGTGAATATTATTATGATGTAATTTTAGGTAGGGGTTTGGGGGCTTGCCACCAATAGACACTGTAACTTACTATACATGAGTGCCTCAGTGATTTTACATTCCTGGCTACGGCCTTGATCACCAAGGGTTATCTGAACATAAATCGACTACATTTAGGTAGGACCAAATTTGTGTCATATATGGACACTCCTTTGTTAAGTTATTTCATGTGATAAAAATTACATGTTCGCTAATACCCTAAATTTCCATACATACATGTTTAGCGCCTAATAGCAAATCTGCCTTTTAATATTGCACATTTGGACCGGGAGCTTTCTGCCTTGGTCTTGGTCTGGTTGGTGGCTGTTCCTCCTCGGGTTCCATCAACATTATCTGATCCCCAGGCAGTTGGGATTTTGGTGGAGGCTGGGATCTTGGCTGTGAATACGACCTTGGGGTGGCTACAATCTTGTCTCTCCTTCAGTCTGAATAGTTGACATAGTTGGAAGCTCCTCATCTAAAAATAAATAAATAAATTAAATCTTGGCACACCAGTGAGTTTTCAGCTTGTGTAAACAGATGTACAGCTCCTAATGAGTCCCTGCTCATTGGCATGATGTTGTAGGATCAAGAGTTCAAATGAGTTGCTTTCACTTCCCTTTCAGAGCCCCATAAGGCAAAATGCCCCAGACAATCATCTCTCTCACTAGTTAAAAAACAACCTTGATTTTAACACTCCCAAGACTGTTATCACCACCCTGTAACTACTGTTTAGATATAATCATTGTAAATGAAAATATTAATTATTAATAAATCATGTACCTCCACCAACTTCCACACACCCAAACACAATGGGTAACTTAATTATGCTTATAATATATATATATATATATATATATATATATATATATATATATATATATATATATATCCTGTGATCAAATATGGAAAATATCATTTAACATTATGTTATGGCAAAAACCTGATCACCATCATTTATTGTGAGCAATCCCTGTAATAAAATCTGCTATTTCACATGCATGCTGCTATCGTCATCATCTTAACTACTGAGGTTTCCATTTTAAATTTCCAGTAATTTATACACACATTTTAATTCTATTGTAAAAAAATAAATAAACATAGCAAACTTTGATATTAAGAATAATGTATTATGCTTTTTTTACTGGATATCATGTATTATGCATTTCTCTGTATTTTAAGTATTATGGATTTTCTTGTTGTTACTGCATCTTGTAAAGCGCTTTGTGATGGTGGTCCACTATGAAAGGAGCTATACAAAATAAAGATTGATTGATTGATAATCAATTGAATTTTACTTTTTGGTAGCATTAGGGAAATTGGATGTTTTTTGGAGGTTCTATAAATGAAATGTTTTGTGTAATATGGAAAAGATTGATCATTGCAAATGCTGATACAGTGTGCGCCTTGATAATCAGGGAAAGTTATCTTTTTTTACAGTACAGTGCACTTTTTCAAATGTACAGGTGTAAAATATTACTATGTTGCTCTAGGTGCTGTACATTCATCACCAGTAAGTTGCATTCAATATGTTTCTTGTCGGTATAAATGGTCAAATCCTTACGCAGTTGAAACTTTTTTTGTTGCTGAATTTGATTCCATTTGGTACATATCTGTTACACTGTGTTTAGAGGTGTCACTTTATCACACTGAACGACAACTGATCTGCAGGCAGTAAACATAACTGTTTATTTAGGTTTTTTAAATTTGACTTGGAAATAATGAAACCGGACACCTCACAAAAGCCAATAATCTAACCTAAATGTTCTGGTTGGAAGTTGATTTTTAGAGCACACTAAAAAAAATGAGACCACAACCAATTCATTTAGAGAGTAAACACCACTTGTCATTTGCCTTGAAACCAGGAAAGAAAATCTTCCCACTCTGCCACAGCTGCCTGTCAAAGCGCTGTCTGTTCTAGCTCTCTTGCATTCACCTGTATTATTCTGTTTTACTTAAACTTATTCCCTTGAGAAGTCTAAGCTTTGACAATATTCTGATATAATTTATTTCATTTTCAATATATTACTTACAAGTGCATCCAGTATTAAATTTATTTTCACTATCGTTTTTTGTTGCTTGAAATGTAGCACATTTAAAAGGAAGTGTACTTATTTTATTGTTATTCATTGCTTTGCAAACAAATAGCTTTCTGCCATAAGCAAATGACATTAAAAAAAAATATTTAGATCTCTTAGCTAATTGGTTGTGATCTTAAGGACAAGCAACATTTATCTGATATAACACTTGTGTCATGTGTTGTTGAGGACAATAGATTATTACCCAGACTTTGTTGTCCCTGTCTATTTTTCTGGCAGATACAGCAAATCACCACAAACAAGACCAGCACCAGGAGTCCTTCTACCGCTATGCCTCCAATCAGGAACCAATTGATGTCTGCTTCAAATAAATGCTGTTAATTCGTTTTGAAAATGCAAAGTTAAATCCTTTCTTAAATTCCAAACTCTAAAGTCACCCCCAGACAGGCTGACATAATGAAGTCTATACTGATGTCATACAGTAGGTTGACGTGTTAGTATTTTAAGATTGTATTATTATTATTATTATTTTTATTATTATTTATTTCTTAGCAGACGCCCTTATCCAGGGTGACTTACAATTGTTACAAGATATCACCTACAATCACATTATTTTTTTTACATACAATTACCCATTTATACAGTTTGGTTTATACTGAAACAATCTAGGTAAAGTACCTTGCTCAAGGGTACAGCAGCAGTGTCCCCCACCTGGGATTGAACCCACAACCCTCCGGGTTCAGAGCCCTAACCACTACTCCACACTGCTGTATTGTTATTTTGGTAACACTGTAATAACACAGCAATTACACCCATGATTGTGTTGATAGAGTGGAACCACTAATTGTAAAATGAAAAATGTTGGCCTATTTAAAATGTAATTACAAAATGTAGTGTTTTTGTAATTTGTACAACAATACAATATTTGTGAGAAGGCTTACCTGTTAAAATCTTTTTTGTATATATTTCAAGAGTGGATTATTATGAATTCAATGAACCCATGACATGTAGTAAGCAACGGGTCACAGTTGGTTAAAATGAGAAACAAATGCCCCAGTGGTCTGTGTAATGCTTATTAATTCAGTTTTAAACACATTTTCAATAATGAGTGTAAGTTCTGGGGTTAGTGGTTCCTACAGAAGTTACCTTTTTTCAAAAAACATAACTTGAATACGCACATAGCCTTATATGTGGGTTTTGCGGTAAGAATGTATGCTCCATTTAAACCGAATGATAATTATTATTATTGTATTTAATTGTACTTAAAAATTAAAATGATAAATGTTAAACAGACCTACAGTAGCTAACTTTTTTTTTTTCCAGCTTGTGTGTACAACAACCGAGATTTTCTTCCCTCAAGCAGGAAAAGGTAAATAACATCAAAAGCGCATACATAGGTCTGCAGGACGTTTCTTTATGGGTAGAATTTAAGGACGGTTAGTTTTTAATTCTGATACTTGAGTACTTCTAAGATATTGTAGAGATCTCGGTTAACGCAGGCAGGCGCATCACACAGGGCGAGGCAATCCACACACAGGCGGAGGGCGGGCGCGAACCCGGGACCTCTCGCACTAAAAGCATAGCGCCAATACCGCTGTACAAAAGTGCCGGCTCCTTTGGAAGGAGCATATAGGGCTTATGTCTCTCTGTGTGCTAAGGTCACCTACCAGTCCTGCTGCTGCCTTCCCCCGTGCACGCTACAATATGATACTTTTGTACTTTTACTCAAGTCGTTTTCTAGAAGGATACTTTGACTTTTACTTCATTACATTTTTTCCAAGTTACAGTACTTTTACTCAAGTAACACGTTTGAATGCTTTTTCCACACCTGTCTGTGACACAGTTTTTGCAGCTGCTTGTTACACGTGAGGGAAACCTGTTACAACAAGAGCACTGACACGAGACTGGGGTGGTGTTGGAAGGGGACTTATGATTGCAAATGCTGGGCTATAAAACAGTGGTTTTAGCAGCTCAGAGACGACTTTTGACATACAGCTTACGATACTGTGGAGCAATAGAGAATAGTGCCCGAGATTTGTTTGTTTTATACAAGTGTTTTCTGTTTACCCTTTTGTTTTGTGCCTGAGTTTGACTCTTAGCTATTCAACGGTAATTTCTGTCTCCAGTCTTGCAATAGCTGGTCTGCTACACTATTATTAAGTAACTTTTCTTTCTTTCTTTCTTTCTTTCTTTCTTTCTTTCCCCAATATAACCATGCCTAAGACTTGCTGTGCAGTCCTGCGTTGTATTGGTCTATTCATTTTAAGTAGAAAATAAGTATTTTACAACTGTTGATAGATAAATCACGTCTGAAAATGTCTCCTATATGATATCTATTCCAAAAAATGGCGAAGCTCTCAAGTTAAGCAGCACTAAGCCAAACCCACTGTTTTTACTATGTCAAAATGACAGCTGCGGTAGTTCTAGGTATAACGTATTATATCTCCCTAAGTTTCTGCAACCTTGGATCTATTGATGATTGAGATGTTTATATATATATATATATATATATATATATATATATATATATATATATATATATATATATATATATATATATATATATTTAGGAAAAGTTAAAAAAAAAAAAAAAAAAGCACAGGTGCCTAGCTGCCAAACCAGTGGAGAAAATGCATTTAAAAAACATGATGCGCCAAAAAGACTGGTCCGGTAGTTCTTGTGCTACTGTGTTATATAATGACTGATCAAGACCGTGTAATGATCCCTCAATTCTGATTGGCAGTACTAGCATTTAGGTGCTCCATTGCTTCCAGGAACATATGAACTCCCATCAGAAATGTAAAAAAGCGTAATGCTTTACTGTCTAATTTAATTGGGCCTGATGTCTAACCTTTTTAAAACAAACACTTAATTGTTAAGGGGCTGTTGCTAGGCCTGTATAAAGTAACACAAATACAATTACATTTCAAATCAGTAGCACTCAAAATACGCTTTAATATACAGTGACTCTCAGAGAGATGAACAATCTGACAGTCTTGATATTTGTTCAAATGTAATATTTGCTGACAACTTAACATTTGCAGAAAAATGTTAAGATGTAGCTTCTAGCTCAAGACTAACGTCCTCTTACTTAAGACAAATGTAAGTTGTTTTTCTATCTGTCATTATGAAGTGAGACAGAGTTTATTCTGTGTTGACAGAGCAACCTACCTAGCAACTAGTGACATCATTTTGGCAAATGTTACATCACTATAAATAGAGGCTCATTTAGAGAGCTTGTTGAGATAATTCCAAAGTTGCCTGTTGGGGTGCTGTCTTGGCCATCCCAGATACCGTGGGTGAGAATCTTGAATCCTTTCTTTCTCTAAACAAGACTTAATTGAATTAGTTGTCTCGGAGACCTTTCCTACATTAATGATTGAAAGTGAAACCATTTACCTGATCTAATGGGCGATCCCTGGTAAGTGTAACTGGTTTACACATGAATACTTTATTAAAGTAAACTAATTTAAGCAACAGGCCTCTTTCTCAACTGCATAATGCCGTAAAGAAGCGTAGGCCACTGATCAGTCTGGCAGCTTTCAAAAGCAGAAGGAAGCAAAGATGCAAGAACAATGGGTCAAATGTTTCCTCTAACCTCAATAGAAGTAACCAATAACTCAAATACTGCTCAGCGGAGGAGAAATACATGTGGCTAAGCTATTTCTATGATGTCAGTTGTTCCGTCTGCATCACTTTGTTAATGAACATGTACACTACATATGATTTATTCTCGATCCAAGGTGTATTTTCTTGACCTTTTAAAAATGTTCTTAATGTTAGCTAATGAAACAGTGATTGGCATTGTATAACCATTGATGGTACAAATATTCATGATTAAGCATGACTAAATCCTACCCAATCAAGCTGAAGGGGTATCAATTGCTTAAATCTGTTCAGTGAATGCTTATTCAAAAACAAATCCCATGATTGCGTCTTTTTTTGCATGTGACCCCAAGCAGATGACCGCTGAACTGAACCAGTAGAACTTGATCCAGGAATAAGAACGCAGCTCACTAGAAATCAAGTAATGGGATTTCTCAGTTTTTAGGATTAATTTCAGGATTAATATATAGGATTCTCACATCGCAATTCTTTAAAATGTATTTACCAAGCTTCATTCTCATTAAATAGTTTCCTTCACTTGCAGGATTTCTTAGTTTATTCTTAACCTCATGTATGAACAATCTCGAAAGATGATGTAGTTTGGAGCACAGAACTGCATGCATGCATGTAAATGTAGTTTTCTGAATTAATTTATTTAATACAACTTACCTTTACATGTAAGTGTTTTAGGCGCACTTTCTACACTCTTAGTTGCAGATCTAGCAATGCAGACAAACGTGTCACTGGTTTTAAATGTCATCTTCAATGTCACCTTTTCGTTGTTCCCACTGAATTGTGCCTGGGTAGGACTCAGAGATTTACCATTCAGTGTCCAGTCAAACTTCTCAACATAACTGTTCTCCACATTGCAGGTAAGGACAATTCCATTGTCACAATTCTCTGTGATCGTTAGTTTAGGTACCCATACTGAAAAGAAAAACAACACACACACACGCATTTATTAAGCAACATGAATGGTATGTTTCTACTGATAGCAACATAACAGGTAGGAAGGTGGTGATTCTGTTCATCTCTCTCTCTCTCTCTCTCACACTTAATGCAGCATATAGTTATCACTCAATTGAAACAACGTACCCTCTATGTTTAGCTTTGTTTCCTCTTCAATAAGAGACATTCCATCTTTGAAGAGTTCTAGTGAATATAGTCCTGCATCATCTTTTGTCACCGTCTTCAATGTCAGAGTTCCATTTTGGCTGAGACTTTTGCTTACATCATGTTCACATGAAGCTTTTTTTTTCATTATACAGATACGTTTATTTGTATCTACTTTTTTCCACTCAATAATATCATAACTGTTTAGTAGACTCATGTTTTGCAGATGAAGGTAAACTTCGCTTCCCAAGTATGCAGTTATTTCCTTTTTTGATACTGTATCGTATGGAAGAAAAAGAGAAAATATGTTTTCAGTCAGACACATGTGGCATGGATTCCTTCATAATTGTTGAGAAAACTCATCTAAGAGCAATATGAAAGAGTAAGGCTCTTCTTTGTATAGCTCCCATGTTATATGGATGCAATTGGATACCTCCCAATTGCATTTTAAAAAAAAAGCCATAGGGCAGCTGTTTAGAACTGCTGGATTGTAATACCTTATCATAAATGGGACATAACAAAAAAATCTCATTCAATCACATCATGAACATGTGGAAAGTGAAATTGTCCCAGCAAAAATGTATTGTGCAAAAAGAAAGACTACAATTAAAACTGTGAGGCTGTTAAAAGTAGAGTTCAGAGCAGTCACAGTGTGCATCACAGAGAATTAGAGAGATAATTTGTCATTTTTAAAGAGTATTTTACTTGCATGTTTAACATATTGTAATTGAATACGTTATTCGTTAAATTATAGAATTTAAAATTATATTAGTTTGAGGCTATGTTAACTTTCATGTTGAGTACGTTTTTTGCATAAAAAAAAAATTGTTCAATTAATACACTGCCTCCAATATCCCTATGCATTTACTCTGAACTGTGTCTTTAGTGAAATCACAATCAATCATGTTTTAGTGTGGGTTGTGTGGGCCAAAGATCCATCAGGACGTCATATTCGTGAATAATATAGTGTTTTTTTTTTTTTTGTCTTAAAAAAAACAAAGGACAACATTTCTAAATAAATGTGTAAATGTTGTTTTTAAAGTTCATAACTTGCTCTATAGTATAGGTATAAAAACTGATACCCAATGCTGTATTATGAGATTATTCAAAAACGAAATGAGCAGCAGTTTAGTTGTGTCATATATACTGCCAATTAACATATTCAAATAAGATGCAAGAGGAAAAACAGTAGAACATCACTGGGTAGTTAAATTAGAGAATTTTGTAAAAAATGAAATGGTGCACAAATATCCATCTGTTAATGTTGGCTTTATTGTGTGACACTATTTCAACTTTTAGATTATAATTATTTGTCTAGCCTAATAAAGAAACACCACATCTCTTAGTGTATTAGTATGATTATAAACAGAACCAGAAAGAGCACAATTAATGTGTAGGTTTAATGTTTCTTGCTTCTACCACCCCCAATTCCCTTTTTGCTCACTTATTGTTCCTTTCTGCATTGAGCACATCAACATAGTCAAAAACATATTCTATGCTGATAATGATCTGAACTAACGCTGAGCCAGCTGACAGGAAATGAGACTGGGATGTTCCATACCATATTACAGCAATTCAGCAAATCATAAATAAAGAACTAAAACTAAAGAAAACTAAAAAATAAAAGGATGCATCTGGAAATTAACTCTCAAGATTCCTGACGGAGTGTTCAGTCTGAAATTACACTACTATTATTATTATCCTGCTAAATTAGTTTCCAGTTTATTTTAATATACTAAGTTTAATATATATATATATATATATATATATATATATATATATATATATATATATATATATATATATATATGTGTGTGTATATGTATATGGATATGTGTGTATATATATATATATATATATATATATTAAACTATAGGATATATATGTGCGCCCCCGTGTGGCGCATCCGGTAAAGGCTCTCTGCATGGAGTGCAGGATAAGTTCTATAGCCTGGACATCGCTGGTTCGAGTCCAGGCTATTCCACAGCCGACCGTGGACGGGAGCTCCCAGGGGGCGGCGCACAATTGGCCGAACGTCATTCGGCGGGGGACGGTTTAGGTCGGCCAGGGTGTCCTCGGCTCACCACACACCAGCGACTCCTGTAGTCTGGCCGGGTGCCTGCGGGCTTGCCTGTAAGCTGCCAGAGAGCTGCGTTGTCCTCCGACGCTGTAGCTCTTGGGTGGCTGTATGGTGAGTCCACAGTGTGGAAAAAAAGCGGTCAGCTGACGGCACACGCTTCGGAGGACAGCATGTTTGTCTTCGTCCTCCCGAGTCAGCGCAGGGGTGGTAGCTAAAAATAATTGGCCATTTCAAATTGGGGAGAAAATAATACAAAATAATTGGCAACGACTACATTTATAATAAATAAATAAATAAATAAATAATAATTGGCCATTCCAAATTCGGAGAAAATAATCAAAACAATTGGCAACAACTAAATAAAAATATATATATATATATGGAAAGAGACCTGTAGCAGGGCGGTAGAAAACCCTACACGTGAAAATTGAGCAGGGCAAAGCCCTGCTGTTTAAATATATTGTTTATTTATTTATAGAACTGGGTCTCCCCCTCCGCCCCTGGGTTATTCTGTATTTGTGTATTATGATTTATTTATCGTATTTATGATAGTGTATTATTGTTTATTTGTGATTTTATTATCTGTGTGTATATATATATATATATATATATATATATATATATATATATATATATATATATATATATATATATATGCACACATATATGACGGCTAAGCGGCGTATGTTATTGTTTTGTTTTTATTTTAAATGTGTTCTGGCAGAGGCGAGGTTGGGTGCTCGTCCTCTGCCAGGAATAATTAAAAACCTCATGCAGGAGGTGGCCATCTCCCAAATTAAGTGATTCATTTGTTGCTAAATCGGGAGATGGTCCCCTGCATATAAACCTGCAGCGCTCTCGGTTCCGGGTGGGTGTTCGAGAGGAGGAACGGGAGCGAGAGAGGAGTGTAAAAGTGAAATAAAAAATATACAGGATCAGTGAAGGCATTTGCCCAGCCTGACCTGTATTGGCTGTTTTTTTGTGTTTGTGATTTGTTTTTGTTTAACCTTTTGTTTTTGCTCTGTGTTTTTGTTTAAGTATTTTATTGCGTTTTGTTATTTAAATAAACGACGCACAGCGCGTCTTTTTGCCCTGCAGTACTGCGTTTGTTTGTTCTGTTCCTGCTTCTGGCCCGACGTCACCACTCGTCAATCTGTCACAAGACCTTTTCCGCATATATTCATATCATTTTTATGCGAACTGTGAATATTTAGGAAAAAATGCATCTCTGTTTATGTGAAGATTAATGAGAGTTGCTTTTGTTTCAGTGTGAGGTTGGGTGTGTCAAAGACCCCCCAGTAATAATTCTATTTTTTAATAATTTTTAGCTGGACCTGATCGTGGAGATTAATCAGGATAACCCAAATACATTGTAGACATACCAAAAGAAGCTTCCTAAATTCAATGACAAACATTTCAGTGTCTTCGATGTAGTTTGTCTTTAAACTTGCTTTGTTTCTTTTATTTTTCTAATTCAGCACAATTGAGATTTTCTAGTTATGAATGATAGTTACATTATTCAAAATGACTATAAATATTAGAATTACTGTATGATCTGATCAAATAAAGCTTTACCCACTACATTTATTACACCACAATTGGTGCATGTGTTGTGCCCACATTAAACAAAAAATACATTTGGAGAATTAAAAGAATTAAAATTAAAATAATTAAAAAGATAATCCAAGGCTAGTGGTAATGAGTGTCTGTGAAACCAGCTGTATAGGGTAAAAACAATACAAAATAAACGCGATAAAAAATGGAATCATATCTAATGAACGTAAGAACATAAGAAAGTTTACAAACGAGAGGGGGCCATTCAGCCCATCTTGCTCGTTTGGTTGTTAGTAGCTTATTGATCCCAGAATCTCATCAAGCAGCTTCTTGAAGGATCCCAGAGTGTCAGCTTCAACAACATTACTGGTGAGTTGGTTCCAAACCCTCACAATTCTCTGTGTAAAATTAAAATATGTTCCGAATGCCCCTTTATCTAATCTCCATTTGTGACCCCTGGTCCTTGTTTCTTTTTTCAGGTCAAAAAAGTCCCCTGGGTCGACATCGTCTACCTTAAGATTTTGAATGTTTGAATCAGATCGCTGCATAGTCATAGTCTTTGCACTCTTTCTAGAGCAGCAATATCCTTTTTGTAATGAGGTGACCAGAACTGAACACAATAATCTAGGTGAGGTCTTACTAATGCATTGTACAGTTTTAACATTACTTCCCTTGATTTAAATTCAGCACTTCTCACAATATATCCGAGCATCTTGTTGGCCTTTTCTATAGCTTCCCCACATTGTCTAGATGAAGACATTTCTGAGTCAACATAAACTCCTAGGTCTTTTTCATAGTTCCCTTCTTCAATTTCAGTATCTCCCATATGATATTTATAATGCACATTTTTATTGCCTGCATGCAATACTTTATACTTTTCTCTATTAAATTTCATTTGCCATGTGTCTGCCCAGTTCTGAATGCTGTCTAGATCATTTTGAATGACCTTTGCTGCTGCAACAGTGTTTGCCACTCCTCCTATTTTTGTGTTGTCTGCAAATTTAACAAGTTTGCTTACTATACCAGAATCTAAATCATTAATGTAGATTTGGAATAGCAGAGGACCTAATACTGATCCCTGTGCTCCATTTTGAGGTTTCTCCTCTAATCAGTACTTTCTGTTTTCTACATGTTAACCAATCCCTAATCCACGTGCATGCATTTCCTTGAATCCCTACTGCGTTAAGTTTGAGAATTAATCTTTTATGCGGGACTTTGTCAAAAGCTTTCTGGAAATCTAAATAAACCATGTCGTATGCTTTGCAATTATCCATTGTCAATGTTGCATCCTCAAAAAAAAGTCAAGCAGGTTAGTTAGACACGATCTCCCTTTCCTAAAACCATGCTGACTGTCTCCCAGGATATTGTTACCATATAGGTAATTTTCCATTTTAGAACTTATTATAGTTTCCATAAGTTTACATATAATAGAAGTCAGGCTTATTGGTCTGTAGTTACCTGGTTCGGTTTTGTCTCCTTTTTTGTGGATCGGTAATACGTTTGCTATTTTCCAGTCTATCAGTACAACCCCTGTGTCAAGAGACTGTTGCATGATCTTGGTTAGCGGTTTGTAAATAACTTATTTTATTTCTTTTAGTACTATTGGGAGCATCTCATCCGACCCAGGGGATTTGTTTATTTTAAAAGCTCCTAGTCCCTTTAACAATTCTGCCTCTGTTATGCTAAAGTTATTTAAAATTGGATAGGAACAGGTCGACATGTGGGGCATGTGTCCGTGTCCTCCTTTGTAAAAACCTGTGAAAAGTAATCATTTAATATATTTGCTAATTTTTTTTCTTCATCTATGATTTTGCCATTTGTGTCTCTTAGACATTTAACCTCCTCTTTGAATGTTCTCTTGCTGTTATAATATTGGAAAAACATTTTGGAATTGGTTTTAGCCCCCTTAGCAGTATTGATTTCTATCTCTCTCTTGGCCTTTCTAACTTCCTTTTTTACTTGTGTTTTCAGTTCCAAGTACTCTTTCTATGTTCTTTGTTTTTGGTCCCTTTTAAACGCTCTGTAAAGTGCCTTTTTTCACTGAATATTTTTTTAAATTGATCTATTAAACCATTTTGGCCATTTTGTTTTAGATTTAGATGTGTCTACTTTTGGGATGTAATTGATTTGTGCCTCTAGTACTACATTTTTAAAAAAACAGCCATCCTTTTTCTGTGGATGTTTTCTCTATTTAACTCCAATCTACTTCTGTTAGTCTCTGTTTCATACCTTCATAGTTTGCTTTTCTAAAATGTGTATACCTTAGCTTTAGTCATTACTTTTGGGGTTTTAAAAAATACTTCAAATGAGACCATGTTGTGGTCTGAGTTTGCCAATGGCTCTCTGACCTCTGTTTTAGTTATTCTATCTTCATTATTTGAAAAGACTAAATCAAGGCATGCCTCCCCCCTAGTTGGTGCCTTGACAAATTGTGTTAGGAAGCAGTCATTTGTCATTTCCACCATTTCAATTTTGTCCGTCGTGCTCCCCACCGGTTTCTCCCATTTTATACGGGGGAAGTTGAAATCCCCCCTCAGTATGGCTTCTTCTTTTCTACACGCATTTCTAATGTCATTGTATAACAGATTATTTTGCTCTGCATCTGAATTTGGCGGTCTATAGCATGCTCCTATTATTATGTCCTTTGAATTTTTGTCCATTATTCTGACCCATATTGATTCGGCGTTGTTTTCTTTGTCCAGATTTAACACCTGGGCTTCAAGACTATTTATGTATAGCGCTACCCCTTCACCTCTTCTGTCCTGCCTGTCTTTCCTATACAGTGTGTACCCACTAATATTATATTCGTCTCCATCACTCTCAGACAACCAATTAACATTCTATTAAACTTCAACTTTAAAAAATCATGTATATTACTCGAATTTGCTCATATTTTGCAAATCATATGTAATGATTGTATACAAATGTTTATATATTTCTTTACAAAGCAGCCATTTGAAGTTTCATATTTCAATAGCAAATACAAGTTTAAATACTTACCAGAATAGGAAACAAACTGAACAAAAACGAGAAGCAGAGTAAAAGTAGTTTCTTTGAAAGCCATTGCTCTGGCATTACACTGTTGCTGAATCTGTTTGAAGCGAATAGAGAACAGTATTGAGTAGAGAAGTGGCAAACGAGAATGCATTTCCTGGGGGTGGAGTGGGGAGGGTGGTTTAAAGTAACTGTTCTGTATACATATATACATACTTTCTACACTGTAAACCAGTAACACATAACATAAAACATGTTCATTAAATTCACTGCAATTTCCTACTGTTTTGATGCTGAAAAAAAAAAAAAACATCAGTTCTGTATGCGGCTCAGTTGAGAGGCTACATCATCAGGACATTATTATTATTATTATTATTTATTTCTTAGCAGACGCCCTTATCCAGGGCGACTTACAATCGTAAGCAAATACATTTCAAGTGTTACAATACAAGTAATACAATAAGAGCAAGAAATACAATAACTTTTGTTCAAGTATGACAAACCACAATTCAATAATACAGCAGATAATAGTGATAGTTACATCAGGATATGATTAAATAGTGATAGTTACATCAGGATATGATTAAATACAAAATACTACAGGTTAAACACTTGGCAGATTACAGTATTCTGAAGTACAGGATTAAATGCAGTAAAATAGGGGGCAGATAAGAGCAAAATAAAGCACATTTAAATGAAGGGTGATAGTGTCCCAGGATACAAACAGAGGAGTTCTACAGGTGCTGTTTGAAGAGGTGATTCTTAAGGAGGCGCCGGAATGTGGTCAGGGACTGGGCAGTCCTGACATCTGTAGGAAGGTCATTCCACCACTGCGGAGCAAGGGTGGAGAAGGAGCGGGCTCTGGAGGCAGGGGAGCGTAGGGGAGGTAGAGCTAGTCTTCTAGTGCAGGCGGAGCGGAGAGGTCGAGTGGGGGTGTAGGGAAAGATGAGGGTCTGGAGGTAGCTGGGTGCAGTCTGGTCAAGGCATCTGTAGGCTAGTACAAGAGTCTTGAACTGGATGCGAGCGGTGATCGGGAGCCAGTGGAGCGAGCGGAGTAGTGGAGTAGCGTGGCGAAGCGAGGCAGAGAGAACACCAGGCGGGCAGCAGAGTTCTGGATGAGCTGGAGCGGACGGGTGGCGGATGCAGGGAGGCCAGCCAGGAGGGAGTTGCAGTAGTCTAGGCGGGAAAGACTACAAATTGCAGTGTCCAGATGTGCAAAGCTGGTAGAGACTTATCCAAATAGACTCATGGCTGTAATTGCTGCCAAAGGTGCCTCTACCAAATATTGACTCAAGGGGGTGAATACTTATGCACTCAATTATTTTCTATTTTGTATTTGTAATTAATTTAGAACAATTTGTAGATTTTATTTTTCACTTTGACATGATGGACTTTTTTGTGTTGATCAGTGGCATAAACTCCTAATTAAATCCATTTGGATTCCATGTTGTAACACAAAAAAATGTGGAAAAGTCCAAGGAGGGTGAATACTTTTGAGAGCCACTGTAGATATTTTTACATTTTAAGATTATGCTTGTCTGTTAAAACACTGTTTTAGTCTTTGAATGTAATATGTAATATACACACCAAAGTATTTAGCACCTATGTCAAAAATCCTATTGGACTCACGTGCATCCATTAACATTTTTCAAATCTCTTGCCCGGTTCTTGTAGAATTCTAACAAACTAATTCAGTAATTATGAAAATATGAAATCTTTTTTATACAAGATATCTTTTTTCTGTAAGAGTGTGTGACATTCATCACCTGGAGGTTCTCCAGATATACAGAAGTGTGTCATACAGATAGATGGTAGGACAGAAGACAGATAGCCTCTATGTACATCTATTTAAAATGATAAAACTGTGTGCTATTACAAAGCAAGTATTTAACAACTCCCCATTTCAAAATCAGACCACTTATGAGATGACCACTTTCTGGATTTGGTTAGTTTCCAACCAGTTCTGTATCTGTATCTGGCTCATCCATGTTACATTGTTTATATATGTGAAAATGGTACATCTGGGCAACTCCCATTGAGTTCATATACCACTCATGACAATATCCACCACTTATTGAGCAGATTCTACTCATGTAGAATCGTTTACAGAATGTCTCAAAATGGACCTTACCTAAATGTAACATCCCAAGAAAGCTATGCAAAGATACAGTCATTCATTGGCAAGAACTATGATATGAAACCAGTGTAATCCTCAGTGTCTTTAACAACTGAAACCATTGCATTTTGCTGTAGATGATAACTGTGGGTGACTAATGCAGACTTGAGTTTCTAATAGACTTCAGTTACTGGTTCTCCGAGCATTCACTTTTTTGTGAACTCAGTGTTTTGTCATCTGATTTATTCCCTGCATTATACCGACATCTTGTGGTATATGCTTATAAGTAAAAACAATAAATACATATAGAGGGTGCAATTCAATGAACAGTAGATGTGAATTTATGTAATGGTATGCACCCCCTGAGTGGAAGGGGACCCTGACGAAATCACTACAAATTCAAGGATAATGTAGGTTTTAAAGTGTTGCTTTAAAAATGATTTCCATTACATGAGAGTAGATGTTAAAACTTCATGCTGATTTGAACTCGGCTCTCACCAAGATAAGCACAGACTAAGACATAGCTTTATAGTAAACTAATGTGATCCATCTGCATCTCCATCCATTTGCGTTTCTTTCCATCTGATGATGTAAATACCCTTCTGCCTGGTGTTGATGGCTGAAGTGTAATGCTGGCTCCAGGGATCAGCTTATTTTGCCTCCCCTGTGCATCAGCACACACAATGGCTGCGATGCTGGCACCAGGGATCAACCACAGTGCTGTCTCCCCAGTGCATCAGCATGACAACCGTCTGGATTGAGCTAAGTAAGGTACATCTCTGGGGTCTTCAAGTGGGCACCTTCCATCCTGTGTGTTTGGTCAACTAGCCCTCGACACCCTCTGTCCCCCACTCAACTCAGCCCAGCTTACTTACCCGTACATCAGCATTGCTTTCTTTCTATTGTGCTTGAGATCCCCAGCCAGAATCTTTCTGTCTCAACCACAGCCAGTTGCTGCTCCTTTCTGCTGCTTCAGATAAGTTCTTCACTGTGCGACGCAACTCTTGACCACTGAACCCGACATCTCTGAGAAGCCGGGTTGTAAATTGTGCCACAAATCCTCGACAACCCACTTCCACTGGGTAAACCCGGACTCTCCATCCTCGCTGTTCCACTTCAGTGGCTAGTTGAGCATACCGCAGTTTCTTCCTCTCATACGCCTCATCTACAGCATCCTCCCATGGCGCTGTTAACTCTACCAGATGAAGAAGGCGTGCTGATCCAGACCACAAGACAATATCTGGTCGAAGGTTAGTGGTGGCAATCTCCGGTGGAAAAATAAGCTGTTGACCAACATCTGCCAGCATTTTCCAGTCTCTAGCAGTATCCAGTTGTCCTGGGCCAGGATTGGTTTTAACACCTTTTCTTGGTGGTTGCTCTCCTGGATGGAGGAATATTGTCTTTTGTGTGTAATACTTTGATGGAACTGGTGGCAACTTATTGGTCATGTTACGCTTGTCTTCCAATGCTAAGGCCAAACATCGCAGCACCTGGTCATGGCGCCAAGTAAACAGTACTTGGCTAAGACCCACGTTACATCATGTCAAAATGTGCCTTAATGTTGCAGGTGATGAACACAAAGGACATGAGGGATCCTCACCCACCCAGAGGTTTACGTTCTGTGATGATGGGAGAACACCATATGTTGATCTGATGAGGAAACTGATCCTGCTCTGTTCCATTGAGAACAAATTGTTTTCTAATAGCAATAGTGGCCTCTCGATGAAGGCTCTACTGTGTGGTAGTTGACCTTGACTTTCATTATCGCCCTTGGCTCAGGATGCATAACTAACTATATTATAAAGAACAGTTCAACTCGCTTTAAACAATGACATACATTTCAAGCAGCCTAAGTGATCCAACATATATTTTAGATATCTGAAATGTGGTTAGTATGTTGGTTGTGCTTCATGGGTTTCCTCTGATTACTAGGTATGCTGAGCAATCTTTTATACATGTAAATAAACCGACTGGCTTAGAAACTTTCTCGAGCCCTATAAACCTGAAGCTTGATGCAGAACCATGGTTAAAAGCTTTACAGTGTCTTGCGATTGCATAGTCCTTCCGTATAGCTGCTTTATGCTCTGCTATATGGATTTTCAAGTTCATTTTAGTTTGGACTATACATAGTCCACATAGTCCATAAGGCCACAAGGACAGTTAAGCATGTATACTACATGAGTTGTGTTACAATTGATAAAACTTTGTATAGTATATTTACGAGCGGAATGTGGATGTGTAAAATATTTAGCATTGTAAGTGTCTGAACAATTACATCGAAAATTACCATGGATCCGTATCTGAAAATCTGTGTATTGGAAGTGGGAGTTCCTGGGGAAACGAAAGGGTCTGCATCAAAACGCTGGAAGCTGCAGGTAAGTCATTAGGTGGCTCAACCTTTGTTTGAACAACCATAATCTTTATAACATTGTTTTGATTTGTCAGGGCCACTTGCTTTTCTTGATTTGAGAGCCTTGAGTTTATCATTCCGCCGTGATTGGGGTGTCTAGGGGGTTCTGATTGTCCTTACTACTAGATTCTAAATGTTTTAGTTTTTCGGAAATGGAATTTTGAGTTTTGTATTTTTTTGTAAAGGTTTTCAAAATGTTTTGGATGGCCAATGCTTCAGTTTTTGTTGATTTTAGGTTGTTGTTCCAGGTTTCCCAAAAATTATTTTGGTTTATTGACTCCTCAATTTCATCTGGATCTTTATCTTTTTGATTGGATAGCCGTCTTAGTTTTTTCCTTGACTTAAGTTTTGCACCATGCAGTTTGCATATGAAAGTGTGATCTGTACTGTTTTGCTTTGAGCGCTCTTTTTTGTTTCTGAAATTAAACCTGTATATATTGAATAAACCAAGCTAATATCTGAAGAAAAGGACTGTGCATTTCTTTCAACAAGAAACAACTTCTCACTACTTTTAAAAAACAGCTTCACTGCATAAAGAACTGCCCTGTCTGATAAAACAGATGTAGAATAGAAATGTAGTTTCCAAAGTCTCTCACAGATTGCTCAACAGGTAGGCTACCTTTTTACGTCTTTGAACTGGGACTTCAGTTTTCTTACTAGCACCCGTCAACTTTGTCAGCCAGTCAAGCAAGATTCCTAACCCATGCCGATGGATGCATATAGTTTTTATCTGCTGCACAGTTATGAGTCACTTCAGTTTATCAGACAAAAAGCTGTTCAAAGTTGTCTTTATGGTTATAATATCAAGCCTTGTAATGGTGATGTTTACTCACAAAGTCAGCACTCTCTCTAGTGGCTTAAGAGGAAATTACTTTTCCACACCAACAACTACAAAAAATTTAGCTATACACTTTAAAATCTACTTTTATGCAGGGCTAATTTGTCTCCCTGCCAATACAATATTATTATATAATAAATGGAATTAATATATGTGACTACTAGGATTAGATGTATTTGGGACGTATAGTATTCTTAATAACCCACATTCTTATAAGTCATTAAAGTGGTTGTAGCTAAGATAAATGTTGAAAATGGTTCTTGTTAATATTATTCAGATATAAAAATGTTGAAAATTGAAATGGTGATGTTCATTGACAAAGCCAAAAAATTTAGTGGTGTTACAAGGATATGTTTACCAAAGCAAAGATTAATATCCCCCATCCGGCATGCATATACTGGTGTGTGATATAGTGGAGGCCGCTGTACAGAGGTTTTTTGTTTTGTTTTATATAATTCATATTTTATTGCTTTTTACTATACAATCTAATAATACATTTTTCAGTTCATCTGCCTGCATGTAATCAATACATATTAAAATATATTACAATGTTTCACAAATCTCACAGTCAACAGATGCATATTTAACTCCAATATGCTCCTGGTATAAAATAAGTTGGAACAAGGGAAAAGTGGCCGCAGTAAAAGGATACAATAACTTTGTGTAGCTCATATATAAATACATATAGGTACAGTATATTGATAATTTAGTTCCCCGGTTCAAATCCCCCCTCAGCCACTGTCTCATTGTGTGATCCTGAGCAAGTCACTTAACCTCCTTGTGCTCTGTCTTTCGGGTGAGACGTAGTTGTAAGTGACTCTCCAGCTGATGCATAGTTCACACACCCTAGTCTCTGTAAGTTGCCTTGGATAAAGGTGTCTGCTAAATAAACAAATAATGATATTTCAGTAAATTCTGAGTCCGGATCTAAAAAACCAGAGCTCACTTTTTCCAAGTTAATAACCAGTATAGAGTCCAGTCCAGTATAGAGTTCTTCCGAAGTGCCAAAACTGGGGGTTCAGTATCCTTCCAGGAAGTTAGTCTCATTTCTATTAGCTATGAGGAGTAGAGTAAACTTAGTAATTTAGACTGTGGTTTACTAACTTGAAGAGTAAATATGTCTCCTAAGATTGCAACTAAAGGGTTGCAGAGGGTATGTATTTGTAAACTATTAGAAACATGCCTAAATATTGTGGTCCAGTAATCATGTAGCTTACTACAACTCCAAAACATAAGGAAATAATGTCCTTTACCACAGTCACATCTCCAGCACTTGTCATCCTGTTTCAAAACGCATTTTAATAATCTAACAGAGTATAATAAATTCTATTTATAATTTCATACTGAATGGATCTTAATTTGGAATTGGGTGAAGAAAATGCAATATTGCTATTGATATTATTCCAGGACGATGCAATTATTGGAGTTTGTAACTCGATCTCCCACTTTGACTTTCAACTAAAATTACTGTATGACAAATTCTCTTTACATAATTTAACTTTGATACAAAACCATGGGAATTCAATGGATTTAATAAAACATCTCCAGTGTAGTCAGATTAGGACAGCAAAGCTGAGGGATTAGGTTGGCAAAAGATTTTTTTGATATGGTTGTAAATTTGAGTTTCTCCAATAGGAATATAACATCAATACTTTAGATCTCAAAGCAGGGAATACACTTTCTTCAAACAAATCGCCCACCTTATTGACTTGTGCATTAATCCAAGTGAGGTTAAATAAAATGTTTCTTATTGTACAAAATGTTTGGGTTATTCCAGAGTCCTGAACTGAAATAAATTATTTTAATGTGCTTTAAAAGAAGGGCTGGTCTTTTGAAAATGTTGTGTGCAAATGTAAAAATTAAGTTATTCTTCAGAGCAGGTGGAGGGGAAGGCCATGTGACAATAAGTCTTGTAAACTATATGGGAGGCAATATTTTCAGCAATTTTAACCCAAGTTGGGGGATTGCTTGATTTTACAAACCAATCTCTAAGAGGCCTAAATTGATAAGATAAATAATACCATTAGGGATTGGGAATATACCTCCACTATTAGGATAGTTCACTAATTTTAAGACTTACTTTCTTATATCCCCATATAAATGTACTGACTTTTTTTTTTTTTTTAGCGTAAAGGCAGTCTGTCAGTATGTCATCTATAACTGTACACTTACTAGTGTTAGAAATACTAAAAGAAACACACTAACTTTTATATCTTGAAGATATTGAGAAAGACCTTTCAGTACGTCACTCAGTACATGTCTCTACCAACCAGACCACAGCGCTATTTTTACATTGCTTTTGCAGACCTGGTTGAAGATAGGCAGACACCAAATCATAAACAAAGTACTGTACAGTAATGCATTCATGCAGTTATACACAGACACGCAAAACAACCAATGGCAACTATTTACAGGAGTTCAGCAGGGCCACGCCCCCTCTATCACCCTGCTCTTCGGCGCCGGCTCTGTTACAATTAATACATGAAAAAACAAAAAACAAAGAAGGATATGTGATAGCTTTTATTGGACAAACTAATGATTAGCCACGATCTAAACACAGTAACTCACACACAGTACTCCCACTTTAAAAATACTACGCAGGAGTTTGATAAAAGAAACATGCTTCTTATTTATTGGTCGCAAGTGGGCACTATAACTAAAAATAAAATAAATAAAATAAATAAAACAGTAGATGGCAGTCTATTATGTAGGATGTGATATTGTAGCTATTTTTAATGTATTAATTTAGGAAATAAGATCTGGGTTTTATATTTTGAATGTATTGTCTAAAACTAAAATATACTAATATACAATAACAACCAATAACACGCAAAGACAGTGCTTTAAGTTTCATTTTCACTTTCTATCGACCATTTTGATATCACTTCCTCCCCTTCTGCCCTCGCCAGATAAAGTGAACAGCAATAAGTAATCGTCTACAGTGCCATAAAATATAAATGTTTATAGGAATAAAAATACAAAAATGCTAATAAGATCCGTATTACATGTCAGCCTTTGCATGCTACTGTCGCAGCACATAACAGGTAAGTTGATATTTTTCTACTGTACTGACGTATCTTTACTGTTTACAAATTAAGACAACCTGTTGTTACACTTTTTGTGTAATCGTAAACATTCGAATCTCTAGTTATACTCTTCTTCACCGTGCCATTAAAATAGACCTCAAACGGGTGTTTTGGAGAGGAAGAAGACGGAAGCTTTAGGCATGGCCTAATTTACAATAAAGTTAACCGGAGTCGCAATTAATTACTACTATTCTTAAAGCGACTGGCAAATGTACGAATAAATATAGGTTAGTTGTGACAGTATGGTAATATCTAGTCGTAAAATATGTCATAATAATTCCAATAAGGCACCAGTGTAAGGAGTTTTCTTTTCAGCCGATTTCGCAGCTGCAGTAGCGGCACATTTCTCTTCTGCTCTGATGTTAAATTACTGTGGCAGCAGTCTTTTTAGGGCCTTTAACTGGCAGTAGATTTGCACTTTGAACTACGCTCAAACTATATCAGACACCTCTAGGCCCATTGGATAGCTTTCCTGTTTCAAGCGGAAAGCCTTCACTCAGAGATCTACACTACACTATAGCGAGCGGTGAAATGAACTTTAATAAATGTTGATAAGAAACAAAAAATGTTTATTACGGTAACTAGAACAATTATAACTGTATTTATTTTCTTCAGAAATATATCAACTCTAAAAGAACTGAAAACATTCCTGCTGCTTACTATCACAATTCTCGTTTATATATTCTTATTTCTTTGTTCCTGATTTCCTATTACCAGGGCGTTGTTCAGCGAGCTGCACACTGGCCCCTACATACTTCCTGAAAATCTAGATCCCTGGTAGTTGTGTAGAATAGGAATCCCAAATATATTAAACTTAAAATACCTTCGTTCCTTTTAATCCAAATATCAATCATTACGTAAACGAATGACCTTAACTCATTTTGTGATTTGTTTTCACTAAAGTTTTGTTTTTAAAATAATCACATGCAAATAAATCTAAACACTGCAGTCAAGCCATCAGCCAGTTCTGAAATGCTGGTCAAGCTATCAGACACTTATCTCGCAATCATAAGAACATAAGAAAGTTTACAAACGAGAGGAGCCCATCTTGCTCATTTGGTTGTTAGTAGCTTATTGATCCCAGAATCTCATCAAGCAGCTTCTTGAAGGATCCCAGGGTGTCAGCTTCAACAACATTACTGGGGAGTTGGTTCCATACCCTCACAATTCTCTGTGTAAAAAAGGTGCCTTCTATTTTCTGTTCTGAATGCCCATTTATCTAATCTCCATTTGTGACCCCTGGTCCTTGTTTCTTTTTTCAGGTCAAAAAAGTCCCCTGGGACGACATTGTCTATACCTTTTAGGATTTTGAATGCTTTAATCAGATCACCACGTAGTCTTCTTTGTTCAAGACTGAATAGATTCAATTCTTTTAGCCTGTCTGCATATGACATGCCTTTTAAACCCAGGATAATTCTGGTCGCTCTTCTTTGCACTCTTTCTAGAGCAGCAATATCCTTTTTGTAACGAGGTGACCAGAACTGAACACAATATTCTAGGTGAGGTCTTACTAATGCATTGTAAAGTTTTAACATTACTTCCCTTGATTTAATTTCAACACTTCTCACAATATATCCAAGCATCTTGTTGGCCTTTTTTATAGCTTCCCCACATCTCCCATATGATATTTATAACGCACATTTTTATTGCCTGCGTGCAATACGTTACACTTTTCTCTATTAAATGCCATTTGCCATGTGTCTGCCCAGTTCTGAATGCTGTCTAGATCATTTTGAATGACCTTTGCTGCTGCTGCAACAGTGTTTGCCGCTCCTCCTATGGTTGTGTCGTCTGCAAATTTAACAGACCTTAACGTGTATAGTTTCCCTGTTTCAAGCAGTGAAATTATTCACTCGAGATTTAGAACTTGACTAGAATAAAACGAGCGATGAAATACACAGATTTTCAAAAAGAAATGAACATCATAATATTTAATAAGTGAAAGAAATCTCACTAATAGCATATTGTAAACACCGTCAAAGGACGATTCTATGTTTAAATTATTGAGATCAGACATTTTTGCTGCTTACTATTAAAATGTATTTGACCAAAAACGTGTGTGCGCGCGCGTACCAGTATACATATAATAAAACTTCCATCGGACCGCCCTAATTTAACTGCAGATGTGTTGTACACATGGCCCTCTCTCATATCAAAGTGTTAAATAATTTTACCGTATGTAACACCTGCAAGGTCACGGAAGCCTACAAACGCACCACAAACCTGCCTTTAATTCTAAAATATTACAAGATGCAGCAAGTGTTGAATGTAAAAATATTAATGTAGTGACTATGCCAGTTCAGTGCGATAAGGCACCTAACAAATTAAAGATCCTTTAGGTTCTTTTAATTCAGATAACAGATTTAAAAATGTAGGAACAAGGTCGCCAAGAAAGTCACACCGATACATTTAGCAGACGTTTGTTTATTGTAAACTTCCGATAGCAACACCAGACACACAATGTCCGTGCAGGGGAGGGGACACAGAGAGAGAGATCGAGAGAGAAACCAGCATCGCAATATAGCCTATTCTGTGCACTTCTTAAACTCCAATCGACTACCAAATAGGCTAAAACACTCGGGCCGTTCGCTCTCATTATTCAACACCGGCATACCATCAGCCCAATACTTATTGTCGGGATGCTCCATTTAGCCTACCGGTCAGTTTCCATCTCTCGTCGTCCCCCGCGCCAAACACTGCGTTCCTGCACAGACATACAAACCCCAGGATGACCATCCCGTTTGTAAAAACATGTGCTGTTTATATTCAGGTGCGTAAATTGATCAATAATTCAATTACTAGGTGCTCAACAGGGCAAACATAGGGAAGTGGGTGGAGAAGCCAACATAACGTGATACAAATCAATTATCAAAAAGTGTCAGACAACACAAAACGTGCACTAATCAAGTCAATAAAATACATTTGATAAAAAGTGACATACAAGTGTAAAATAAATTTGAACAGGGCATTCTTGACCCTGTTACACAGTTTTTTTTAAATTTTTTAATTTTTTTACAGTAAGCTCAATATCAACCTAACTTCACCGGGGTTGCTGTTTATGCTAGGGATGCACCGAATCCATCTCAAAAGATTCGGCCGAATACTGAATCTACAAAAACTGTCAAGAAAACTGAAGGAATGGAATGGAAAACAGACTGGCAGCTACTAACAAGGGACGCGCACAATCTATAGGTTTGGTCCTTTTAGTTAGTAGTACTTTTGTTACCGAATGGAAATATCCCCGAATAAGATTTCAGTTTGAAACTTACACAATTTACCGCCTCCCCCAAAAGAAACGTCAAAATACAGAACCGTTTACTTTACCTTTACAAGAAAGGAGAGCTGCATCTTTGCCATAACCCACTATTTTCTTTAATGACTTTCAACCTGTGTCACCTGATCTGAGACTAGGGTTGCCAACAGGGTTCAGAATCTCGGATCACTTTAAGGCAGGTCAGGTTTTGTAACTCACCTCTCTAAACTGTAATGTATTCAGTAACGTGAGTGTGAATTATGCAAACTGTCGCAAAATTAATTGAATTGTTTTACTTAATCGTTACCAAAAGCACACACCTGCCTGCGAAGATCGTTTCCATCAATCAGAGGATTTCTGAGTCTCTGACTGGGCGGGACTGTGTGAAGCAAGAAATATTAAACAAATAGAAATTTTACCTGCTGCCACAAGGTTAAACGAAAGAGTGCAGGTGAGCGCAAGTTGAAGCAATATGCTTAATTGTTGTTACGAGGCTCTCCGGATAGAATCGCCACCACAGTTAAACAATTAAATACATTTACTGAACTGCTGAATCATTTCACACTCACTTTACATGTCATAAACATTGCAGTTTAGAGAGGTGAGTTTAAAAAAAAAAAAACTGATCTGCCTTAAAGTGTCCCGAGATTCTGGAGCCTGTTGACAACCCTATCTGAGAGCTATGAGGAAAAGAATTACCGCGATGAGAGACCTGAATGATCGCCCTGCGAAATAAAACCCACGTTGATTTAAATGCACCGAGTGTGTAACATATCAAATAGGCTGCGAAACTGTTTAAAAATTATTTTAATAAAACACAGCAGTTACCAAATGGTTCCGCTTGTATTGGCACATGACAGTAACGTACAATTTAATTTACTAAAGCGTATTGTTCAACAACGTCTTGCACATCTGATAGTTGTAAAGTTACAAATATATATATATATATATATTTCTGTGCAGCGATTTTGTTTCTTTTTTAATCTCAGTATGATCTCCAGAACACGTTTCACAGACAAAGCAACAAAGTACAAAAGTCTACAACAGTTTGCCGTTACTATATATCACAGGTTCACTGCATAACTTTACTCCATGAAATGTGTGATGGGAATGTGCTGTTACATACTGGGGTATTTTTGCATTCAGCAGCTCTGTGTGTTTAGTGGGTGCACAACCATTAATTTAGGGAGTCGAGAGCTGCGACAGAGTTCATCAAACGTGTTCTTGTTATTAAATACAACAGTTACGTTCATTACCGGATTCGTATCTTATTTAAAGAAGAACTGCAGACATTGGAGGGATGTATCAAAATTGATGTGTTTTTTGGGCGGATGTAGGATTCGGATTCGGCTGTCCGGATTTCCTAATAGTGGCTTTTTCCTTGGCCTGCGACCATTGAGACCTTCACCATGCAATACGCGACCAATGGTTGAAATGGAAACCCCAGTCACACTTGCAGCCAATTCACTTTGAGTATCTTTGGCAGTCAATCTCTGATTGTTATTAACCTTCCTCACAGTTCCTCTACTTGTTCTTGGTGAAAGAACCTTCTTTCTTAGAGATATGTCTAGCACCTTGTAGATAATACTATCATAGCATCAAAGGGGATGAATACTTTTGAATTTCTTGTAACTTTTTCTCTTCATCCACAAACACAAAACATTTGCTACACAAGATTTTACTAATATTCTTTGTTTTCGAGAAGTTTCAAGAAATTATAAATATCCATTGGGGTATGTAAACTTTAGACTATAACTGTATGTACTTATCTATCTATGTATCTATCTATCTATATATACTGCTGTGAAAAAGTCTTAGACATTTTTGCATGTTTCTTGAAGACCCTGATCAACGCGAACCAAAGACTGCTAAACAACAAGCCTGGCCTCCCCCACCAAACCAAGCTGCATTAACAACAGTCAAAGCTGCCACAACAGCAGAAAACACAACATTGATATACATTGTAACTCCTGAATGTGTCGAAGACTTTTGCTCAGCAGTGTATATATAGGGAAGTTGGCTTATTTGAGCAAATTATTATCGTGTGTTTGTTTTTATTTATTTTCAAGAAGCAATAGCAAATAATACTGTGATATATGAGAGATGGACATGTGGACATGTCTGCAGGGAAATTATTGAGGTCTAATGGAAGGTTTCTGTACTACTGTAGGTGCAATTCTGCATAAATAGCATGTAACAACCATAGGGTTGATATTTGACTTAGTGTAAGTAAAAAAAGCTACAGTAAAATTACATCATACTTTTATATATGAGAGAGGGACATGTGTACAACACATTTGCAGTGAAATTAGAGCGTGGAAGGTTTTATATATATATATATATATATATATATATATATATATATATATATATATATATATATATATATATATATATATTAGCTCAAAGAGCCAGCATATATATACACATATACTGGTACTCACACACACATTTTTTGGTCAAATACATTTTAATAGTAAGCAGCAAAAATGTCTGTTCTCAATAATTTAAACAACATAAAATCATCCGTTGACCATGTTACAATAAGCTATTAGTGAGATTTCTTTCATACTTTCTTTCTAAATGTATGAAAGTGTATTTCATCGCTTGTTTTATTCCAGTGCAGTTCCAAACCTGGGACAATTGTACTTAAGTTTGTTGATGCACTAAAATGTGTATTTCCTTTTATTGGGATCATGTCATTTTTTTTCTTTTTTCTTTTTTACTGTCCGTAGTTTACGGTATTTGTATTAGTTAAATGGTTCCACACTATGCTTACTTTTACCCGGAGCGCTTAAGTATTCATAATCATAAAATATGAGAAACTGTTAACGCCTCACAGGTTGAATTGATCAAGCTACACCCTGCTGTCATAAGCCACAGCTGTATTTTTTTTAGAGCATTTTACATCAATGGCAAATCAGCCTGCATTGTATCCGTGGTTATCCACGATTACCCCTGAAAAGAAGTGGCATTTCCTTGGGTGGTAAAATCTTTATTATGAGTTTATTTAAATTGATCAACACATTACAAAAGGGTGTTCAAGACAACACATCAGGTTGTATGTAGCACGTGCTTGATTGTTTATATATTTATTTATTTCTTTGTTTGCTTTAGGTGAACCCAAAAACATTGATGGTTTACAGAATGAAGACATTGTTTTATGTCCAACCTTCAGTGGTGAATTGGAAGACATTACATGGAAGTTGGGCAACAATAAAATTGCAGAATATGATTCATTTAAAGTTACAACGTATTATGGTGGTTTCAAGAAAGAAACAGAATTAAACATTATAAGTGGGTGTCTGAAAATGAATAATATCACAGATCGGCGGGATGGATTGTACACAGCAGAACTACAGATTGGAGGCAAGCTGCAGGACCATAAGTTCAAACTAAAAGTGTACAGTAAGTTTTTTTTTTTATTTGTTTGTTTTGTTTATTTAATTAAATGTAAAATGATAAATGTACCCTGGTGTCTTGGGCATAAGGATCCATAGCACCAACATATCATTTATATTTGAAACATGTTTTGAGGTATAGAACACTATATGCAAAGCTTTCACTGATTATTCCTCCACCCAGGCTCTTATTATTACACAGGGGTCATAGTCATCTTATTGTCCCTTGCCTGGGATGCATTTTCAGACAGGTAAATAAAGTGGAGGTGGGTATCTTCTCTTGGTTGTAAACCTTCCAATACATATTGTACATCAACACCAGTGTTATACAGCTATGGCCAAATGTTTTGCATCACCCTGTAGAATTAACTCATTTTTCTTCATAAAGTCAAATAAAACCTGCTGAATAATGTTGGGTTAACATATTGAATTACATACTGCTTTGTAGATTTCCATATACTTAACGAAAAACTGACAAATTAAAACATTTGACATTTCAAAATCTAACATGAAATACTGTGCTGTTATTATGGCTTCCGGTAGACTTTTACGATATCATTTGGTAGTTTCTTTGATTACATGAATACTGATTAATTGAATAATTGGCCATAGCTGTATATCCGAAAGGGCATTAGTCCTCCAGTGATGCAGCTTTGTAAGGACCAGTATATTGGGTAAAATAGAGGCTGTTTGTCTGTAAAAAAAACTTTAGAAAACTGCTTATCCAATTGTGTTGAAGCTGAAGGACCATCTAGCACAAACTGAGTGAATCTGAATCTTGCAGTATAATGTCTGTCTAATGTAGCTGAGAAGTGATGTAGCTGAGAGGTGATGTAGCTGAGGGCTGAGGTTTCTGAGAGTAATGACACGTGTGACAAACTGGCTTTAGTGGTTACGTCAGACCAGAAAGGAGTACACAGACAGATGGTAGTTGGTGGTGAATCTGAGATGCTGTTGCACTCAGTGAGTTTATTGTAAAATAAAAGGTTTAAACAGAAAACAGGACACGGCACTTGCGGCCAAAATAAACAGACAAACAAAATGAACAGACAATAACAAACAGGGACGAACACTAAACAAACACGTACCACGTAGCAATTGCTTCTTTTTAATTCTCTCCTCACTCTCTCCCGTTCCTTCGCCATGAACACACAACCCTGAGTGAGTGAAACGTGCATCTATATATACTGTTGTGCTGGGATTCAATTACTAATTAATTATTCACTTGAATCCCAGCACGTGAACTAATTCTGCGCAACCCCGTGCTCGCATATTATTAAATACTTTAAATGCACGTGAAGTGAAGTGCAATCCCCGTACCTAAATACAATTATACATTTTAAATAACTCATGCTACACACACCCATTTATATCCCGTACAGCCATATCTATACACCAACATTAACACACCACATGCAACATATAACACAGAAATGCACACAGGGGCGGGGCACATTGCCACAATTATCTATTTAATAGTTTAATTATGTTCCCATATCAAATATATATATTTCATGAAAATAAAGAGTGTTATATAAGATTGAGTGTCATTTGTTGACAAATAATTATAATATAAAATCCACTCCTCTACAGGACCTGTTTCCAAACCGAATGTAACCTGCAGTGTCACCGACTCTAATGTCACTCTACTCTGTGAGGGAGATGAGAGCCTGGGTGACCAATACAGATGGGAAGTCCTTGAGAACCAGGTGTGTCGTGGGACCACTAACGGAAAAAATCTGACATTTTCAAAAGAAGAGAACCATAACATAGAGTACACATGCATTTTCAGCAACCTCAGGAGTGAAGAGAGAAGTGACCCTATTAAAATCTGCTTTGTTCCAGGTCAGTAGTTGAACCAATGGGAGATTCTTCATCATCAAAGTTCTTTGTTGCAATTTTGGATGCCTTGCTGTTTTATATTCATGTCAGCCTTGGGTAGCATTTTCTGGCATCATGTGGTGAACTTTCTTAGATACAGATTAAAAACTCTCTTTGTCTGTTATACCTAATACTGTCTCTGCTTTGCTTACATCATCAGATTTTAGATAAAACAAAACTTACTTCTGTACTGCTATAGATTCTCCTTTTATCAGTTTAGAGAGATAGCTAAGCTTAGGCCTTAGTTTAACGTATTTGCTCAAGTAAAAGTCGACCCCCACCCCCCCATTATGAGAGCGAGATTCTGGTATACATTTTTTTTCCATAAATATATGTATTAGATATCCTGATGGGGTTTGTGTGGCAGATTTTCAAAAATAACAATTTTATAATCACTTCTCCCTAGAACCGCCAGCCGCGTATTACAGTACAGTACGTGTTTATTTTTTGTTTTTATGTATCGCCTACAATAGTATTATTTTATTATACAAGCACCACCCCCACTTCCTTCCTAGCCCACACGGAAGTATGTATTTCAATGGAATGTGGGGGGTGGTGTGGTCTGGCTGTAATTCAATGAAACTGCATCTGTGTTTTACGTGACAGCTCCTGGATGTAAACAAACCTGGGATTCATGTTTTTATGTATAGACAATGTCACTGAATAGTGTTCGCCATATCTTGAGATGTTTGCATTTTGATTTGGGAGAAATTAGAAGCATTTGCTCTGGCAACGAGGGCAACAAGGATTTGCCCACAGCAATGGAGGTGTAGCTGTTTCCCACAGAAGCACTATGCTGCAGGGTCAGAATAGAAAAGGTAACATCATTATTATTATTATTATTATTATTATTATTATTATTATTATTATTATTATTATTACTGCCGTCCGTCATCACAATCAGCAAATATAGGCTTTTACTATAAATTAAAGATCAGTTCATATGTTTGCTCGTGTATTAGTTGACCCCCCCAACTTCAGGTTGTGTTTTGGGTTTAAATTTCTTGACTTATATTCGAGCAAACATGGTAACTAAACTGATTATGATCAAATCTTACCTGAAATTACATTTTAACCCCCAAACAATGGCAGAGAAAGATGGGCCCCGGTGCAGGACCTTATTGCGGGCCCAGCCTTTATGTAATGCTTTTATAAACATAAAACATGCCAAGTCAAGTGTTCAATATTTAACAATATTTTATTCTCACAATGTTAGCATGTATGAAACAGTATACGACTACATGTAATAATCTTTTCTACTCACCTACTTGAATTGCATTTTGCGTGAATCTTTACTTCCAATACTACACCCTTTTTAATCAGAAGCTAACAAGTTTAACCACCAGTCCCTCCAGGATTTCGCAGAAATTTTCTGACACAGAAAATTGTTTTCTTTTTTCAATCAGAAATACAGGCATGTTAATCTGTGTTCGTTTATTTTGCGTCCGTTAAATAACAATGGTAATAAATACATTTTGTTTAGGTTTATTTTATATGTTAATGAAGGGAAGCACAGAAACAAATCATTGCAGAGTTCTTTAGTTAAATTAAACTGCCAGTGAATTAATTTTGTTAGTTATTTCTTTCCATGTTTCGTTTCTTAATGTTTTTTGGCCCTGCGAAGTGTTAAATAATATTTCCTTTTTTTTCCATTTCACTGACTAACAGGTACATTTGTTTTCCTTTAGTTTTTGGCCGGTGCCATAGTTGCATCAAGCTCGGAGTCTGCAAAAGCCACAGCTCGATCCTATTATATCTGCTTACTACTTCTTCCTGTTCACTATACCACTCATTTATCTTTGCCAGAAGGAAGTTCTAAATCTTGACTTTCGGTGTTGCGAATCTATTTATAATGAGATGCAAATTCTGATCTCTCCTGTATAATGAGCAGTAATGTATGCTGTTCGTAAACTTGTGGTGATATTACAGTAGTTGTTCACGAAAAAGAACTGTTTAGTACATTGCACGCAAAAATTATACGAAGGACAGGGGCTATGAATTTGCAGTATTTACGAACATGTGAGTAATATTAATACATAGAGCCCTATGTCTGAACCATGAATTTGAGTACAGTGCATGGCACCCTTGAGTGGTTCATGCTCATTTCAAATCTATCACACTGGTCTTATCCAATTGATGAGCGGTATATCAGTAAATGACTTCCAGTACCGGTTCATGCACATCGATTTTCTCATAGAATTCTAGATGAAAGAAAACTGAACACTGTCTAATTCACACGTATAAAGATTGTTGTTGAATATACAGAATTATCAAAAATCAAAATGATTCTAAACAACAAGAATACATTAGTCAAGATAACTGTGATAACTGTCATGTTTCAGATCCCTCCCAAGTTGATCTTTTAAATAAAGTTTCATTCATAAAAAATAAGTCTTTAAAATGATTCCTGAGTGAAAGACTTTTTATAATGTGTTCCACAGGCAGGAAAACTGCAGATGGAAAAAAAGGTCTTCTATCATGATGATATGTTAGTTCCTCAGGCCTTGCATTGGATTTTGGGGTCTCTGAAGAACAAGGGTTATTGCTAATTTTGATCCAAATTGGTGGGGTGCTACAGTAACCACAGGGGCTTTCACAGGTGTGAACCAGGTGCTTTGAGGTGTTTTAGTCTCTAAAAGCTCCAAATCTGATGCAGTCTGTATTACAAGCACTTTAAACTGCTATTTGTATTGTTTGATTAATTACTCATTATTTTACTTGTATTTATTTTTTAGGTGGACGTTCCCATATATTGGTACTGATACTGGTGTTGCTGGCAGTGGCAGTACTGGCAGGACTGATAGTGTGGCGTTATTCAAAGTCACAAGGTAAGAATACTTCAATTTTCTGTTGTGTAACATGAAGGTGCTGACTATGAGAACCCAACACGTCCTTATCAAGTCAACCAATATCTGAAAAATGTTAGGCAAACCTTGTGGTCTTTGACATTTTGTACAGCTGTTTTAATGCAACAGTATTTTCTTAAACACATTAACAGGTCTGTCCTAAGACCATTCAGGCCTGCAAACTAGTGCCACAACAAGAAGTCATGTAGCACAGCTGGGTCTTCATACGGATATTATCAAACATAAAGACATGTAATAAACTTAGGCAAGATAAGAAATATACTTGATATATTTTATGTTAAGTTTAAAAAATATGAATCACACCAACGGAATAAAACTCACTATTGCAGCCTAATATTTGTGACTTTACAGACTGCAATAAAAAAAGAAATAATGCAAACATATACAGCTTCATACCATGCTGCTGTTTTATCAAAATGGGAATGTCATTTCCTATCTTTAATAAACAATACCTTGTCGTAATTATTGTAGCCTATACTATAAAAGTAATTGTAACAACATAAAGGACTGGAAACGGGTTCAGAGTTCTAACCCAGATTCATTATGAGATTTGTGATAAAAAAATAAAAAAAAAACATCCTAGCAAACTTGTATCTGAACAAAGAACCACCATTTGTAATACAGTTTCACACAACCCCCCACCCCCACCCCCCTAAATAAAATAAAATACTGTTTTTTCATATGTATTATTAAGCCAGAGTTGTGAGCTGTGTAGCACTGCATGCAAAAGGTCAGCTCCACAGCATTTGGACGGAGATTAGGGAAGAACTTTGATAACAGACAATCTTTTATCTTCTTTTAACCAGACGTGACATTGAATGTTTCCTGAAGCCACAGCAGGGCGAGAGAGGGAGGGAGGCATTGCATTAAAATGAACAAACACAGCCTTTACTATTAATTTCAAGGAGAGTCTGTGTTATCAGTACTTGCAGTAAATTATGGGTCAAATTCCATCAGCTATGATACAGTATAACTAAGAAGGCGAAAACTGAAAGGTTAAACAATTCTTCATATTGTATCGTTGGATAAAAATACATGGTGTATGATGAAGTAAGACTGAAGTAAGACAATGCCTTTGGGCATTGTAAAGTATGGTTATAAAATAATAATATCCTGTTTGGTTTGATGTATTTTTATTTGAGTGGATGCGGACTACACTATTAATAACGCATGTACAGTAAAAAAAAAAAAAAACAGGCTCTTTTTTTTTTTTTTTTTTTTAATTTAGTCGTTGCCAATTAGTTTTTATTATTTTCTCCCCAATTTGAAATGCCCAATTATTTTTAGCCTCAGCTCACCGCTACCACCCCTGCGCTGACTCGGGAGGGGCGAAGATGAACACACGCTGTCCTCCGAAGCGTGTGCCTTCAGCCGCCCGCTTCTTTACACTCTGCAGACTCACCGTGCAACTGCCTCAGAGCTACAGTGTCGGAGGACAACGCAGCTCTGGGAATCTTACAGGCAAGCCCGCAGGCGCCCGGCCAGACTACAGGGGCCGCTGGTGCGCAGTGAGCCGAGGACACCCTGGCCGACTTAACCCTCCCTCCCCCCGGACGATGCTCGGCCAATTGAGCGCCGCCCCTGGGAGCTCCCGTCCACGGTCGCCTGGACTCGAACCGGCGACGTCCAGGCTATAGAGCGCATCCTGCACTCTAGCGAGTGCTTTTACTGGATGCGCCACTCGGGAGCCCCAAAAACAGGCTCTTTTACATAGAGTAGGCTATCAGAGAGAAGGATACTTAACGTTACTGCTCATCGCTTCTAGCATGAAATATTCAAACCTGCTAGCCTATGCTGTGTAACTGAGGCATATGCACTTTGAGCTGTCTGCCAGTGAATGACAGTAGTTAATATTAAGCTATGCACCCTTGACGAATGTAGTTGTGGCAGGGATTCAGGAAATTAAATACATTTAAATACCAAAATAAAATGTTACCTTCGGTAATAATAAGTGTCAGAGCTGCACCCTACTACAGAGCAAGGGTCTGGTCTGCTCACTACACTCCTGTACCATATAGTGCCGTCATACGTTTTAGCTCTGAAAATTTCAGACAAACAAAAACTGTTTGACGGCACAGCTGGGTTGGCACAGGTGTTGGGGACTCAGCAGGGGGCTGTTTCCTGACGAGGAAGGCAGCTTGTTTCCGGGTATTGGACCAGAGGCGGCTAGGCATGTCGTTGCAAGTGACCTGGCAAATGACAGTTCCAACACAGGCATGCGCGTGGCTGAGGTGTGTGGGGGGCCTGTGTTGATGTGGCCCTGATGAGGGCTACCATCTCTGGGAGCCAAGCAGGGAGGGGCTGGCTGGCCTCAGTCTCTTCCTCACAGGGCTGGGCAAAATGCACTTGGGGTCGGCGTCCCGCAGTCCCTTCCTCAGCGTATTTCCTCCCATTCTTGAACCAAGCAGAGTGTGGCCTGCAGGGTTGTGGGACATTGTAGCTTCAAGTGTTTCCGCAGCTCCCCGGGGCCCGGCGCTTCAATGCTTTCATCTCTGCTCCAGCTACTACTCTCCCGCACCCAGGGCCGGATTAACGCACAGGCAAACTAGGCACCTGCCTAGGGCCCAAAGTCATGGGGCGGGGCCCAAAAACGAAATTGCGAGCAAACTGGAAGAACTTCACTCACTGACATTTCAGCCGAGGCAGTGTATCTCGCTTTGTGTTCACACAAAATCAAACCGGCTTACCCAGGACTTACCGTCTCGCTCACTTTCGCGCGGTGACACAAGTACATTCCAGCCAGGTCAATCAGTTTGAATTTGCTTGCTTTCGGGGGCAGCAAAGCATTAACACAAGAAATGGGAAGAAGAAGAATACAAGCGGCAAAGAGGGGCATTATAAATATTTTTTACAAATTGGTGCTGAAAGCCCTGTACTGCCGAAAATATTATCTCCGACCCTGGAGAAAGAGAATTTTCTTTAATGAAGCATGTTAAAAAATAAGTGTCATGTTCTTTAAATTAGATAACAATCAACATGCTGCTCTTGTCCATATTCAAACTGTTCTATTTGTATTCAGTAAATCGGAAAAGGTGATCATCAAGCTGCGCAATGGGATTAGGTTTTGGGTTTTTCTGAATTTATTTTGAAATGTATTTAGCACATGCCTTCAATTAAACTGTTTCTGGCAGATTCAGTCGGTCGTTCAGCAGTCGTTCAGTTCAGAGCAGTGCGTGAAACTTTCGTCATAATTAATAACTAGAATTCGGCATAATTTACTGTTTCTGATAAAAACTATGTATATAATAACTTAAAAATGAAAATGATACATTTTGCAAATTGGCGGAGCTTGAGTTAAGCTATTTATATATGCAATAAATTATTTTCTGTTTTGTATTTGTAATTAATTTAGAAGAATTTGTAGATTTTATTTTTCACTTTGACATTATGATCGTTTTAAGTGTTGATCAGTGGCAAAAACTCCTAATTAAATCAATTTTGATTCCATGTTGTAACACAATAAAATGTGGAAAAGTCCAAGGGGGTGAATACTTTTGAGAGCCACTGTATAATGGTATATTTGTTGTTATTCATTATTCATATAAGAAGATAGGGGCCCAGAATTGATGTTTGCCTCGGGCCCCGTGATGGGTTAATCCGGCCCTGCACGCCCCCCCCCCCCCCCCCCCCCCCGCTAGGTAGTGGCGTGGAACCGCAGAATAAGAGAAATTACAGAAACACATAACAATCAAACGGAACAGACAATAAGTCCTGCTGCAGTGCCAATCCTTGGGTCGTTACAATAAATACAGTGCATTTGTCCACGACAAAGCTCTCAAAAGCATTTAATACATGCTCCCTTTTTTTTTTTTTTTAAAGCCGAGCATTCAGATCTTCAAAGGAAGAACTTGTCAAAAATGTTGGTATGCGGCTCATAAGGTCAGGAAGTTTGACCACCCCTGCCATAGAAGATCACGAGATATGTAGTGAGAAGCAGGGAAAGAACCACTAGAGAAATGTTAAGCAGCATTAAATCATAAGAATCCGATCCCAGGTGTGAGTAAAGTAAATAAAGTTAGATTTAATCCATCTGATCTTTCACAGCTCCACACAGTGGATTCAGCCTTTTGTTATTTCCACCCAAAGCTGTTTACTGTTTTTTTTTTTCTTGTCGGTTCTAGGTTTACTACAGTTTTCTGTTACAGTATGTAATGAGAACACTTAAATAGCCAAACATAAATTATGAATACATTTTTCTTGGTCAGGCTTTATTTTAAGGGTTACTGTTTAAAAATGTATCAACTGTTAACAAATGTTGTTCATTTTGAGCTAAGGGTTCTACATTAAGATCTTTATGAGGTTAAAAGTTCTATAACCACCAGTGCAGATGAGTCTGGCGCTTCTACATTGTGGTTCAGATGCCCGCTAATAAAAATCTGATTTAATTTGCTAAACATTAGTATACAGTCAGCACTTGGATATCCGTTACCCAGATACATGGCAGTTGCATTTTACCGCCCTTGTCTTAAGAATAAAATCAATCCCCATTTTATATATATATATATATATATATATATATATATATATATATATATATATATATATATATATATATATATATATATAACAAATTAATACACTTACTCGTCACAAGCGATTTCCAACTCTGATACAAAGCCCATCTCTGGAATGTTACAATTTATCTGAATATCCATCACAACCCGCATTTAAAAAAAAAAAAAAAAATCTCTCTAATGCCAAATCAGTCTGTCTGATGTTGTGCAGTTACACAGCGTTTCCTCCAGTTTCACATGACAAAAATGCAGCCAAAACAAAGCGAACGAGACAAACTAGGGTAATTTAGGGTAAGAGTCATTAAACAGTTTTAGATACTGTGGTGTATTTTTTTTTTTATCTGTGATCTTTTGTTGCTTTTGTGCATTTTCATTTGCAAGTGAACTGTGACATTAGGGCCTTATCGAGTACTATATTCTGCAATTTTGAATACTGATTTGGGATAATGTTTTAATTCTGGAAACTGTGTTGTTTTTTTTTTAATTTTTTGGTTTTGCTAAATTGCATTGCCTTTTAAGTTTCATGCAGTTCTGTGAATGGATAACATTTAAATTTAATTTTGTTGTTAGGTCGTTAATGGGAAATTTTACATACTGCTACAATACGCACCAGATTTAAAAGTATATACTTGTGACAGAGTTCGAATGATTCTTGGTGTTAGATCTCCCTCCCGACCTGTGAGGGCGCTGTGTAAAAGGAACAGAGTACCCTGGACTAAAAGGCATGAGAATTTATTCCCGTGGGTAGGTGGAATGGCCAGCTAGAAAAGGAACGGAGCTACAGTACCTGAACTCAATGACCCCAACGGGAAACGGCGTGGCATTTGCGGATTGGAGAAGCGGATGCGCTTGTTAACCAAGGGGTCATTAGGGAGGGTATAAAATAGGGGCGTAGCAAAGTAATCTGTTCCTTGGTAAATGGTTAGATGCAACCTACAAGGAGTCCGTGTCACAGTCTTGAAAACCGTGAGTTTTGTCTTGTGTGTATTAGTGTTTGTTATACCTGTCTGTTTGTCTTAAACTAGACTACCCATAACATGATCTGGAGCTGTAGCGAAAGCCAGCATCCACCCGGACAACACTTTCACCCCTGCATTCACTGAGAACTAGCACCTATTCACTGTCACTAAAAACTGTGTTTGTGTTCTGTGTTTAGTGTTGGTGTATGAAACTGGACTTTTGGTTACGGGTCAAACCTGGGGATTACAATTACCGAGTGATACACACGGCTGTATCACTCCATCATTATTATTTACCGGTGTTCGCCATAAGGCTCTGGACATTGTTAGTAAATCAATAAACACCCTTGCACCTGGAAATCATTGTCTGCCTGTTTTGTATACGCTCTGCACTGCACACACCTGTAATCACTCACCACTTTGCCACAGTGTATTACAGTTAACGTGTCGTCTCTTTAGGCAAGTGATATTTTCAGAATCATAGTGTTCTAAATTAAAATACTACTTCTGTTAAAAATATAGTACTGTACCAACAAAACCAATACAGTACATCTAAATGGAAGCCTACTTATTTTAAAACACAGTCTTTTCAGATATATATTTTTGATATTGTCCATTTTTCTGGCAACACAAAAAAAGATACAAGGGTTGGAACAAGCCAAAATGAAATAATTAGATATGCATCACACGCATTTAACCGTCACTGAAGTCAAAATTTTACAGGATTAGATATGTGAGTGCTGACTGTAGTAACAATTTGAACCAATTTTAAATATATGATCTGATATTTTCAGTTTTAGCTGGCCTTTTATATAATAACTAACAATTAACAGAAAAAGAAATAATGTATATCAACATGTTTATTAGCTTAAAATAAAGCGTGACCCTTTCCTTTTTGTACTGTTTTTAGTTAGAGGAACACATGGCAATAGTATGGCTGGACACAATGGAACATGTATGGACTGTTTTATTAGAAAGCGTAAGTAACTTCATTTTCTTCATTTCTTTGTACTATTTCCATAACTCTTCCTCCTACTTTAAAGGGCACATAAGGACCTTTTTATTTTATTGTGTTACATGTTCCCATGTGTTGCTACAACTGTTTACGTAAGGTGTGTGTTTTGTTTTAATCTTTTTTTTTTTTTTTTTTTTTTTTTTACATTTTGACCACTTTTTTAAACTTTTAAATTGCATTCCCTGCCTCAAGATGGCGTCCCATGTACCAGCATGGACCTCTCAGAACTGCATTTCCCATCATCCTCCTGCTCACATATGTAACTGAGATGGATTTACCAGTGAGCAGGAGGATGATGGGAAATGTAGTTCTGAGAGGTCCATGCTCAAAATGTAAATAAAATAAATAATTAAAACAATACACACACCTTACGTAAACAGTTGTAGCAACACATGAGAACATGTAACACAATAGAATAAAAAGTTCCTTATGTGCCCTTTAAGCAAGCAAAGAGCTCCACTTTAGGATATGTATTAGGTGTGGCTGATTTTTTTTTTTTTTTTCATGCTACATGTACATTTTTTTTTAATGTATAAATAACTAGGCTGTAATAAAACAAATAGTGATTGCATCTTTTCATGGAATGTAAATAAATAATTTCATTTTTGATCCACAGAGATGTTATAAAACAGCATGTGGAGATTCTCTGACATGAAAACTATGTAGTTTAACATTTTAACATTTTAAAATCAGTTTGAATTTCATGGTTTTTACTTATGAGATTTACAAGGATCATTTTTTCTGAATAGAGCCCTGTGTTAAATATATCTTGCAAGCAACTAGAACTGAAGATTAGCTCCTATTTGGCAACAAGAACTAAAAAACTATATTTGCAGCTTTAAAAGGAGTTAAAAGGTTTGACATAAAGGTGTTATGTTTTTAATAGCTAATGAGAGCCACAGAGTTTGGGAGTAACATGTTGGTGTGTGAGCATCTGAGCGATAGGTTATTTTTCTAAAGCGTAAAATGAAAAGCAATCATGTATTAAAAGTTTAGGCAGGAACAAGACTGTAATATGTAACCCTGAATTGTTTCAGAAATGTAAAATGTGTATTTCTTTATAGAACAAGGAGAGCAAATCAATGAGACAGGTATGTAAAACATTAACTGGTTAAGGCCCAAAAATGCATGGTCTATTTTATAGCTGACATTCCAGATTTTAGTGAGTGATAAACTTGACATACCACAAACCTGTATACATTCGCCTGTCAGTCCTGGCGATGACACAGAGAGGTGGGGAAGAGGGCGTGTTGGCTTTCCCTCTCTCTGAGTGGCTGAGAGGCGGGCCTTGGGGATTGCTCGGCCCATACGTACTGTGCTTGATTATGCATTTGGGTGGCCAAGATAGGGGTTACCCAGAGACGCCAGCTGAGGAGACGAGCGTAAACAAAACACCATGCAGGAACGCCAGTGGTTGGAGCGAGAGAACGAAATAAAGAAAATTAAATAAAGAAAATTCGAATTAAAATAAATTGTTCTGTAACCGAGGGGGCACATGTGTAAATAGAGGGGAACCTTGGCCACCCCAGTGTATAGTGTATAGTGCATAGCATAGGACGGAGACCCGAGCTGTCCGACTTAGCGGCAGTGGGGACACTGCGTAAGCAGCACCTTTATTTTGTAGTGTTATTACTGTGTTTTATTTTCCCTTTCTCTTTCGCCTTTTGTCATTTATTATTATTTCAGAGCACCTGTGAGTGTGCCAGTATTTGACTGTTTACCTGTATTGGTATTACTATGGACCTGTCTACTGTTGTCGCAATTAAGGCCAAGGAAACAGCGCCCCCTGCGGGCTAAAATAAATCAAACAGAAAATAATAAAACTGGGCACCAGTGCGGTGTTTTCAACTAAACCTTCTGTCTCCCGTGTGTGTCAGGGAATTGCCCACCACCCTTCCACAGGCTCAAAATGATACACAACAATGAGTATTTGCTTTGGGTAGTTTTTATGCTAATTAGTATTTTTTTTCTCCATAAATCAGCTTTTTGGTCTTAAATGTGGTAACGTGTACACATTCAGTAATGGGAATTCCTACAAGTTTGGAAGATTTACTTTTTATACAAAAAATGTGATTGAGTCATGTATTTGTTACTATACTATGCTTAAAGTTATCTGTAAAGTATTGGTATTAAAAAATATAACGATCTTAATCACATGACTTATGAATATGGGTGTCAATAATGATGTTACTGAATTTACTTATGGTTAGGAGGTGAAGTATCTCAAAGACTAATGTGTCTGGTAGATTGAGCCCTTAGGCGGGAAATAATGACAGCACTAGAAAATAATAAGAAACCAGTCTGACCACACAGTATTGCTCAATGAATTGCAATATGTGCTATATCCTAAGCTTTTTCATATGCCGTTCTAATGAATGTGTATTATTTTTTATTGCAGCTCCATTCATAAAAACAAACCAGCGTGATAGTGAAAACAAGCCAGGTATGAATAAACATTTCAATAATTGGTATTTGTATTTGTTATTAGTAATATGACAAGAACGCTAGTTTACAGAACACATACAGAGTGTTCACTTTCCTATTCTCTGGTTGTGGGTTAAAATGAGGTCAAAGTATTTACTTCTACAAAACATACACATTAAAAGTTAAAACCAGTATATTTTGAAAAATAGGAAAAACTAGAAGAGATACACTTTAGCTTGTTTCCTTGCACTAATAGTTCTTTTTATAATCTATTTATATTGTTTTTAAACCTTTTTTTTTTTACCTTTCTGTGTTCTTCCCCCCTGTATTGATTGAGGGCGGTATGTAAACTTTTTAATAATAGTTTGTGTTGCAATACTCAAGGGCACAATTAATCAACTAACAGAAAAGCAAGAAAACACAAAGAAATTTGATTGAGGCTTAATCAAGATGGAGGGGCTGACTGGTCGTGTTCTCTTGTTGCACTTGACTGATTGATGATTGATTTCACCTACCTGTATCTTTAACTAGCCTTGGCATTTATATTTCTAAGGAGTGTTTATTATATATTTAATATATTTTTGATCAGCTCCTCTGACCATAATTTTGATTTAATTCAGGTCCCAGTGCGATTAATGTAACCCCTTGGTTAGATTAATTGTTAGTGTTGTTTTGAGACCTAAAGCTTTGAGAACAACTTGATTTATTGATTATGTGATTTTCTCTGTCAAGTTTGAAATTATCCCTTTTATGCTAGTTATTTTAGTAGGCAGATGGCAGATATTTTTTTCTTCATAAGCCACCTTTTTTTGTCTTTTAAATGTGGTACTGTGTCTCCAGCGACTGAGGGAGAAGCCACACTGTCTCCAGCACCCTGGGGAGAAGCCCCGCTGTTTCCAACACCCCAGGGAGAAGCCCCGTTGTCTCCAGCACCCCAGGGAGAAGCCCCGCTGTCTTCAGCGCCTGTGGGAGAAGCTGCGCTGTCTTCAGCGCCTGAGAGAGAAGTCCTGCTGTCTCCAGCACCCCAGAGAGAAGCCCCGCTGTCTCCAGTGCCACAGAGAGAAGACCTGATGTCTTCAGTGCCTGAGGGAGAAGCCCTGCTGTCTCCAGCGCCTGAGGGAGAAGCCCCACCGTGTTCAGTGCCTGAGGGAGAAGCTCCGCCGTCTTCAGCGCCTGAGGGAGAGGCCACGCTGTCTTCAGCGCCTGAGAGAGAAGACCCGCTGTCTCCAGTGCCTGAGGGAGAAGACCCGCTGTCTCCAGTGCCTGAGGGAGAAGACCCGCTGTCTTCAGCGCCTGAGGGAGAAGCCCCGCTGTCTCCAGCAGCCTGGGGAGAAGCCCCGCTGTCTCCAGCACCCCAGGGAGAGGCCCCGCTGTCTCCAGTGCCACAGAGAGAAGACCTGCTGTCTTCAGCACGAGAAGGAGAAGCCCCGCTGTCTCTAGCGCCTGAGGGAGAAGACCCGCTGTCTCCAGCACCCCAGGGAGTGGCCCAGCTGTCTCCAGCTCTACAGGGTATGTGGCAGTGTAGCAGGGTGGAAGTCCTGCCAGTGTGTGTTTGTGTAGGGACCCGAGATTCCTCTTTAAAAATGAATTAGTTTTAGCGGTGTAGGTCATGGCCCACAGTGACCTGTTAACTGTTAGTTAACAATTGCTAGATTGTCTTTGATCATTTATTAGCGTAAGAAATAAATAGCCAGTTTGGACCTGAATCGACTGAAGGGTCATTCTTATAGCGTTAAGGATTGTTGCTACAATATTTATTGACTGGTGAAATACAATTTAGTCTGTATTATTCAATGTTAATATTTAAAGCTATTTAGAAACTCCAGCCATAACTCTGTAAATAGGGTCCTAAAAAAAACTGCCGGCCAGTCAAGAGGCACAAGCAGATACAAGTATAGATATTTAATGCTTTACATTAGAGAAGAACCCCTATTGATGTGTGTGTGTGTGTCATGTTGAAATAAATGATCTAAGGGTCATTGTAAAAAAAAAACTTATACTGATGTCTACAACACATGTAACTGAAGATATTGTCATATCTCTTTGAAACGTGTAAAAATACAACCTGCGGAAGTATATACCTTAGATCACTGCTTCTTATTACTTCAGGGAAGTTCAGGGATAGAGTTCTGTAGTGAAATCTATTCTCCAGGTTCTAATAGGTAACACTTTTGAAACACTTTGTTTCTTGTGAAACATCAGAAATTCGTTCAGGCCTGTTAAATCAGCCCTTTATCAAAGTCTGTCAGATCTGCTGTCGAGGATGTTGTGACTAAATCTGAGCTGCAACAATGACATGTAGATTTTATATACCGTGTTAGTGCTGCTGTGCGTCTTATTAATAAATAAACAAATAAAATAGTTGAACAAAACAATACATTTCCATAACACATGGCAGTTTTCTGGTTATTGTTGGATTAACTTGCTATAAAAAAATGTAAGACAAAACATGAAATGCAGACAGTTAAATAAACTTTTTTTTTTTTTTTCAGATGAAAACAAAAATGATGTAACAAGTCTTTAATTCTTCCAGGAAAGAAGGAAATGCTCGAAAAGGTATATTTTCAAGTATTTGTCAGTTTTAAAAAAAGTAGTTCCCTATGTGCTGTTTGTAATTGGCTGTTCGTTTGCCTGTCTGTCCATTCGTCTGTCACATTCCACATGGGGAACATGATAACTGCCGTCACCAAAGTGTTATCATACATTCTTAGCCTGCTGTAGACTTTTTGGATTGCAATACATGCATATAAAAAAATATACAAAATTATGTAAAAATTATATCAATGTTGCAAACTGTAGGTCCAGACAACTGCGTCAATTCACTTATCATTTATTAAGGGAGTGTGACTTGAATCTGCTTTGTTGTAATCTTATTTTAGCCTATACTCGTTCTCGTAGGTGATATATTGATTGGGGGTGGGGGGGGGTTCGGGGAGTAGGGGATTATAGCAAAACATAACATTGGTTAGCAGGGTGCGATTTATCAAATTTCCAGGGGGAGGGCAGAATATACATGAACTACAAAACAATAGGCAAACCTGTAGTGAAGATACACAATGTTAATTATTATTATTATTATTTATTTCTTAGCTGACGCCCTTATCCAGGGCGACTCACAATTGTTACAAGATATCGCATTATTTTTACATACAATTACCCATTTATACAGTTGGTTTTTTACTGGAGCAATCTAGGTAAAGTACCTTGCTCAAGGGTACAGCAGCAGTGTCCTCACTGGGATTTGAACCCACGACCCTCCAGTCAAGAGTCCAGAGCCCTATCCACTACTCCACACTGCTGCCCCTAATACATCACTTATGTGCCTAAATTTCTGCCACCCAATGCAGTTATTATCGTTTAAAACTTCTAAAAAATGATTCTCATTTACTAAAAGGCAATAACACCAATGCTTATAATCCACCCATAAACCCCCTTTTTTTTAAGCGCTTAGAACAAGTAATTGCATATAACCTCCTTGATAACTTACTCCTGTAGGAAATGTATTTTCACCTCAAAAACAATTGAGCAGGGACTGAGAATACAGTATTTTAAACTGCCCAAACTTAGACAGTACTAGACAGTTCAACCCGTTCTGTAATATTTATGTTCCATTACCAGACAACCGCTGCTAAATTACAATCCCAACAGAAACAACGGGTAGCTCTTTTTCTGAGGTGGCTTCTGATAACTAATTCCTTGGGTTTGAAGATTGTGTAAGGCGTGTATTCATTGTTGATACACAGTAAGTTGGTTCAAAAGGCTTTACACAGTATTACAAGGTGTACAGAGCAAGAGAGGATAGTGCAGCTGTTTAGTCTTGCTTACAGTCTCACTCACGTTTTCCATTTTCACTTCATGTATCCCCTACGTAAAGGTCAACCACAATCAACATACGGGTACCCTAATTGTCCAAATGCAAACTGGCATTAATTCATACCTGTAATTTAAAAGGTGTAGACACAGACACACATTTCAAAAGATAGTGTAACCAATACAAATTACTTCTATTCTGTCCTGCAATTGTTTTTGTAACTTTACTATTTTTAAAAGATTGAATGCTGGTCTACTTTTTCAGCAGGAATGATTGTGCTTCTTGAAGCACTTTCAAGAACTCATAAAAAGAGCGTTTTGAGTACACAACGACAACGATATCAACATATTGACATTTGAATCTTATTGGCTGACTCCCTTTAAAAACAGTTGTCGGAGGGTATACACTTATGTCATTTGAGCTGCTGGCCTCCCAGTTCCAACTCCCTAAAACACATTTTTTTAAATATCTACAGGTTAGGCATTATATTAGTACACAACAAGGAGGACATCTCCTACCTATTACATCACTCCTGATAGACAGCATACTGCACAATAGAAAGGAAATAAATGGGTTTGTCTCCTCTGTATACTCAGGCTTGCAGAGATGCTTAAAATGCAAATTGTTGTGGACAGGGCTCACATGGGAAGGAGATTTAGCTCATACTTTTGGGGAGGGAGATTGGGAGGAAATTTGTAAAGATGCTCAAAAATGTTAATTTAACAGCCGACATAGACTATTGCAATTTAATCTGATTCATAGAATATATTGCACTACAGAACGGCTCCATACAATGAACTCCAAATACTCTGAGTGCTCTCCCAGGTGCAGAGTTGAAACTGGTACATTATTATTATTATTATTATTATTATTATTATTATTATTATTATTATTTATTTCTTAGCAGACGCCCTTACAGTCATAAACAAAAAATACATTTAAAAAATCACAGTACAGTTTTGGTCGTGCCCTCTATTGACAGCATACCGGAGGACAATAATTCAAACAATTTCCCAGATAACAAATGTCATCACCTGAGCCACACCTTATGCTTCTTGGAGATGTGTCTTTGTTGCCAAATCTATGCAGTGGCGATGTTAGATTTATTAAGATGGCACTAATAGCAGCTAATAAAGGAAAAATGATAACCCCCCTAACATATCTATATGGCTTAGGGAGATTTCCTCATATATCCCCTGAAAAAAATACTGTATAATTTTAAAAATAAACCAGCTCTATTTGAAAAGGTATGGGGTGGATTTCTTAACTTCCTTAACTCCTAAACTCTTCAGCTACCACATAATACAGATCCCAACTAGATGGGTGGGATGGGTGAGGGTCAAGGGGGGAAAACAGGCAAAATATTTATAATTGTAATCCATGTTTTATATATGTTATACCTTGCAAAATCTATTATCCCTGCCAGTGATGAAAATTGAAAGACCAGAGCCAGGGATATAAAAAGCAGAGCTAGGGAAATCCCCCCATCACATCGCATCTTGTTTGTTAGGCCCGTCCAAGGGTTCATCATAATAGAAGTACGTTTTGCTTCTGGATTTACTTCAGTTTAAGAATTACTGTAGCTATTTTTAACAAGAATAAAACACTGCGAAAATGAAACGTTTGCAAATATTTAGCATTCTCTTCAACCATTTTAAGCCTGATTGCGACCCTTTCAATAGAAAAAGCCGTCAAAACGGAAATCAGGGATGACACCAAAACAGAGGAGGAACAGGAACCAGCAAATACCGCAGCAGCACCTGAGCTTCATAAAGATTCCATTTGCATAACCCCCCCCCCGGGGGAAATAAAGAACAAATGAAATGAATGTTCCTTCGGTCATACAACCAATAGTAAGACACTTTTGTGATAATAGGTAATAGATCATTGCAGACCACAAGAGGACACAATATAGTCCCAATTTAAACTGAAAAAACAATGTTTTACACTTACATTCAAACTACTCACTATGGGATGTGGGATGTCAATCATTTACACTGAAAAAGCAAACCTCTGAAATGTATTTGCATTGAATAAAGATACATCTGTTTATGTGTTTTATATAACTTATTATCAACTAGTCTGAAGACAGCGACATACAAAACGTTGTTGCTTATATTATTAAAAACGTGGCATTTATGTTTTCAGTTACTTTGTGATCATCATTACCACCACATAGCATATTGCCGAATATTTTGACATTCATGGGCAGGGCTGTATTTTTCATGGTAAAAATGGCTTATTTCACTGCACATCTCAGGATAAAAATAGATATTTCACGATTAAACATAATTATGAAAACAGAAAGAAATGGTGTTGTCACATTCAAAAGTGATAATTTTCTCTACAGTCATTATAGCCCTACTAGTATTCCTCAATATTTAATTGATTCCCTGAACAACAGTACATGCTAAATTGCAGAATACTTTGTTTTTTATGTCCACCTTTTAAAGACATTCTATTGTTACCATCAGTAAATTATCAAGTAAAATAATTTAAATGAATAAATAACAGTGAAATGTCCCCTTGTTGTAGTGGAAAGAGCGATCTTTAGCAGCAATGTTAACAATCTTTCATTGAAGACATTTTAAAGTAATCGTGCTGCTCTATGCAATGTGTTTAATCGGTAACCGGAAGCAAACTAAACCAGCTGCCAGGGCCCTAAACAGGTTTGGTGTTTTTATTTTTAAATACATATATTTACACTATTCTTTGATAAATGAAAACAATTTGATATAGTGGCTTTACAGTTCGTTCACAAAAGTATTCTATTAATCTCCCAATACAGTTCCATTACCTTTTCAATAATACAGATCTTTATCAAATATTCATGTTTACAAACCAATTCCCTTACATTTATCCCATAGGGATGTTTTGCTTTTGTTCACAATTTTTTTAATAGTTTATATTGTGATACTGTGATTTGTATTTTAACCCTTTAAATGTATATTGATTGTTGCAATTAAATGTATTTCTTTCAGAACGTGATTCAGATGAAGAACAATGAAAAAGATGGAAATTGAATAGAAGTGGATTCAAATGAACTTAATGTTGCCATTGGATTCCGTTGCCAGTAAAGTGGAGTATGACATTACCAGACACCCAATATGGTATTCCCTAAATACGTCTTGATAACATTGCATAATTCATATTTTTTTGTTCAAGGTTATATTGTTGTGAATGATTTCGCAATTTGTGTTTGTATTCAAAATTATGTTTAGTTTTTTAAGGCATTTATTATTTTAACAGCTGGCAGAATATTTTAAATTGTATTACATACATATTTTTTTTCAATCAGTTGCTACAGTATATAAGTAAACATGGACCCTCCCTTATGTATGTTAAAGGAATATAATCTGTCAGTACTGGTGGTTAAACAGGGATGCGCATGGCTTTGTGATGGCTCTTCTGAGGCATGGAAAGCTTTTTGATCCTCCTGCCCTGGCTCAGGCTCAGAGTCCAGCTGGATGTCTGTCTCCAGGATGTACAGTATTGTGAATTAGGGACAGCTAAGAAAGTCAAGCAGCCCTCTTTACTAGTGAAAAATAAATCTTAGGGAACTTGCACAGCAGTTGGCTTCTAGTTTTACATCTAAATCACAATTTATTTGGGCTGTAGTTGAAAAAGCTGTATATCCTGAATTAAAGTAAACCTTTTTTTTTAAAAAAGCCCAATAAAATAACCATCTTTACCACAAGAAAAGATCAATGACAGTTGACTGTATGCATGTATATATTTATTTATATATTTATTTATTTTCTATTTTGTTTTTTTATCCCATAATGAACGTTTTAAAAATAATTTATTACCGTTTCAATATTTGGCATGTTAAATAAAATAAGCACCATATCTTATATTTGGGTGTCTAAGCCAGCTTGAGCCAGGTGGAAATTCTATAAACGTAGACAGTAAGAAAATGAACACTCGAGGTGTGCGCCACTAATGTCTTCCCCATTGAAGCAGTGAGTTTGTTGAGTTTGCTATGTTACTGTTTGATCAGGTGTGGAGTGGATTGCATATGCTGCCATTTATTAAATTTTTATGTGAGTACATTTTTATACAAATAGATTAGATAACCTGAAGTCATTCTTATGAATGTTTATCATCTCATCTTTTAAGTATCATTGCTGTCTGTGTGATAACATTTAAATATGAACAAAAAGTCTTGATGCTTAATGCTTTGAGATAGCCATTGCTTTAAATGAAAAAGTGTGGTATACTAATAATGTTATCTAATCACTTGCATCACCAAGGTAACAGAGTTATACAGTACATATCTAACTCTGTATACCTTACTTCTGTCCTAGGGTTTAAAAAAAAAAAAAAAAAAAAAAATAGACTTCACCTCATCGTGTGTGTGTGTTAAAGGAAGGACTAAATCTTATAACTTGATAAAAATACTTTGTTTTGGTTTCTAAGAGAGACTCTGAGATATGTATAAAATGCCTTCAATCTGCTTCACTCCTGACCATAGCCAATCCAAGCCTATTCATGTATTGTACAGATTATGCAACATGGGTACAATCCAATAGCTTTGTTCCTCTTATATCTTTATGCAATAAGAATCTTGTAGTTAAATTTGTTTTCATGACTTGCACTCCACTGAAAAATGAGAGAAGTTTAAACATGCACTGCGATCCATATTGGAAAAAAAACATACATATAATAAGTATGGTTTCTCCATACTATAGTTTGTCGAAGTGAGAAATACAGTAATGTAAAGCTAGTATTATCAGGGACTTCGCTTTGTACAAGTCTGGATGTAAAGTTAGTGTTAAGGCTGCCACACACTACACGCAATGCAATTTTTTAATTGGCGACAAGACACTTTCGCAGCGACATGACCATATACACCAGAAGTGACACAGAGGTGATGCTATCTATACAACTATTAAAAATTGCTATTGACAAAACTATGATCAAGACTGGTACATATTCGTCAACATGATGTAGTAAATATGAGTGTCTTCTCTGGCGGTATTTCAACACATATGGCAATAAATCATACATACCAAGCTTATCCAGTTCCTTCGAAATGGACTCCCATATATTGCCTTTCAAATCTGTATCTTTATAATTATGGGTATTTTTTTCAACAGCAAGTATTGTTTCCTCCATCATTTTGGATACTGCTTCACCCTGCTGGACCACGTGCATTGAAGCTGTTCTCTGATTGGTCAATTCCCTAGTTGACTTGCGACAAATCGCAAAAAATAGGATTCAATCTTATTTATTTTGTGTCGTTCCAGTGCAGTTCCTGCGTCACCTGTCATGTCGCATATCATGTGAAAGATACTTATCAAAAGTATAGGCTCTATTCATTTTGTCACATCGCGTCTGGCGGGTAGCACACTTTAATCAGGGATTTTGCTTTGTGCAAGTCTGGATTGTCAACTAAAGATTTCAGTGAACTTAAAATATGTGACAATATTGGAACAAATTAGGAAGATAAGAAGTAGGTAGGATAAAAAAAAGAATAACATATTCCTTCGAATTTAAGACACACATTTTAAACCATATTTTGCATCTTTATTTGATGTTTTACTTACTCCTCAAATTGAGCTGGGAAAATTGGGTTGCAGTGTGGAGTAGTGGTTAGGGCTCTGGGCTCTGGGCTCTGGACCCTTGACCGGAGGGCCGTGGGTTCAATCCCAAGTGGGGGACACTGCCGCTGTACCCTTGAGCAAGGTAGTTTACCTAGATTGCTCCAGTAAAAACCCAACTGTATAAATGGGTAATTGTATGTAAAAATAATGTGATATCTTGTAACAATTGTGAGTCGCCCTGGATAAGGGCGTCTGCTAAGAAATAAATAATAATAATAAATTCGATGCTGTCTTAAATTCGAAGGAATACACTTCTTTTCAGTCATGTTTAATGTGTTTTAAATTATGCTGTGTATTCTGCATGTGCATCCAAACAAACCTGTACTGTGTTGTATTATTATTATTTGTAATAAAAATACATTTCAGAGCTTCTGTTGTGTTTAATCATGCTCTGCATTTGATCACTAAACAAAACACATAAAGTGTAATTGGACACAATGTTTGTCATGATTTAACTAAATAACTTTTCCTTTAATCTTTTAGTTTTTCTTTACTGAGGGGAGTTCTGCAAAATGGATAAGCCCCTGAATTATTTTTTTCTAGAGAAAGATATTAATTTATGACCACTAAAACTTCCCCAGTTCCTCGTTCTTCAAATAGAAAATGCTTATACATCAGATTATTTTGTGTCTCATTTTGCAATGTGTTGCAGTTAAGATCCTCTGGATGTGCAAACAAAGATGCCAGCAGTAATGGTCTTTTACAGCAAGTAGAACATTTTATAACAAATAGTGTAAAATGTACAAACATACACTACAATTTAGGAAGGCACTGTCTCTGTGTAGTCTAAGCAGTTCATTGTATAAATGGTATCATCATCATAAAGTACAAATATGTTGTCTGTATAAATGGTAGGCCTATTGTGAGTTTTTATTTATTTATTTATTTATTTCTGGACACTTGAAAAAGCCCCTGTCCCTGTTTTTCCAGAACATGACCTGTTGAGATCATGCATCTCATTTACAAGGACATCCTAGGAGACAACCTGGTAAATATCCTTCAGTATTGCATGGGATAGGTGCTTTAAATGTCTAAAGACATATATAAGTGAGGCATATCAAATATAAAGTCCACTCCCCCCACACCCATAAAAAATACTTGAACACTGGCGCTTCAGGAAGGCTGTAACTGGGAGATGTGATGCATGGCTTATTAACAGTGGAGAACGCAAGCTGTACAAAATTCAGATCAGAAATATACTTAGGGAACCTTTACTATGTTCTAGTTGTTGGAAATGAAACAACCATTCTTTTAAACCCTATAATTGTTTTGAGAACCAATATGAAACAGCTTGAAGAGTAGTATATTGCACTGTATGTGCCTTCAGCACATTATATACTTTAAACAGTAGCAGATGTCATTCTTCACCTACAATAAATGAATTGCAGTTGTACTGTACTGAGCCTTGCTTTGGGGGGACAATAAAATTGAGTGCAGTCCTTCATTTTGGGCTCACTGATTTTGACAAAGAAGCTGGACAATGCTTAAAAACAAGACTGTGAATGAAAAGGCGGGGCTCCCGAGTGGCACATCTGGTAAAGGCACTCCGAGTGGAATGCAGGATGCGCCCTGTAGCCTGGATGTCGCCGGTTCGTGTCCAGGCTATTCTGTTGCCGACCGTAGACCTATTCAATTGGCTGATCACCGCCCAGGTGGGGGATGGCTTAGGTCTGCAAGGTGAGTCTGCAGTGTGAAAAAAAAAGCGGTCAGCTGATGTTCATCTTCGCTGTTCCTGAGTCAGCTGAGCCTAAAAATAATTGGATATGCCAAATTGGGAGAAAATAATAAAATAATTGGCAATTACTAAATTAAAAAAAAGAATTAAATGGCTGACTCTTTCCTGCTATAGTTCTGGGTTGAGTGATGATTTATAGAATACTTGTAGTTCACAGGATTATAACAATTAAACACATGTATAATCACAATTAACAAAGATGAACCTGTAACAAAATCAGCTGGGCATTTAGTTCTCATGTGGGGAGAGTGTTTGTGGCATTTATCTCTTTACTGTGTCCTTCTAGTCTGGCTAACCTTAGACTTTTACATTTTAATGATTTGCTTTGCTGTGACACTTTCTACAGTGCTCTGTGACCTTGCAGAGACTGTTAAAACGGTTTCAATATTGCTTCACCCTTTCCAGGAAGTGTAATTGCAACAACGCCCAAACTTACATCCTGTTCTTTTTTCCCCAGACTCAGTTACACTACACACACACACACACAGAGAAACTTATGAAGAATTTCAAACGTACATCTTGCGCCTGAGTAGCAAAGAAACGGTTATTATTAAGACTTTTTGTTTCAGTTGTTTTGGAGAGAAAGGAAGGTGGTGCTGCAGCTGGTTAGTAGGCGTCGGTAAGTCATGTGAGTTCTTTGAGATTCAGTGTGAAACAGGAGACCTCCTCTTCAGCCACTAACAAAACTAGTGGTTTGAGCCAGCACACTTCCTCAAGAAAGACATCTGTCATTAAAAAATAAAAAAAAAATGTTTTACAACAGCACACACCATATGTAATTGTTTAGACTTTAAACTTCAATAAAACTGGCCAAATTACTCCCATAGTGTTACGTATAAGACATTCTTAAAAACGACTTTGCAATGAATACCATAAGTTTACTATAGTTACAAGGAGCTCTTTCCTAAGGATAAATCCAGTTATACTGGATGCAATCAGAAAAAGCAGTACCTTAATTATTTATTGAACATCTTTTTAAACTAACACATATACAGGAAGATATTTGTTATCTAATCACATGCATGCATAGATGTCAACTCTATATCATAGCTCACCTCTCTTTTTAGGTAACCTTAATAAGCATTAACCTTGTGTAATAGTTGCATGAAGTTTCTTGTATAGTTAGCATCTTCTTAGGTAATGTAGTAAGGGCTTCTTTTAAGACCGTGGTGCAAAAATAACAGCTTGGAAGCCATTTCTGATGACAGAATTCTGCAACCATTTGTAAATAGATGTGGTTCTGGTTGAATTTGGCAGTCAATAACGGTCTATGTTTTGTTTAGTTTTTATTTCTATATTTACTGTTCCCATTTATGTTACTAACATTTTCCTTCTCAATTTTAGAATTTCCAATGATGTTCATTTCCAATTAAAACAATCCTGCAGGTTAATGTGTCATTTTAGATATCATGGGTAGCGTGTCCTGCTTGTATTAAAGCTTTAAAAATCACGGGGTTTCCATGTGGGTCAATGTTAATGAGCGTGTTTATCCTTAACTATAAATATTGCAAGGGAGCAGGTCAGTTGTTACTGTGGATTCCAAGACGGCAGAAAGTAGTGGCTGATGGGTGATTTTATGGTTAGCAGTGGAGTAGTTCACCTTAATGCTAATGCGGGCCGCCTTTTTTTATTATTGTTTTTTACTGTGTCTGGTCTGTCATGTTGTATATATCTTGTGGGTTTACAGTTCTGTATGAAACCACTTACCACAAACTGCGTTATGCATTTGTTATAGTATTAAAGCAGCTGTTTGAGAATACCCTTGCTGTAAAAACTATAAAAAAGTTAAACACGAAGAGCAAGTGAGCTGCTTAACTGAATTAATTCCCATCCTTTTTTGATCCCAGCTACTGTATGTCCAAAGACAACGCGTGTCTGCCCTCCATGTTAATAAATATCGTTTGTGAACTGGATGTCATAAGCTAGCTCGATCACCCAAAACAGCGCAACAACTTCCAAGTTGTTGATGCCCTTTCAGAACTGACCAAATAAAATTGCAAATGAACGTAATGATTGTGTTTTATTTGTTTGCATCATTAATATTTAACACAGCAGTAAATCCAACACAACTTAAAAGAAAGGCGAGCATCTCTGACAGCACGAGCCTCCTCAAATTGAAAATTTGGTCAAAAGCAGTAAAGCACATTATTAACCAAGCAGGCACAGGGTATTTTGCTTTATTACAGCAGCTTAGATTCACTCGTGTACCAGTTGTCTGCGCATGGAAACCACATTTTCACAAAATAAAACTAGTCTTCAGAAACAGCACGAGTACTTTACGCATAGTTAATTTACATATCAACCCCCACCTTTCCCATTCATTTGCATGACGTCGGGTGAAAAGTCTGGTTTACTTGAGTAAAATAAATGGAATGGAAACCCAAAAAAAGCATTTTACACTAGACATTTTTTTTGTGTAAATGTCTCGAGTTAAAAAAAAAAAACTTACATGGAAACCCCATGAATGTAAACTGCAGATGTGTTATAGAAGCCTCTTGTGTTTAAACACTAGAAAAGAAAAAAACAAAATACAGGAACAAGATTTGTTGCAAATGTTTTTTATAAGCAAAATGAATCCATCAAGTGGAGTCAGTGGACATACAGGATATAAAACATGTATAACTTTGTTCTTGTCCAAAACACTTCAATTCTAAATCAAAACTGAATTTAGTTTAACTAATTGTTTTATAAATGCAATCCAAACTTTGAAAACCAGAACGGTTTGAAATATAAAATAGTATTTCAGTGTGATGATTGTCATGCCATTTTATAATTGCATATCTACTGCAGTTGTGTAGTTTTTACAATGGCACACCAGAGTCACTGCTGTACAAGTTTAAATACTGCACATTTATGGTACAGTGCCACCTGCTGGGCAGAACTGAAGGAAGGAACGAATTGTCCCTTTGCTCTTGATTCATTTGGGGTTTATTCTCAATGGCTCAGCCTTGACCGTGTTCTTCTGTGTGACACTGAATTCCCAATTGTGACTTTGCTCTGACAGACATTTCTGCTACAGTGTATTGTGTCTGCTTAGATCAGAACGTGTTACTGTGACAGCAAAGTCTGGGAAGTGCAGTCACATTTAGATACAGTAGATTGTTAAACTGCACACTGTAGGATGGGGTCAGGAGAGAGCTCCATTTCTATAATTCGTATTTAATTATTCAGATGTTTTCACTAGCCACACACATCTTCATTTTCTGTGTTCATGAATACATTAGTTCATTTTTATATCTTTTTGTATTGCAATTACACATAGGGCAAAAACCTTTAAATATTTTTCTCGAGTGCAAAATAGGAATCATTGATTTCTGAAGGGGAAGGATAACAAAAACTTTTGTATTTCAAAGCAAGAAATCTGCAGTAATAAGTCCCTTTAAAAGGGCTGCTAAAGTCCATTGTGCTTCTTCTAGAGGCCAAACAGTCAACCACAGCCTTGTACCCCCCAATGGCACGGGGAAGAGCACATAGGGCTGGCAACGCTTTGGCATTTTGTTTCTAAAAAAAACTCATAACCATGTATAATGTAGAATTCACTGAGACTAAATTATACATGGCTATGACTTATTAAAAACAGAGTTCACTCTTTTGTCTGAGCCTGCCACGCACTTTTGCGTAGCAGGATCTCACTGTTTCAATTGTGTTTGATTAGCCTCTATAACACTATTTTCAGAAACAGAGGGACAATGCAGTCAAGCGTTTCCAGCCCTGTGCACTCTTTCCAATGCCATTTGGGGTACAATCCTTCTTTCTTAGCTACTGATTAATTATGCTATAAAACGATTACCTGCTCAGCTTTAACTGGGTTGTTCTGTTCTATCCACGAGTATATTATTAACCTCTTAAAACACTTTGATATGAGTTCTTTCCTAACCAAGAGTCACTCCTGGCTGTGGCAGTGATTTCCCTTGAACTACAGACTGTTTTAGTTATACCAGTAAAGGCAGCACTAATCTAAAGTCTGAAAGTCCACAGGTCAGACTTATCTGAAGACACTTGTATTGGAGGTTGAAGCAATGCGCTTACTGGAGACACACAAATATTGCACCCCATTTTAAATTGGATTGTCACTCCATACATGAGGCATTGAGTCAGAATTACAGTTGCTGTATGACCCAGTTCAACTTTCAGGTATTAGAGGACATGTTTTTACTAACCCTGCCAATGGAAAATGCAAAACTCTTTTCAAATGAAAACACCTGTGTACCGCCCTCCACCCCTATGGAAATTCGGATTGACTGTTGCCATAAAATAGGCAAATACCTAAGTCAGCATATTATATAACATACAAAGGTGAGATTCATTAACTGGAAAGCCAGACTATTATTGAATAGTAGGCTTGTAACGATAATGATAATAATCAAATTATTTATCGATTGGGACCCCACGATAACAAATCGATAATATTTTAATGAAATCGAATATTCCATGAAATGAAAAACATGTCCTTGTACATATCAATTTACTGTCAATAATGTAATCTGTGTTGTTGCTTCTAAATGTTACTGAGAATATGCATCTATAACAAATACAGGTTGATGATGCAGAGATCAAGAGTAACCTGCTTTGTTAATGAATGTTATACATATTATTTTTTTTTAAATCAGTCCCAACTGTAGCCGTGTGTCTTGAGCAAAATAAACAATATTTGACATTACTACGTTTATTTTTTTTTTTTAACCTTTTCATTTTGAAGCAATCCACTATCCGCAAACTTTTTCGTTTTTGATTGCTGTCTCAGTCTAAATGCCGCTGGATCGAAGCTCGACGTATGTGATGCAATGAAACATTGCAGGTTGTACAAAATAGTTTGCCACCAACAGAATATAAATTACTGTACACGATCCGCTGCAGTAATTATTGTAGATTTTTTTTTTATTCATTTGCAAAATGTTCACTCACTTAACATAAGAACATAAGAACGTTTACAAACGAGAGGAGGCCATTTGGCCCATCTTGCTCGTTTGGTTGTTAGTAGTTTATTAATCCCAGAATCTCATCAAGGATTGAATACTGTCAATACCTTTTAGAATTTTGAATGATTGAATCAGATCACTGCGTAGTCTTCTTTGTTCAAGACTGAATAGATTCAATTCTTTTAGCTTTTCTGCATACGACATGCCTTCTAAACCCGGGATAATTCTGGTTGCTCTTCTTTGCTCTCTTTCTAGAGCAGCAATATCCTTTTTGTAACGAGGTGACCAGAACTGAACACAATATTCTAGATGAGGTCTTACTAATGCATTGTAAAGTTTTAACATTACTTCCCTTGATTTAAATTCAACACTTTTTCACAATATATCCTAGCATCTTGTTGGCCTTTTTTATAGCTTCCCCACATTGTCTAGATGAAGACATTTCTGAGTCAATATAAACTCCTAGGTCTTTTTCAGATTCCTTCTTCAATTTCAGTATGTCCCATATGGTATTTATAATGCACATTTGTATTGCCTGCGTGCAGTACCTTGCACTTTTCTGTATTAAATGTCATTTGCCATATGTCTGCCCAGTTTTTAATGCTGTCTAGATCATTTTGAATGACCTTTGCTGTCTGCCAGTCCTATTTTTGTGTCATCTGCAAATTTAACAAGTTTGCTTACTATACCAGAATCTAAATCATTAATGTAGATTAGGAAAAGCAGAAGACCTAATACTGATCCCTGTTGTACTCCACTGGTTACCTCGCTCAATTTTTGAGGTTTCTCCTCTAATCGGTACTTTCTGTTTTCTACATGTTAACCACTTCCTAATCCATGTGCATGGATTTCCTTGAATCCCTACTGCGTTCAGTTTGAGAATTAATCTTTTATGCAGGACTTTGTATAATATCGAAAATTGCAATAATATGCATATATCAGATCGATCTATTAGACTATTATAAAAGAAAATAAATAATACAATGTCACCGTAACAATCCAACTTATTTGATTCTGAGGTAAAAATGAACTAGTATTTGTATAATTACTTAATTGGATATTCTCTTGCCATCTGCTCCCTGCCTGCTTCAAAACTCAGCAGCCAGTCACAGCACTGTAGCCTCTCAGTTTGTATCACAGAAGTCTCTCAGTTGAAACCATGGGGCACGTCTCTTCAGGAATACGGGTAGGAAAAAAAAGACGCGCCCCGCAGTGCTGTTAACATTGCTGCCAGCGTTGTCATAAACCAGTGCTGCCCAAACCCGGTCCTGGAGAGCCCAGAGTCACAGAACTAAAATTGACAATTGCACGATGTAATGATATAATGTACCTTAATATATTGTTGATACACTATATTAAGCAATTATTCATTTTCTTAGGTAGACAGCGAATGTATATGGTAGTTTAATAAACTACTATGGCAATGTGGCACTGTGAAGGGGTGTGGGTATTCACTGACACAGGAGACAGAAGTTGTAGTCGAAACACCGCACAGGTGCTCAGTTTTATTTTGTTTAATCTTTTGATTTGTACTGATTTCTTTTAGCCCACAGAGGGCGCTGTTGTCTGTGGCCTAGCTACCAACTATGGTATCCAGAACCTACGGAAATACCACGGCAGGGTACTCAGTACAGTTCAGGTGCCCTCGCAGGTGCTCAAAAATAATGAAAAATGAAAAGGCAAAAAGAAAAAGGGAAAATAAAACACAGTAATCAAAACTACAAAATAAATGTGCTGCACTTTGCAGCGTGATTTTCCCCAGTCGCCGCTACACTTTGCTGTTCCTCAGCTAAGTTTTAAAATACTATCGGGGTTTGCCCAAGGATTTCCCCGCTTTCTCTCTATTTCTCTAGGTCCCTCTCTTTATGGTTCCTTAGGGACTTTTCTCCCGTCCGTCCACGGTCTCTGCTGAGCAGCGTGACCGTTTGTTCATTATTCAGGTCTAAAGGGGCAGATCTGAGGAAACAACAAAGTATGAATATATAGGACCAGCAATATAGGACCAGCAATTTCTAATTTATTATGGTTGAGGAACAAAGTGTTCTGAAGAGATATTGGTTTGGTTTTTTTCATTAAAATATTGTAAAAACTTTAATAAAGTGCCGCACAACCTGAAATATCAGTGTAATGTCTATTAAATATAAAAACACATTTAGAACTTAGCGTTCAGTGTCAAGCAGCACTAGGCTACCGGCAAGTTAAAATGCAAGCATGATCCGTGTGCGGAATGTGCATCAAAAGACATGCAGTAGGCTACAATTATATTATGAATATAGGTGTACTTTTACTTAAATGTGTTTGCTGAATCACACCTAATGTAATAAAAACGCCTTTATCATTTTATCATTAATATATTTATTATTTTATTTTTTTCTACCTTTTCATATTTCTGACTTTTTTACCAGTTCAATGTCTTCAATGTAGTTTTTTTAAAATGAAATGCTAGTAATGGCGATGTACACGTAAATGTCCGAGTTTGTCTTTACACTTTAAATTGTGAATTTCCATCCACATTTGTAATGGCTTATTAGTCCTCATTATCGGCCTAACTTGTTCCACTTGTTCAGGTCAGCTAAACCAATTTTCAGGATTAGCTGTTTGTTACGCTGCAATCAGGACTTATTTAGTACAGAGCTGCAGGATTTGCTAGACCGCATTTTAGTCCACTTGATGCTAAATAAGTCACTGGTACGCTGCAATCGACCCATCGGTACAAAAATAAAGGTAGTACCTCAAACTAGACTTTGTACACTAGTTTTACAGTTCATGCAGTGCGAATACAGAAACTATTTTTCATCTATATTTTAATAGCAAAATCCAGCCATTGACCGATCCTTTGAAGACAGTAGTCTAGAGATTAAAGGATTTCTGAAATATACACAGAGGGGATAATAAAAAGTGGGCACAGTTTGGTTCATTTATTGGGAATGACCATTATAAAATACAGTTGTGTGGTTGCCCCTGATGTAGCCACAGGTTCAAAAGTGTTGCAGGGAAAAGGTATAGGCCTATACTGCAACTTGGCTAACAAAATGATAGACTGCTTTTGTGTATGAGATATTAAGACAATATTTCAAAGTGTGGCATTTATTAGGATGAGACCTAAATCATGTAACTGCTTAAAAACCACAAAGATTTTTTTGTATGGATTTCCTTTCGGAGAGGGGGTTGGGTGGGCTGGGGGGAACTAAGAGGAGTTCAGGTGGCAAGACAGATACCTTGTCTATTACTGCAGTAGCAAATGACTAGCGGTCAAGTACACCATATTTTGTTGAAGCAGCAAATGCTTGTGTAAATATTGTTGGATTGTGTTGTGGATACCACATGCTAAGTAGATAGTAGTAGCTCATGTGACAAAGGGAGCCTATTCAGTTAAAATGATGGTTTTTTTTTTTTACTACAGTACAGTTATACCATCTGGGGGGGGGGGGGGGCTGGGGTGGAAGAGGAGATATTGAAGTTGTGGAATAATACAGCTGAAAAACAACCCTTGAGAAATCAGTAACTTTAACAACCTTAAGATGGCTTTTTTTCTCCCCTCAAAGAAATACAAAGACAAAAACTTGACTTCACTGAAAGTTTATTTTAAATTGCACATCTGTTAAAGACCATATACAATTTGCACTACAAAACAAAGGCACATAAAAACATATTGGTTCTGTATCTTTCAGCAGCTTCAAGCATTCTATATAAAAACACGTATCCAAAGATTGGAGGCTAAAGGACATGATTGAATTTCTGATGCAGAGCGACAGTTTAGTAGTAGGTCTCCCTTTCCACCCAACCTAGAAAGAAAAGAAATATATTGAATACAACTTTCCAATCACCACAGTTTAGTTTACACATTTATATTACAGGATTGTTGTGCACATCATTTAAAAAAGTATGCAAGCTACGACCTATTAATGTAAAAATATAAATACATACAATCTCCAAGATTCTTATTCATTCAATACATTACGCCATAGAATGTCCTTAGTAAATATGACAATTAGATAGTTATGTAGATCTATGCAAATCTATAAAGTATTAAGACATTTTCTTCTTGTAGCACCAATTTTGAATACAACGGATGGTATAATTACAGTGCATTTTTCCAGAACACTACCCCTTTTCCACTTGCACACCCGATCCACTAGCAAGATACCTGACCCAAGCCAACCCGTACCGTGAAACTCCAGCCTCGCAACATATCTGAATCTGGCTCGAGGCAGAAGCAGGCTGTGGGCGGGGTTACTGCATTTCATCATCACGCTCAAGTGTCATTACAAGAAAAAGTGACAACCCTCCGGACCACAACCGTAAATGTTTTCCTAACTCCTTACCTTTACGCCGTGGGACACATACCAACACACATCTGACTGAAATACACAATAAAAGAACTCCCTCTCTATAATGCACATATAGTGAAGCAAAAATGTAACTTTCCGTGAATCACCATGCATAAAGCACCATGTAATCAACGCTATATTTTTTACAAAAGAAAAAAAAAGGCAATATTCCCACTCGTGGATCATTTTAATTATCAGTTTTTAAACTGTAAATAGCCTGGCTAAACGGTGGTCGGGAGCTCAATTCGAAGCGACAGACAACCAACCGAGTGTGAGAAGGAGAGCGGGTCGGGAGAGGGGAAGAGGGAATGGGCTCGCCCCAGGTTCGGCTGCCAGAGTGGGGTGAAGCGTCTCGTCTCCCAGAGAAAGCCGCAGCTTCTCTCACAGCAAAAAAGTAAATACATTAGGAAAGATAACCACATAATAGGCCTAATATTTATTTAGTTATAAAACAAATGCTGAATAAGATGTCTGTGTTATAAAGTGCCAGCGCAGCTTTTCTTCAGTTCACATACTGTATCAAAAGGAAAAGACAAACGGAAGTTAGACTGAGAAGTTGTTTACAGCTGAGAACCTTATAGCGAGGGAGCACTGTATAGATATTAGGGCTGGCACTATTGTTTGATTTTAGCAGTCCGTGACATTTAATTGAATCGAATCAGCACGTTCATTATGCGTGACGTCTCTCAACTCGGCTCGCCTTTCTCTAGTGTAAAAGCGACTCAAGCTGCCCGAGCCATACCAGGCTGGCTCGACTGGACTCAGCTCGGGTGCGCAGGTGGAAAAGGGGTATAAGGAGTAGATGCAAGTATAGGCGCAGTGCCAATACTTGCAGATGCAAAATTCAAATTCCACTGCACCCTATTTAAGCTTAAGAGTACTGCAAATTGCTCAAGACGCACAAATAATGATCCACGATTATGATAATGAGGGTCTCAATGAGCGCATCGGTCTATTTAACGGCTGCACTTGCAGAGAGGAGTACAGAGAGCAGTAGTCGCTGTATGACATTTGTGGAGCACGAAAATACAAACCAAAATAAATATGTCAGAGGAAGGGTAGCAAAGTCCTCTTGGCACACGGAAAAGAAAAGTTTTCTGAGAAGGAGCTGAGAGTCCTTATGGCTGAGGTCACTCAGCATGAAACAGAGTTGTTTGGAAAAGCCTCAATCAACATCAGTTATGCTAGTATCTTTAGGAAATTATATATATTGGCCTGCCCTTTTTAGCATGACATTCAGAAATTTGCCTAGCACTCTGGAAAAGGTGGATTGGGCTCTCCCTCCAGACATTCCAACTGTGGTCTGAAAGGAACCAGAAGCTAAGTAGTGCAGAGAACACAGCACTTTCACATGTGCAGGGATAGCAGTCTCTAGATTGACGCTGGGGTCTAGCTTATCCCTCAATTCAGTTATTTGGTCTAGGATGACCTGTGGCCGGTAAAATCAGATTTTATGGCAGCTAAACATGATTTACGGCAGCATTATGGGTGTTTTGCACCCGCAAATCACTTTGCACATATCCTTACATCTACCCCTAAGGATTTAACACACTACACATGCAAAACCATTAATTTTGTTGCCTTACCTCCTGGGCTGCGTCGGATGATAAGCTTTCTGATTTCATCGTAAACAAAGATAAGGAGAGCGTAGGGGAAGGCGCAGAACCACCAGCCTGGTCTAAGGAGAAAAAATAAAATTTGTAAGATGCCAGGGTCAAATGAAAAGTGGACCATATTTTGGAGTGGTTATTTGAACTTGAAAGCTGCAATTACTTCCCTTGAGCTGTTAAAATTGTTAAACGTCAAAAGAATAACATAAAATAATAATTTTTAAAAATCGAATTAAGGGGCTCCCGAGTGGCGCATCCAGTAGAAGCACTCCGCGTGGAGTGCAGGATGTGCACTATAGCCTGGAGATCGCCTGGGTAGGGAGGGCTTGGGTTGGCAGGGGAATCCATGGTTCACAGCGCACCAGCAACCCCTGTGGCCGATAGGGCGTCTGCGATTCTGCAGTGGAGCCATCAGATCTGTGTTGTCTGTGTTATAGGTATGGTGGCCTCGCTGTGGATCCGCAGTGTGAAAAATGACAGATTGGCAGGAGCACGTTTTGGAGGATGTGAGTCGCCAGGGGGGCTGCAGCGGTGAACCGGGATACAAAATAACAATTGGGCATACCAAATTGGGGAGAAAACCGGGGTAAAAAACCATTGGTGATGACTAAATTTAAGAAAAATAATTTAAAAAATCGAATACAAAATCGAATTAACTTACTTCAGAGGGTACATTCTGAGGGCCACATCCATTCCAGGGCAGTAAGACAAGAAGGCAGCCAAAGCGGTTTCCTCAAACAGCCCAAAGATAAGGATTTTGTTCCTGTTAAATAAAACAAATACAAATAAAAAAAACACCACACAGACTACTTTACGATACCAAACATCATATTCCTTTAACAGAGACCATGTTTAGTAATATTTATTTTTCTTCACAGTTTTAATGTAGTTGGTGCTCGTGCCAAATCAATGGGTCACCAGTCTCAATACTTACTTCATTCCCTGCTGGAAAACAGAGTTTCTTCTAGTTTTACAGATGATCAAGTCAGCCCACTGAACAACCACAACACTGACAAAGAAAGCAGTGTGGCAGGTAAACTCGACAATCTTTCTCTGTTCATAGGTCTGTGGAAGGCAAGACCAGAGGGAGGTAAAAGTTTAGTGCCAAACACTGCCATTTAATATTCTGTTCCCCACCCCCTTCCAAAATTGTGTTGAGGCATACTGACCCACTGCTGTCCATAGCTGTCTTCCAAATCATTGAGGCTTTTGTCATCCCAGTCAGTACGGATTCCCAGCAGTCTCATAGGCAGGAAACCATTCTCAGCAAGAACGACAAAATAGGTGAAGAATCCTCCCAGAGCCTGGAACATGCCTGAAGTGTAACAGTTACCTTTTAGTTAAGCTTTTTGTCACTCTCACAGATGCCTATGCCCAGTGGGTAAATGGGAATGCCTACTATAATTAATGGGGAGATCAAGAAAAATGTGCCCCATCTTCACTACAGTCAGTAATGCGAATTGTTACAAGAGCAATTTCCAGAAAGCTTAAAGGGTGTCATTCAGCTCCTTTAACAGATCCAACTATCCTATAAAATCACACTTGTTTGAGGAAGAGCTGGCATGCTGTGCAACATAGTTAGCAATTGCCCATATAGTGCCACTCTCAAGCTTTCCTTGTTGCAAAATACAAAGGCCTCATTCCTTCCATAACCACATTTTTACCAAAGAGAAGCAACTGCAGTGGTTCCCTTGAGGGGACATTTCATTAACAGAGATCAGGCACCTGCGGGACTAGGATTTCAACACTGCAGAAAGAAGCAACACTTAAAACAAGCAATTCTTCATAAAATGACGATTACAAGTTCTAGACACCAGTAGGGATTGTTTTTACAAATCATACCAATATTTGTTGACTTGCAATTCAAATTAAGGCTACCAGTTACAGAGGGAAAAGACTAAAATGTAAGCATGTCATGGTTATCTGAAACACTTAACCTTAAACTAAACAGCTTTTCTGCTTACCAATTTGTCCATAGGCCATACTGATCAGCCTTTCATTCACAAGCTTGTCTGTTTTGGGGTTTCGTGGCTGTCTCTTCATTATGTCACTTTCTGCTCCTTCATAAGCCAGGGAGATAGCAGGAATCTAGTCATGAAAAGCCAAAATAGTTAAATATACAAAGGAACCTAGACTTCACTGCAACCAGTAAAAACAGATCTCTTAAAATCAAATGACAAACTATACTGGAAAAAATGTACCAAGATTTTCAACTTCACTTTCTCCAGCTCACCCTCGCTTACAGCAGACTTTAATGGCAAAGATCATAATAGTTTAAGGCTCCTAGCAACACATTACTACTTCAAAACAAAGAAAAATTGCACATTATGTTTTGCCAAGACAATTTATGAAGCTTAGAAAACTTCCAATCTCACCATGTCAGTGCCCAAATCAATACACAGAATGGTTACAGTTCCCAGAGGCAGCGGGATGTTGGCCATAATGAAGATCAGGAATGGTGTCATTTCAGGGATGTTACTTGTCAGGGTGTAAGCAATCGACTTCTTCAGGTTATCAAAGATCAGACGACCTATTAGAGCATGAATAAAGAGTCAGACAATTCCGTTTCACCAAAAAACAATAAGACGATGGTACAACATGGTCTGCCTTACCTTCCTCTACGCCAGTCACAATGGAGGCAAAGTTGTCATCCATAAGGATCATGTCCGCGGCCTGTTTGGAGACGTCAGATCCAGAAATACCCATAGCAACACCAATATCTGCTTTCTTCAGGGCAGGGGAGTCGTTCACACCATCACCAGTCACAGCTACAATAGCACCCTGCAGATGTGGAGTAGGAGGAGGATATCATGAGCATATATTTTACATTAATACAAAAATAACCCATCTCTTAATTTGGAAACTTGAGGTATAAAAAGAGAAGGGTTTGTCCAGGATTCTCATTTTATGAATTTGGGAAGGTGAACTTCATATTTCCTAGCAGAGGTCTAATTTCAGGTAGCATTCTAGGACTATATTTTTTTATTAATAATGCAATACTGTACCTGGCGTTGACAGCCCTCCACAATGATCAGTTTCTGTTGAGGAGAGGTCCTGGCAAACACAATCTCAGTGTGGTGTTTCAGCAGGTCATCCAGCTGGTCACTAGTCAGTTCCTTCAGATCACCACCATGAATTACACAGGCCTTGGCATCTCTGCAAATGTTAGAAAGGACACCATTTCACAGTGGTCTTTAACAAGTCAACAAGCACAGCAAAATGGGCAACTTTAAAATAGAGTTAACATCTACAAAGATGCTTTAAAATAGGTAGTATTACAGTACAATATTCAAAATTATTTGTATTTTTTTTTTAAAAAAAGGTTTGTATTGAATTTCATACCTGGGGTTGACTTCTCTGACAGGAATGTTCAGACGGTCTGCAATGTCCTCAACAGTTTCATTTCCTTCAGAGATGATCCCCACACCCTTTGCAATGGCCTTGGCTGTAATAGGGTGGTCACCAGTAACCATGATAACCTGTAGAACGAAAAAAATAATAATCGAAAAGTGCATATTTGGTAATGAGACTGAAGACAAAGTATGGCTAGGTATGACATTCCTTACAAAGTCTTAATACAAGATAAACTACCTTGATGCCAGCACTTCTGCACTTGCCAACAGCATCAGGTACTGCAGCACGAGGGGGATCGATCATGGCCATCAGACCAACAAAGCACAGCTTCTCAGTAGGGAAGTTCAACTCGTCTACATCAAACTTGAATCCTTCAGGAAACTGGTCGTCAGGAAGCAGCATATGACAGAATCCTACATGTAAGATATGGGGGGGATAAAAGCTAGGTTTACACCTGGTCACTTTCACACAACATCAAGTGCAATCCCAAAGACTTTAATAAGCAGCCATTTTGTTCATGCATGTGTCTTACCAAGAACTCTCTCTCCCAGTCCTCCCAGCTCAAGGTAAGCACTTTGGAAAGCATCCTTCATCTTATCATCCAGTGGCTGCTCTTTGCCTTGAATCAAGATGGTGTTGCAGCGATCAAGAATCCTTTCTGGGGCACCCTTCATCACCAGCAGGTAGCGAGATTCACTGGGGTTTGCATTCCGGTGGATGGAGAGCTGAGGACAAGGACAGAGGCGTTAATTCTGCAAGCGACAGTTATAAAGCACTTTTCTACTTTGTAGTATAGTTCAGAGAATTCCAGTCTCAGCGTGGTGCTTCAGAACCACACAGAACCATTCCCTCATATTTACCTGGTACTTGTTGGTTGAGTTGAAGGGGATCTCTTCAATTTTGGGGTTCTTGTCTCTCATGGCCGTCACAGACCCACAGCACAGCTCAATACATTTCAGCAGGGCAGATTCTGAAGCATCACCAGCGACTTCTCTCTACAGATTTGTAAAAAAAAAAACACATTTGAGAAAGAAAAAAGAAACTACCACTTGCTTTTGTGCCTCTACAGCCTGTGAGATACCATGTAATCCTGGCCTTGCCAATGACAACAGGCCCAACTGTTTCCTGAAGCTGAATTCTCATGCATTGGGATTTAGAGCAATAATGTACATCATGGTGTAGCATCCCTTTGTGTTTAAAATTCTGTTTTCAGTCAAGGGAGCACAAACAGCTGCAGTTATAAAAAAAAATGAAAGTTGCTTGTCAGGAGATGTTTTAACAGCTACTAATGGATACATTAGAGCATTTGGAAAAGTAGTGTTACATACTAACGACTCCCCATTTCAGTTAATGAAAGCAAGTGTCAGGATTTCAGAAGAAAAACAAAACACACAACACTTCAAGCAGCACTTTTATAAACACTCTTACCTTAAGAATTGGTACAGACTCCTGTGCAGCCTGGAATACAGCGCGGTTGCAGAGTCCTGCGACACGAGCAAGGGCAGCCCAAGTGGAAGAGCTCTTATCAAAGGAAGCACCTGTAAAGAGGATATTAGAATATGATCCCACATGCATACACTGAGGGAAAACAAAGGCAGTCAAGAGAGGAAAACACAAGAAGTGGATCTCTTACCACTCTGGTCCTCAGTGGTGTCTGCTTCGTGGATCTGGTTGTCAAACCACATGTGAGCAACAGTCATTCTGTTTTGTGTCAGGGTGCCAGTCTTATCAGAGCAGATAGTGGAGGTGGATCCCAGAGTCTCTACAGCTTCCAGGTTCTTTACCAGGCAATTCCTACGGGCCATTCGCTTAGCTGTGAGTGTGAGGCAGACCTGAGGTAGAGGCAGAAGAGATGGGAAACTTATTTAAAATATTTTTATAGTAACTTTTTTTTCACTTTACGAAAGGGTGAGCAGCAACACCCACAAATTGCAAAAAGTTAATGCAATACAGAGATGAATCAGCCAAGTCTCCACCTTCTTGCATCGTCTTCAAAAATAAACTAATTTGATATCAGAACACTGCAATGTAATATTCCTCATAGATTCAGTGGGTGGCTGTGTATTCAAGTCAAGGAAATAAATAGCCCTTCCATACCGTGACAGTAGCCAGAAGACCTTCTGGCACGTTGGCAACAATAATTCCAATGAGGAAGATGACAGCCTCCAGCCAGCTGTATCCAAGGATCAGGGAAAGGATGAAGAAGGTAGTACTGAGAAAGACCGCCACTCCAGTAATGATATGGATAAAGTGTTCAATCTCTATGGAGATGGGAGTCTGGCCAACCTCCAAGCCAGACGTTAGCGTGGCAATGCGTCCAATCACAGTGTGGTCACCAGTTTTAATGACAATACCGCAGGCAGTACCTAAAAGGAGGGAGAAGATTGAGCTACTTCATTTATAAATAGAGGTGTGAATGGATAGAGTATAAACAAAAAAACAGTCAAACCCTCCATTGATTTATTATTTTTATTCCTTTGTTACTTTACAGATGTTTAATTTCCAGAGATAACTCAGAATAAGGATGCTATCATGCAAGATCAACAACCTTACAACAAAAGTACCCCCCACCCAGCCTATTAATAGGTCTGTACCTTCTACACAGTTGGTAGAGAAGAAGGCAATGTTCCTCGTCTCAAGTGGGTTTTCATTGGAAAATTCAGGTGTCCTGGTCTGAGGCTCAGATTCACCAGTCAGGGAAGAATTGTCAACCTACAGAATACAATTATAGAAAAAGCATAAGCATCACCCCACGCCCCCGAATTCAGAATTATGCTTCCAGGTTGGTTATCGCCCTTTACTTCAAACCTACCTTGCAGCCATTAGCAGAGATGATTCTCAAGTCAGCTGGGATCCTGTCTCCTCCCTTCACTTCCACTAGGTCTCCAACCACAACTTCCTCAGCATTAATACTGTTCTTCTCACCATCACGGATAACTAGGGCTTGCTGGAGAGAGAGGGGGGAAAAGATTTGTTTAAAGATTCAAGAATACATTTAAATTAATGGTACCTGGATTCTTTAACTTAACTGACATGCATAATCAATCTATTTTTATTGGGAGTGTTACAGTACCTGAGGCACCATTTTCTTAAAGGATTCCATGATCTTAGAACTCTTGGCTTCTTGGTAGTAAGAGAAACAGCCTGTGAGGATGACAACAACAGCAAGCACAACACCCAGATACAACTGTGGAGAGAAACAGGCAGACATTGTATTCATCATGAAGTAACTAGTTAGTTCTACAAACACCAAGTTGCCCTCCAGGCTACAAAACCTTATTTGCTTCTTACATTATCAGCGGCAGGTTCATCATCCATGGCAGCCTGAATTCCGTAAGCCAAGAAACAGAGAATGGCTCCTGCCCACAGCAACATGGAGAAGCCTCCAAACATCTGCTTGCAGAACTTCACCCATTCTGGGGTTGTAGGGGGAGGAGTCAGGCAATTGGGACCATCACGAAGCAGGATCTCTGCAGCACGGGCAACTGTTAAACCCTGCAGAAGGTAAATTGGGAATTATGAACACAAATAGTTACACCCATCTATAGTGACCACTCTTAAGCTGCTTGAGTGTGTGTGTATGTATATATATAAGATAAACAAACAGTTAAGGAAATGTAATCTTAAATACTCCTGGAATAGACCAGATTTCAGGCCATAGTCAGTTTAGGGGTTAACAGTACTCATGTAAAAAACGTACCCGACTGAGGTCTGTACCATACTTCTGTTGCAGTTCATCTATTGTGAGTTTATGGTCATCCTACAATGGAAATAAAGATTAAAATGGTAAGTTTACAAACACATGGTAATACCTCTTTTATCTACCAATCAGGATGCTCCATGCATAGATGACCGCGTAACTTTCAGATAGAATTCTAGCAAAACTCTCAAAAAAAAACTTTAAAATTAAAGATTTAAAATGTTTACTACAATAAAGACCCCATTTACCAGTTTCTAATCATGATAAACCCAGATTATTGGGCATCACCTTGGCATCTGACCTCACCAGTGGCATGCAGTCTTACCTTCCTGACAGTCAATACGAGACAGTAATGCCCTCTAAGCAGGGCTCCATGGCTGTATTGTTCAAGAACTCCCCCTTAGTTGGGAAACTACACTTTGCTTCTCATTAAAAACTGCAGGTAAGTTTTTACCAAATCTACTTCTTTCTTCAGCTCATTCAGATCTCTATCCTTCTTCCCCTTCTTCCCCTTCTTATCATTCTTTTTTCCACTATTCTCTGATGTTGCCGCCAACTCATATTGATCACGTCCTTCCTGCGGAAAGAAATATTTTTCAAACCAAATAGAACAAGCATTTTACACTGCATTCTATAACAAAATAATAATAATAATAATAATAATAATAATAATAATAATAATAATAATAATAATAATAATATTTCTTTGTTTTCTTTGGAGATTAAGCTGGAATTGTTAGACAGCTTGAAGAGGAAATACCTAACTGGCTATTATTTTTTGGCTACTGTCCATTAATAGCTTGTCCACCATGGACATTAGAGCACCACATTAGGTCCTCAAGCATGTTAAACCACCACATACCAAGAAAGGTCAACAGTTCATACTAAACAGAGTCAGAAAGTACAAAGGCAGCCCAACTTTCTTTTGATAACACCAAATTACTAGTATTTGTGGCTTTATAACCAATTAATTCACTGTTAGGCCATATTGACAATACACGTTTAAATGTTTCACCTTATGTCAGCCAAACAATGGGAAAAAAATAGAAAGTGGACCGGTCACAGATTTCCAAAATAGCCTAGCCCTAACTATGTACTACCAAGAGCAATCTTTACCTTCTGCCTCTTATAAATACATACCACTTATGCAAGCAGCTGGAGAAAACAACACAGCACACTTCAGGATTACTTACTTGAATGGTACAGGATAACTTAAATGAACAGAGGCATGACAGCAACTCATTACCTGTACAAAACAAAAACTCCTTTGAATCTGAAACTGCATATTCCACAGAAAGACTTTTTACAGTTCTGTACTGCTGGGACCAGCAAATGCTAGCGAAGCAACAGGTCCCAAAGGGATTAGAAATTAAGTGTTTACCTTTATGCCAGTATATTGGGTGTGTGCATAAACTCCAACACTGATTTAATACAGACAAATCCAATGTAAATGTTTAGACTACCTTGTCCTACCCTAGAACATATAAAATTATATGTTGTACACAAAACCAGTCGGCTCACAAAATTCATTTTTCATTCAGAATTGTGTTCAATATTTTCCTGAACAGCAACAGTGTTCAAACTGCCCCATTAGATTACCCAGCTGGTTTAGAATGGGATGTCAGATTGGTAAAGTACTGAAGACAGGTGTTTCTATTGCTTAATGTTTAAAATAAACTCCAGCATGGTATGATTGAACAATGGCGCAATGAAGTCCTACTATGATCCGTCATGCAACACATCCTTGAGACATCCATCTTCTAATAATCTAGATCTGTATCTGCATGCTCATGGTAACCTACAGCATTCGTAGTCATTATGCTATCAACCTATTTCAGCAATGCATTAGAGCAGACTTCATGGCAAGCTGCACCATCAGACATCTTTACATATGCTGGGCTTGGTGTGAGGTTTCACAGTGAGGTCTTATAGAACAGCCCGCAATCATAACAGCTGCCTTAAATGTCGTCAATGAACATGGAGTGGAAATTGTTCTGCAACAAGACCTTTCAATAGTTGGCAGCATGATGAACTGTGGAAGGAGTATAAGGGGTTTTTGTATAGACTTTGACTCCATGGGATTGTGGGAGTTGGTGGAGGGGATTGAGCTTTTCAGAAGCATGTAAGCTTTAGAGCTTTCCTACATTCATGTTTCACAGTCAGATCAGATGGTTATTTTGAACAGCAGAGCACTCTCTCCAAGGACATCAGATAAAGTCAACTGTATCACAGAAACCGCTTACATTTTAAACTGATCTTTGAATCAATAACTACCAACACACTGCTCTGAGCGTCAGAGAAATGCAACAATTTAATAAAAATACAAATTTTGAAATCTTGTAACTCACAGCCTCGCTACCACTGCCCACCATCAACAGGAACCTATTCAACTGCTCCCCTTTCATTTCAATGAGCTCAAAAACCAATAATATAAACAGCAACAGTGTGTGGAGCCACTGAAATGTATCTGTGTATTAGAATAGGAATTTTACATATATTACTTTCAATAAATAACAACAACCCCCCCCCCCCACACACACACAGAGTCATATGACTTCCCAGCGTTCTGTTGCTATGAGCATCACTACTTTCCACTGGTCTTGACACTGAGTTCAAGTTCTTTGACGCTGTCCTGCAACTGTCTACACAGAAGAGAAACTACACTGCATCAAACACTTCACCTTTTTACCTTATACATTTGTAATACTAACAACAGACACAGGAAGCAGGGCTGTTTGGAAACTGCACTTTAAAGTCCATATCTCACATAGAAAATAATTTTTTGGCTTTGGGGTCGTACTTGGTTTACTTCCACAATGAGAAAGAAATTAAATCTCCATGATCAATTTTAGAGCACTGAGAGACGTAAAACCATCAATAATTCCGGAAAATACCGACAACGCACCGGAAATGCGCGAAATTGGCGTGACGTCACTAGGGGAACACATACCAGGAACAGCTGAGAGATATACATGGCTTCAGACTGTGAAAGCGATCATTACGAATTTCTCAGACGTTTTGAGTAGTCTGTATTACAATAAGGACAACGGGAGTGTGGTGTGTAATGAAAGAAATTGTGGGGAGGAAGAATAAGTGGTTTGAGGCCCGATTATGAACTGTTTTGAACCTCCAGCAGGAGAAAATAACCACGCAGGCATGAGGAATGCGAGCGACACGCCCCCTTGTCTGCAGGTCAGCAATTCTGAAAGATGTTCTTGTATACAGTTAACCCCGGCTAGCAGTTCATTTATGGCAATGGCATGGTCAGGTATAGCTCTTCAACTTCATTCATGAAATAAACACTTATGCTTTCCTCCTTGTGAACTGCACGTAATTATTATTATTTCTTTACAGACGCCCTTATCTAGTAATGTGCATATATAACATTACCTTAAAGATAAAATTGAAAATCGAAAACCTACCTAAAAAAGAGCTGGACGAGTGGATTCATTCTTTTGATTTCTGCATCAGAAATCTTGAGAACTCAATGTGTTTGTACTGGTTTATAGTACTCTGATGTTATTGTTTTTAAGTCAGCAATATGAAAGCTGTGCTCATGTTTATTTTCTTTGGGTAGTTTTGGGCCATGGAGTTTATTTGATAACGGTATATTGTACAGTATAATAATAATTATGATAATAACAATAATATCTGACGTCTGAAAAAACAAATGCAACATTTGCAGAGAACCTATTATGCGCAGTGGATAGCCTAGTAGTATTGAGTACTAGCACAGGGTAAGAAAAAAAAAAAATCTATGGTACGGTAATCATCTGCGTGTGTAAAAAATAAAATTTGTACCTGCCAGAAACCAACAAACAAAAGCCTCTGTGTTCCGTGTTGTATGAAGTGATCGTTGCATTGTGCACTGACGAACTTGTTGATTTTACTTTCACGGAATACAGTAATTATTATTTTATTTTTTCATGCACTGCATTCCCTTGCGCCTATCTGAGGTGAAATGTATTTTTGACAGTGTTTAACCATCATTTAACCTGTGTGTCAATCTCCACATTTAATGTAAAGGGTTATTACAGTACCTGTACATAATGTATACTACTCACAAAAGTCATATGACATTTTCTCAGATTCTCAAATATTAAAATAAAATTCTGCCAAAAGTGACCAGTGCCAAACAGGATAGCAGACTTCTCAATTTAACAATTAGAAATGCAACTCGACTTCCTCAAGATGCTGACTACGATGAATGAACCCAAACAATCAAACGTTGCCTGCATTAGCCATGGTTTGTATGCACAAAGCCCCTACACTCCACTTCCAATGACATCAGCAGCAGCAGCAGGCTTGACTTTTTGAGCTGCCATTTCTTTCTCTCCAAATGACCTACCTATTGTTCAATTGAGATAGCCCATTTGGAGGGGAGGCACAGCTTTTCAGAACATTGTCCCATTAGGCGAGTTTAAAGAGTTCAAAACTGTATTTCACTTACCCCTCTGCCCATATTTACTATTTGTGTATCTTCTTAATCAAAGTCCAGTGATGTATTGTTATGTATTTTTTTTATAATAATAAATAAATTGTATAATTTATATTAAAAATCATTTTGCTGCTGGCTGTTCTCTTTCCCACACGTGCCACTGCCAGGACACCCAGGCAATCTTATCTCTGTGTTCAAAATACTTGTATAAATACTGCTTCGAATGTGACGTTGCTCTTTTCAACATGGTAACCGGTGATCATCTGCATTTGGAATTGGGTCCAAACCGGGTATCTGTAATTGTAACCGGCTATTTTCAGTCTGATTCCGGTTCCCAAACTATTTAGAAAAACATGCCCTTATGTCAATGTGTGAGCTGGGGTGTGGGGTGTGGCATCTTATATACATATAAACAAGCACTAGTGCTACAGTTCTACGACAGCATAAACACCAAAGACCACAACAATCACAGAGCAAAACAGTCAAACTAAAATACACACAATCAGTCAGTAGTCCAAAACAAGGACAACAAAACGCAAATATAGTCCAGCTAAATGCATGTTTGTTTCTTTTTTTCTAAGTATAAATGTGTCTATTATAGTTATCAAATCTGTTTTTGACAGAAATTAAAAGTATTTTCATTTTAATGTTTTTATGTTTTTAATAATCAGTTTTATTAAAAGCTTAATCTCACTGGAACCGGATCCTTGATATAGGCCCCTTCCTGGAATGACGGACTCGGCCCCGCCCACCGAGAGATTAAAACTGTCATCCTGAGGAAGACAATTCTCTTTTTCCTTCTCAAGATGGTATGGTAAGAACCTCTGTGTTCAACCGAGCGTGTTGATAGAAAAGAGCTTCTTGAGTCGAATTGAGTTGATTGTATTTCCCTTGCATTCGTGCTGAAAGCTGGCTCGCCGCTTTCCCGGAATCAACTACTCTGGAAAAGACAGAGCCATTTGCCTTTCTGTCTTTCAGCTGCCTCCTCGCTTGCAGGGTAGGCCACTCTCCAATAGGATGTCGAGCACGACCGGGTTCCACACCTGTACGTCCTGCAGGGCCAACATCCCTCAGGAGGACAGGCACACCTCCTGTGCGCCTGTGCGCGGTGCCTGGGTGTCCGGCACGCCACCTTGCTCTCTCTCTCTCTCTTGAGGTTTACTGCAGTATCTGCACGGCTGTTCAGCCCCGGGTGAAGGAGAACGGGTTGGAGAGGGCCACGATGGCGAGTTCCGCGTCCTTAGTGGCCGGACCGTTGACGGCTCTTGGAGCCCCAGAGCCCCTCCTCCATGAACTGTCCCAGGACCCCCTGCTGGGCATCCCCGGCACACAGGCCCCCCGTAGTCGCTCCCCATCCCCACAGGCGAGAAGGGTGAAGAGGTCTAAACAGGCCAGGGACATTATGGACATCAAGGCACAAATGGCCCACCTGCGGCTCCAGCTGCAACCCCAGCTCTAACCCTGCCCCAAGTACCGTACCCTCGCTCCCCCAGGGGAGATCACGTGCCCTCCTGGGACAGAGCTTCCTTCTCCTCCAGCATGGAGATAGGAGGGGATCTCGAACCCCCTGCCGAGGTGGCTTCGGAAGCCGGTGCTCCACCGCTGTTGGACTCGACATCTGCAGGTCCCCAGGACACCAGCGGCAGAGCCACGCCGGTCTGTATTTCGGACACAGGCGATGGCGCCTCACCCTCAGAAATTCCCGGCATTCCCAGACTTCATGGAGGAGGTCCGCTGATCCTGGGATCGTCCGGCCTCAGCTCCAAGCGTGCTGAAGCAGGCCGCACAGCTTGCCTCCCTGGAAGGTGTGGGTGGTGATGGAGATGCACCTTAAATGGGCATACGCAGTGGAGGCACAGGTAACCCGCCTGGCAAACACGGCGGGTATACTGACGGCCTATATGAACAGCGTTCTGCGTGATGCCCCACTCCCTGAGCCGGTGGCCACTGACCTATGCCTCCTGTCCAGCATGCTGCTACATATATACGGTCTTCAAGGGCAAACTCTTGGCTGGAGCCTGGCTAACCTAGTGGTGGCTCATAGAAAGCTGTGGCTGTCACAAGCCTCAGATGAGGACTGTCACCAGAACAGTTCCGGTTCCCACAGCTCCGCTGGGTGACCTAAGGCATCGCCTACAGTGCACACCAGCAGCGAACAACCGTCCCCTCCCAACAAGCAGGGGAAATGCAGGTTGTGGCCAGTCCAAGCACCAGCAACCCAGGAGGCGGTTCCAGGGCCACTGCCCTAGGCAGCCACCCCAGACCGACCTGCCACAACCCCAGCAGCCCCAGCAGGGCCCCTGAAGGCTTGCGGCCTCAGACCCCTTCTCGGCACACCAGCTGCATTATTGGCACGCTTTCACCTCGGACACCTGGGTGCTCGCCACCATGCACAACGGTTACGCGCTTCAGTTCTGCTTGGGACATCCTCCCTTTCGAGGAATCACAAATACTTTTGTGACAGATCCTCTGCAGGCCTCAGTACTTCAGAATGAAGTGGCCACCTTGTTGTGCAAGCAAGCCATTCGTCTCGTAGACCCCACCTCCTACAGAGAGGGGTACTACTCGAAATATTTTCTGGTGCCCAAAAAATATGGTGGCATCCTAGACCTGAGGCTTCTCAACGGGTTCTTAAAAGAAAGGAGGTTCCAAATGCTGACTTATCGTCACATTCTCCAGTCAGTCCGGCCGGGCGACTGGTTCACCACCGTGGACTTACGGATCGTGTATTTTCACGTCCCCATTCGTCCAGAGCACAGAAAGTATCTCTGCTTCGCCTTTCAGGGAAGCATTTATGAGTTTGCTGTTCTGTCATTCGGCCTCTCCCTAGCTCCTTGTACGATTTCAAAGTGTGTGGACGCTATCCTGGCCCCTTTGCGGCTGCCAGGGATCAGAGTAATAAACGATGACTGGTTGATCTGTTCCCAGTCACCAGAGGGAGCAGTGGCCCACACGGCGGTCGTGACAGAGCATCTGGCGAAGCTGGGCATCACCATCAACGATGCAAAGAGTCGACTCCAGTACGATGCGCGTATACCTGTCGGATGGCAGAGTAGCAGCTATCCAAGAGCGCCTCTCCTTGTTTCAACAGGGATCACAGATCACTCTCGTATTGTTCCAGAAACTACTGGGTCTGATGGCCGCAGCCATATCAGCCATTCAGCTGGGTCTACTTCGCATGCGCACGCTTCTAGTGTGACTCAATGCGTTCCACCTCCATCGCAAGCGTGACAGACACCGTCGACTGACAGTGTCTCATACGTACACGGCAGCCCTACGCTGGTGGAGGACGACCTCTCCCCTGCGCGAGGGTGTACGGATGGGAGTAGTGTTAAACTGCCAAGTGGTGACGACAGACGCCTCCAACTTGGGTTGGGGGGCGGTCTGGGAAGGCAGAGGAGCGGTCTCCCTTGCTCTCCACCACTTCCTCCCAGTGCTGCGGGGTACACGTCTTGATCCGGATGAACAACACAACTGTGGAAGTGTATGTCAACCACCAGGGTGGCCTACGGTCCCTGGGGTTGCATTGCATGGCCTTCAGGCTACTGACATGGGCTCAGAGGAACTTGCTGTCCATGCGGGCGATGCACATTCCCGGATTGGTGAACTGAGCAGTGGACCTCCTCATCAGAGTGGTGACTCCACCCTCAGCTTGTGGAGCGCATTTGGGAACGGTTCAGGAAGGTGCAGGTCGATCTCTTCGTTTCGGCAGAGACGACACATTGCCCCCTGTGGTACTCCCTCCACCACTTAGGCGGTCCACTCGGTGTCGACGCCCAAAATTCTAAAAGGTATTGACAATGTCAACTCAGGACTTTTGACCTGTAAAAAGAAACAAGGACCAGGGGTCACAAATGGATATTAGATAAAGGGGCATTCAGAACAGAAAATAGGAGGCACTTTTTTACACAGAGAATTTTTGAGTCTGGAACCAACTCACCAGTAATGTTGTTGAAGCTGACGCCCTGGGATCCTTCAAGAAGCTGCTTGATGAGATTTTGGTGGCCTCCTCTCGTTTGTAAACTTTCTTATGTTCTTATTTTCAGACATTGCTAGTCTACCTGTCATATTGAAACCCGCCAAACTACGTTTCGACTCGAATATATAAACAGGTGATAATTGATCGAGATTGCAGGTTATAACTCATCGAAAGATCTATCGTAATTAAACTTATGATCTTGCAAAATATAGAAATGAGCCCATGGTTTACAGACTCCCATCATCACCAATGCATTTAACAGAAGGGTGCCATTATAGGCTTTGGTAGGATGGCAAGTTGCCTAGCACACATGTAATGTCAGAAAATGCATCCCTTGGTCATATGGGCATACACAATAGCTATGTCAGTCATATGGGCATGCGCAATAACTGTTTTGTCACTCTTTTGTCCCGTCTACTTATTTTTTGCATCACGGCCTCTGTCAAATCATTTAAACTAGCGAGATTCAGTTGAAGTAATTTTTAATTGCCCAAATATCTGTACAAGATTTATCTGCCTTCTTGCTGTGTTAAGAAAGCCAGGTTTATAGATGTTGGGAAATAAATCAACATTTTGAATGGATAAAACAAAATAATTCTTCCCCAAATAAAATGATAAATTATATCAAATATTTTATATATATTAGAAGAAAAAGAACATCTGTGCACTGCAATGCTTAACCCCAATGAGGTGCTGACCATATAAGGTAATTGTATATTAAAACAAAAGAAAGTCTTTGTTTATATATATATATATATATATATATATATATATATATATATATATATATATATATATATATATATATATATATATATATAATATATATATATATATATATATATATATATATATATATAAAGGAATTGTCGGTTCTCAAAAACCTGTGAACACAATTTAAATACAGCAAAATGCACTATTTTGTGTTATATTAATGAAATATTTGAAATATATGACTAAACAAATCTTAAATATACCAGAATTATAGGTGACATATATTTAAAATATATGGCCACGTGATTGATTGTCTCTCAACCTGACCACTGTTTTATGCATTACCAGCCAGTTTCTCTGTTTTGTATACTTCTAAAAGGGATTTGGTTTGTTATTACAAAACATGCATATAAATTAAGTCTGTTTGCAATATAAGCACACAAAAAAACAAAACAACTAACAATTTTTCAAATCTCTAAAAGAAACACCTGGAACGTATATACAGCCTTCTGTGTGCAGCCCACTTTGGTACCGTAATTACAATTACATCATTGCATTTTAAAGAGTAAGTAGTGGGGTTCTGAAAAAATACAGCGCTACACGTCCTCACGTGTTGCTACAACTGTTCTTTTCATTGTTAACATCCTAACAACTTTTTTACACATAACTTTCAAGTCTGTTTCAAAGCTCTTTTCAAATTGTCCACTGTAGTGCACTGATAGTGTAAGGATTATTGCCCATTGTCAAACAGATAAAAGCATGATGTGGTATGGAACAGAAAAGCCAGAGCACTTGTATATATCGCTCATCCTGCAGTGATTTTGAGCAGGGTTTCCCAGCAGTGATTTTGAGCAGGGTTTCCCAGTCATGGTCCTGAAGACCAACTGTGTCTTCTGGTTTTCATTCAGAGTTCTCAATTACTTAAATACACCCTTAACTGAACTATTAAATGATCTTAATTAGACATTTTTAAATGTTCTCAGCTCCTAAAAAGTTGCCGATTTCAAGTTACTTATAAAATTGTATAGTTAAATTGAAATCTCCAACTGTTTAAAAGCTGAAAACAATTAAAAAGGTTTAAGATAATTAATAGCTCAATTAAGTAACTGAGAGCTCAGTTGGAATGAAAATCAGAAGATACAGTGGGTCCCCAAGACCAGGATTGGGAAACCCTGATTTAGAGGACCCCAGTGCAAGAGCGGACATTTTGAAAAGAGCTTTGAAACAGACTTTAAAGTTATAAGTGTAAAAAGTTGTCAGGATGTTAACAATGAAAATAAAAATTACAAGGGACCTGTAACACTATATCTTTCAGAACCCCGATACTTACTCTTTAAGTATGATTGACACTAGTGGGGACATGACTTATATTTAAGTGATAAAGTAAATGGTTCGAGAAACCAGCCAAGTAGACATTTTTTTCTGCTCTAAAACCTGATCCTAGATTTTATATCTGCTTTCCTTCTGAAGCACACACATACATATTAGGAATGGAGAACAGACAAATTATGTGTTTTTATTTTAAATGCTATGAATCAAAATGTTCTTCCCCGTATATGTTTATTGAGAAAGGGGGATTTTATTTAATAAGTCACTGCAGCTATAGATTAATGAGCTGTGCTTGGGTAAGTAAGAAGTAGGCAAATGTTTGCAAAACATGCTTTTTGAAACTGTTTTTTTTGGACTAACCCAGACTAGACTATTTGAGTAAACTTCAATTTTAGTTAACTACAGTATTTTAAGTAATGAATACATTTCGGATAAAACATTTTTTTATTTTTTGGCCAACATAAAAAAATCTTTACAAAGAAGGTTTCTGAGTGTTTATTTTTTAGGCTTTGCACCATGGAAATCCCATTAAAAGGCACAAAGAAAAAAATTGCCAAGATGGTGATTATGTCAATCATTGGCCTCAAATGAGTTTTAAACAGAAACTAGATAATGTAGCTTGTTTTGTGTTTGCAGTTTTAACCAAAAAGACTATAGTTTCCATTGAAATGGATAACCTAACAGTATCGCCCATATTCCAGGCTTAAGTATGGAATATACATTAAAAACAATTATTGGTTTAGCCAGCCACATATATTATTCATTAAAATGTTAAAATAGACAGACCTTTTTGGGACATGTCATATTTCCAGAACATTTAGACACCTTTGGTTTTATGTTGGCACTTATATCTGTCACAAAACATGCAAGAGAATATCGATACATAACACATTGGAAAGCAATTAATATAGTACATTCTGTAGAACCCATGAGCATCCTTAGGAAATGCCTCAATCTTTGTATGTTTTTGCACTTACCAGATTATACTCTCTTGTAGCCCTATGATAAAACTACTCTACAGTAGCACCGCATTGTGGTTAGCTGTAACCAGATGTGTTTGAACCATTCAGGATGGCAGTACTTTCAATTATGCACAAGAACTGGAATTCAATTATATGTTTAAGCAGTACAATATTTGAAGATCATACATGTTTTGCTATTTGTTTGGAAAAGACAAATAGAAGAAACAATGGCTGTGTTGATGAGCACCACAGTGGATATTTATTTTATTTCACAATGTTGCCCTTATTGCTCAAATATCTTTGGCAAAAAGTGTCATGATTTTATTTTCTCTTCCACTTGATAATTATGAAACCTTGACTGAGAGTTATTGTTCATGTCCATTCCAGCAGGTATATTGATCTCTTGTCACTAGCAGGAACCACGTTAACATTATTTTTGTTGAGAACATTTTGTGAAACTCCTTCTAACTGTAGCATTTTGTGGTTGATAAAAAATATGAATGAATAACAAAAGAAATGGACCTTGTTGTTGTGACTAAAACAAAGTGTAGGCCTTGGTCGATTCTGAGATAACAACACACTGTTAATATGGTAAACAAAGGAGATATGTTTTCATCCTAAATAAACCTGCTGAAAGTTGTACCTTGGGTTTAAAAATTGTGTTATATCTTTAATTTCACATATTGCTGTGAGTCATTACTGCTCAATAACTAGATTCGGTTACCTGCTAATTTAAAGACAGATGGGAATGAGAGCTTGAAGGTCAGTAGAATAAGATATATTGGTGCACCCCAATCTTCAGTTCTGAGAGAACCCTAAAAATGAAGATAAACAGGTGATCATTCTAATTCTTGTTTAATAATCAGAAGTAAAACATTGTGTGAATAACAGTATTCACACAAGCAGAATTTCCAAAAGAGTAGCCTTACAGAGGGGCGTATACAGCACGCAGGAGAGATATTCTATTAGCATGCAAATTGCAATAGTTCTAGTTTGAGTCTGATGTGATACATTGTGAACTACAAAAACTAATTTGACACTCTAAACACAGCTGTTTTATAATCTATCACATGTAACCATTCAAGTATTTTGTCAGGCAATATGGACACTAATAGGCACAATTCTTCATGCAGTTTGAATAAATTGTTGGAATAGAACACATTGATCTTTATTGCTCAACGGATTAGCCAGAGAAGCTCACGTAATTCTTGGTACCCTCTGGTAGCTGGCTTTGTTTTTGAAATTGCATCACTACCTGATCATCATCAGCAATGTCTTAATTCTTTATATCTGACCAGCAGAAAACACGTTGTTTGCCCTTTTGACAGCAGAGAAAACGCCCTATTTGTGCAAAGTCATATATACATCCAACATTACAAACTTTCCTGTTGAACCATCACCCATTCCTTTACAACACAGACATGCTTGTTATCAGGTTCCTCGTCTTCTTCAAAAGCATGTTAATAAAGTATAGGTCTACAGAACATATCCCCCAGGTTGTGTCATTGAAACGGATCTATACCCAACCCAGCCCGGCTCATTCCTTGACCTAACAGAGTTCATATATTATTATTATTTATTTCTTAGCAGACGCACTTTTCTAGGACGACTTACAATTGTTACAAGAGATCAAATTATTTTTACATACAATAACATTATTTTTTACATACAATTACCCATTTATACAGTTGGGTTTTTACTAGAGCAATCTAGGTAAAGTACCTTGCTCAAGGGTACAGCAGCAGTGTCCCCAACCTGGGATTGAACCCACGACCCTCTGGTCAAGTCCAGAGCCCCAACACTACTCCCCACTGCTGCCCTATAGAGTGCAGAATGTTCTCACACACACGTATATAGGTCTAGACAAGATGAAGCCAATAAAATCTCCAAACCTCCAGGCAGCAAGATAACTCAAAACAGCAAACAATAAATAAACCTTAAACTTTAATTTACAACTGCTGGACTATGGACGGACAAATAAGTAAAAGATGGTGGGGAGTTAAGGGGTTGAAGGGGAAGGAGAATGTCTGCTTTTACTTTGGAAGACTTGCCAATACAAAAGTAAACAGTCATTACTCAGAGAAATTTATATTAAATGTGTGTGTGTGTGTGTGTGTGTGTGTGTGTGTGTGTGTGTGTATATATATATATATATATATATATATATATATATATATATATACTGTATATATATGATTAACCCCTGGATAAACATATATCTGGTACGTTAAAATCCTAAAGTGGAGAAGAACAAATACCACATTACTGTACTGTATAAATAACCTTGTCAGCAAAGGCTGTAGACACCAGATTTCATGACATCATGCATTCTGGTATATTCTGAATATTTCCAGTTCTGCCTCAACTTTCTTAACTTCAGTTAGTTTATACCAGGAGTTCTCACCTTGTTTTGAAACAGACAAAACCCTGGCTTATTTCTTAATATTTTATAACATTTCATTTTGTTTTAGAAATACCAAAAACCATTCATGACATCGAGGACATCATCAATAGCGCGGGATGTTGGGAACGAAGACCCGACAATAAATAATCCTGGTGGATCCCTAAATTGCCCTAAATTAGGTACAATAACATTTTTTTGGAGTCACAAATTTGTGGGAGGTCATTGATCTATTCTGTTACACCTGCTTGTTTACATCTTTCAATGAAACTGAATTCTACAGATGTCAAATAAATCCAGTTCTTTTCAATCAACAGCAAAACAACATACAGTCAGTCCTCGCACCTACCACACAATTGGTTCATGAAAGTCGCGTTGTAAGTCGAAGCACATTTTCCCATAGGAACAATGTTATAAATTGGGGTTACGTTCCTGACTCTTTGGCCACACAATTTTTACAAAAAATGACCCGTTATATTGTACTTATGCAAATATTTACTTAACTCTTTACACTCAGCCCGTTGACCTACGCGCACATTACTCAGGCACCATAAAATCCACCAACCTGGCTTGTTTAAAAGTACAGACTAGGGGCTTTCCAATGACGTATTCAGTGTGTGTGTGTGTGCGGTGCAGTGCAGTGCTGAGAGGTACCACGAAATGCACTCGGATTGGCATATTATTGTTACTAAAACAATGAATAATCCTCTCCCTACACCGAAACTCTAACCTTAAGGTAAGTATCCTATAATGCAGTCATTATACATCTAAAGTAGTTCATGTTTAGCAGTAAATAGGCGTTTTTGTTACTTTAAAAAAAAAAGTAACCGGAGGTGCTGACTTCCTCAGTTGTCCAGACAGGAACATTTCTGCGGTACTCCTAGCCGGAACTACGATCGCCTGAAGTTAAGACCCTCATCATGTGACAGAGTTTACAGCTTAGGTTTCGTTTTGAGTCAATTTCTGTTATGAGACATTGTTAAGGTAAATACATTCCAAAAAAAAAAAAAAAAAAATAATAAAAAAAAAACAGTTACATGCATTAAAAAAAAAAAAAAAAAAAATGGCTGTCAGTTCGACCGCGACAGGCCGTGTTGTAAATGCCGTATCGTCTCAATGCCGTGTAATAATGCAAGTCATAAGTGCGGTGCGTTGTAAGTCGAGGAGCGCCTGTATAGTGCTTTGTTTGTGACTGCAAACAGTTTGGACAGTGGGCTGGCAAAATACATTTGTGTAAATTGATGAGAGCTCTGACAACCTACATACAGTAATACTGCATGTATCTGTGGAGCAGGGGAGAGACGCAGAATCAATTCCTCTGCATTTGTAGCACCCACGATGTACTCATGGTCCGTTACTAACAATCACAATAAACAAATTAAACAGCTTGGAAAAAAAGAAAAAAACTGTTTGATGAACATTATTTTTATAATACTATATAACATTATGCAATGCCCCATTAGAACGTATTAATAGGAACTACACTTATGATTTTACTGAGATGTAGATCTCAGACTTAATGTCAATGATAAAACATGACATGTTTAAACCACATTCTATATCAACAGATTAAATATGTTAAGATCAACTTTTCATTTTTTTCTATTTCGATTTAATTAATTATGTTAAGTGTTTGGTTGATACATTTAGTAATGTTGATAATAATAATCAAATTGTTTATTTTATCAACTTTTAACTGCAGAAACGTAACTTTGTTTTTTTTATTATTAAATATTCACAGTGGCTGAAGGAAATGTGCTGCTACGATATTCAAGGGTAAGATTTTAACAGCCTTGTAACAGGGTGTGTGGGTGGACCACTGAGATGATGCGTTTACACTGCTACCTCGGATATAAGCCGAATCAGGTCCAAATGATCGCAGAGATTCTTATAATTTTTCACGTAGCGTTTACACTGCTGTGTAGGTCCGAATGCGCGCGCATACCATCTACATTACAATACAGTACGTGCTCGGTGACGTCATAACGACCATTGAATGGATTGCGAGTTTTCCCCTCTCCAAACCACAAAGGCAGAAGAGTACATTTGCTGTTTATAAATACCCTTTTGTTTTCAAAATAACTCTATTCTGTTTTTTCACCAATATTATTTCACCTTGTATATATACATAATTGTATGATGTAGAAGTCCTTTATTTTTAGTTAAAATAGGCTAAGCAACCACAGGAATACCGGAGGAAAAACATTTACTGTATACAATTGCAGTTAACATTTTTTTTTCAAATTAGCCTTGTTACAAATACTACTACTGCAAATGAATTATTAATAATAATAATAATAATAATAATAATAATAATAATAATAATAATAATTTGTTATATAAGTATACTATCTAAATTGTGTGTAATTATTCAAAACATTTTGTTCCTTTAAAAAAACGAAATGACAGGGACAGCGTATTACAGAGTCCATTTTAGGACATCCTCAGACCTTACCCCTCCTCAAGTCAATCCTCACCCCTCCTCAAGTCAATCCTCACCCCTCCTCGAGTCAATCCTCATCCCTCCTCGAGTCAATCGTCAGACATCAGACCTCAACCCTCCTCGAGTCAATCGTCAGACCTCCTCGAGTCAATCCTCACCCCTCCTCGAGTCAATCGTCAGACCTCCTCGAGTCAATCCTCACCCCTCCTCGAGTCAATCGTCAGACCTCCTCGAGTCAATCCTCACCCCTCCTCGAGTCAATCCTCATCCCTCCTCGAGTCAATCGTCAGACATCAGACCTCACCCCTCCTCGAGTCAATCGTCAGACCTCCTCGAGTCAATCCTCACCCCTCCTCGAGTCAATCGTCAGACCTCCTCGAGTCAATCCTCACCCCTCCTCGAGTCAATCGTCAGACCTCCTCGAGTCAATCCTCACCCCTCCTCGAGTCAATCGTCAGACCTCCTCGAGTCAATCCTCACCCCTCCTCGAGTCAATCGTCAGACCTCCTCGAGTCAATCGTCAGACCACTTCAAAGTTCAAGCCATACTATCCCCTCCCCCTTTTTACGGTTACTGGAATAGCTGGACAGAAGTTTAGCAGTGCAGTTTTACTTGCTCGAGAGACCGGTGAGTACTAGAACAATTTAAAAAAATAAAAAAAATAAAAAATACACAAATTAAATAGGCCTATATTAATATACGTACACAAACGTACCTTAATAGGACAGCGTGAGTTAGTGCAGTTCAATGTGTTGTACGTTAATTTGAAAATACGTTAAAGAAACTACGTATATTTTTTTTCACATTTTTTAATTACTTTTATAATATAGGTTGCTGGTCTTTTGCAGTGTTGAACATCAGACGATGGAAAACCAGAACCGTATCCTTTAAATGAAAACATACACCAATAACTCTTTCTTCATAATCTTAGTATTATAATTACATTTTATCGTAAAAGGAGTAGTTTGAACTTTGAAAACGTTTTATTTCTAACATTGTATATAATAGGGTGGGTTTATGAATTTAATCAACTAAAATCTAAGATGCGTTGCTAATAATGAGCAATCTTGCTATAAATTAAGCAAGCCTTTGAATACAAAAAGAGATTTAACTGTACAAAAATATATATTTTTTAAATAAAATGTACTATTTTTTTCTCGCAGCCATCTAGGATTTTCTAAATTGGCATACATGAATACATGTTTGCGTTTTATTTAATTTTTCTAATAATCTTAATTATGTATGCTTATGAGATAGTGAAGTCAAAATAAGGAGATAGTAAATCAAAATAAGGTGATACTCATTCAAAATAATGAGATAGTATGTCGAATTTATAATGTAATTTTAAAATGTATTTCTTTTTTTATTTGTGCCGGAAATGGGTTTCCATTGGCTTCCACGTTCCGTTTTTAGCGAATTAGTAATTACATATCTTTTTTTTTTTTCCCAGTGGAATATGGCAGACTACAATGATCAGTATGATCAGCTGAAGAAAGAATTAAAAGAAGGTAGTATAAACTGTATTTAGCATTTCTAGATATTTAATGTTGCACTCATTTTAAGTTATTAGTATTGTCTGCAGTTCTGTTGCAAAAGCTAACTCTGTTTTTTAATTAAATTTATAGCACGAGCATTTTGTGGTAGCTAACTTAAGACGACTGTCGACTTGGTTTTTCAGCTCTGCACACTCCTTGCTAACAACAACGTTTTCCATTACAATCCTACATCAATAATTACATTATTGTAAACTGCACATTTGATTTAATTTGTGATTGTTGTACATATAGGAATACTGACAGACAATGGGTTTGATACACGCGTGAAAGCCCTGTTGAAAAGGACATCGCAGTCAGACGTCGTCAGTAAATGCCAAGATAATTATGAGTCATTTCAGGCCTCTTATAAATTGTGTTAAAGCTTGAAAAGTAATATCTTAAAGGGGGCTGTGTTCCTATCAGTGCAAGTTCTTACTAAAAGGAAGGTCGGGATGATTGGCTGTACTGTATGTAATTAATCCTCCGGACTGTAGATGGCAGTGCAAACAATCCAACGACAATTGTTTTACCACATTTAATAATGTTAAATATATTAAGTTGACTTATAAACCCTATGTAGCTACCAGATCACTGCTTTCTATGTGTTTTATTGGGAAGATGGGTGTTTAATACATTTTTATTTGGGAAGATGGCAAATAAACTATAATAAAAATAAAACTAATAGCATTTTTAGTTTTATTTTTATTATAGTTTATTTGCCATCTTCCCAAATAAAAATGTATTAAACACCCATCTTCCCAATAAAACACATAGAAAGCAGTGATCTGGTAGCTACATAGGGTTTATTTGCCATCGTCCCTAATTAAAATGTGTCTAACCTATCTTCCTAATAGAAACCTAAAAAACAAAAAAAACTAGAACGCATTACCTAGGCAGTGTCTCTTTGGCATCTTTCTCCAGACTCTTTTTTTAATACTCATCTTTTGTACGGATGCCAAAAATAAATATTTTCCGAACAGCTTTTTGCATGAATGTAAAACATTTTCATTGTTCGTAGTGACGACTATATGTATTGCGACCAATTCTCCCAGTCATCTAGTCATCCTTTTATTATGACCTGATGTTGTATGGGAAACGCATAAGGTGGCTCAGAGACTGGACACCTTTTTATTCTTTATAACTCACAATTATGATACAGTTTCCTTCAAAGTTCATCTGAAGATACATTAATAATAATGAATGTACAAGGGCACAATATGGAGTCACAATTTTGGGGAAACTGAATAGGTGATATTTATATACAGCTTGGAGTTCTACATAATTAAAAAAAAAAACAAAAAAAAAACAAAACTATCCATCAAAGTGCAGACTTGGGATGTAATGCATGTAATTGCGAATTCAGAGGTTGAGAAGATCATGAACAGGTGAATTTGATTGAGTTGAATAAATAGTAATTGATAGAGGTGTGATTAACATGTTTAAACTTGATAAATACACATGGCAAATTATTTTAAAAACATTAAATACAAACGCAAATACTTGTAGTTCAAAATATTTAAATTACAAAACCAAATGCAGATACTTCAAATTTTGTTTTTAAATGTCTGGTCAGGTGTTAAACTATTACATTTACAATGTATTCCCCCTCTAAATCACAAATATTTTACAGATGCAGCAAGTGTCTTTGCAGAAATGAAAAAGGCACTACACAGCAAAAGTCTACCAATAAAAAAGAAACAATATCCTTTAAAAAAGGAAGAAAGAAAAGTACTAAAGGTTAGGGTTAGACCTATGGAGTGGAAAGGACGAACAAAAAACCGAGGGGGAAAGTACATCAAGGTCATCATGGAAGAAGAGCCTCCCAGACTTCTGATGCAAGAGACTGATGGGTACAACGACATCATTCTAATGGCTAAAGAAGCCTTGTGGAATAATCCACAAATGAAAGAAGGAACATTCACTCTTTGCCATGCGGATGGTACTCGGTGGCCTATAGAGGATTTTGAAAAGGAACATGCAAGCCTTAGTGAGATCAAGGATGTCTGGAAAAAAACCTTCTACATTGGACGCAGACCCATAGGTACCTAAACTTTATAATTAACAGAAAATAAGTAATTGCGCTTGTTAATTATTCTAAATTCATTATACTAAAATGTGCATGTGGTCTCAGTAGTTTGTCCAATTTGTATATTACATATGTGCCTATCTTCGATATACAAACCAAATCCACACCTATACATTCATATGTCGTCAATTGTTATTTCTGTAGAGGCAGACAGTGACCAGAGCAGGGAGAGCTATGAGACTGAAGAAATGGTAGGGAAGACAGTAAAGATATTTTGGTACTGTTGTTTATGGGACATGGGTGTCCAATCTTGGTCCCAGAGTAGATTTTATAAGTTTGTTTAAACCAATAATTTATGAATCGGGAAAAAGTTTTCAGTTTGTCAAGCCAATGATAAGATGAATTAGGTAGTAGCGTTCAGTTGGAATGCAAATCTAAAAACACTGTGGCTCTCCAGGACTGGAGTTGTGCATCCCTGATACAAGACCTGACAGGACTACAGAATAGTCCATCGTCAGCACTACAAAGCTGTCATCGTAACATTTATTCGAAAATTATCTTCAAGCATTGACATTACTATCTACCTTTGTGAATACATTATGATGTGGTGAGCATAATCACGTTAGGATACATTTAATATTTTGGTCCAATATAATTTTTATTCTTTATTCTAGGAAGAAGTTAGCGGTTTGGAACACTCAATTGCAGGTAAAAAAACAAACAAACCCCCCCCCCCCACTAAATAATGTACTTTTATGTATTAGTTGAATGTGGTGTGACAGATTTATTTACTGGTATATTGCAGAACAAAAAAGGAACCGCAAAACAAACTATGTGGAAGAGGCAAGTATTGCATTTCTTCAAAACACACATTTTAATCATTGTATCAAGACAACAATTATTCCATTCCTGAATAGTGCCAGCAGTGGATATTGATCTTTTAGTAATTTACCAGAAACATGAAATTTACATCTTTATTCGCATAATCATGGATATTTTCTTTTACGAACATTTCATTTATAGGTTGTGGATTGTGAAGACGTCCAATTTGGTAAGACACTTTGTACTACATTGAATATAGTGTGTGTGTGTCTAATATATATATGCATTTCATTTGTCAAGACTTAATTGTTTTAATTTATTATTTCAGAAGATCTGACATTTTCTGAAAGTCTCTGTGAGGTATGTTCAATGGTAGCAATATATTTGAAATTAAACATGATCTACTAATAAATACATCTTTTTAAAAAAAAAATCTTATTAAAACTGAGCTTCATGTAATTTATCTTGCATATCTGCATTATTGAATCTTCCTGTAATATCACATTACGATTTCAGTTTCATCCAGAAAGTTAATCTACTGCAACAGAGTTGTTTAAAAAAAATAAAATGTATGCTACTTCTTTGAAAGCAATAAGACTTGACTATAGAGTAGTCTGTGTGTTTGACTTTTTTGTTTCTAGATACCTTTCTCGTATTGTAACATTTAATTTGTCTTTACTAAACCACCAGATTGCTCCTGATCGACCAAAGGGAGCTGAAGCTGCTTCTGCAGTACCCAACCAGATGCTACAGCCTCAACCTTCCAGCAGTGCAACAGAACTGGATATTAATTCTCGTATGTACAGTAAATCTTCCAGATATTTTAATTGTATGTATTGTAACATACATCAATTACTTAAACATTAAGTATAATTGTGGCAATGTGCCCCGCCCCTGTGTGCATATTATGTGTTGTATGGTGCGTGCGTGTGTTAATGTCGGTGTATAGTCATTGGTACACGGGATATAAACGGGTCTGTGTTTCACGTGTGATTTAAAATGTAGATTTGTATTTAGGCACGAGGATGGCACAAATCACTTCACGTGCTGGTTAAATGCAATATGTGAGCACGGGGTTGCACAGAATTAATTCACGTGCTGGGATTCAAGTGAATAATTAATTAGTAATTGAATCCCAGCACAACAGTATATATAGATGCACATTTCTTTCACTCGGGGTAGGGTGTTCGGTGAGTGGAGAATGGGATTGGAGACGGAGGTAATTGTGAATTGTAAAAGTAAATAGTTAAAGTATCTGCTCACCGTGTTTGTTTGTCTGTCTAGTCCATTTTGTTTGTCTATTTATTTTGGCCTCAAGTGCCGTGCCCTGTGTTTTGTCTGTTCAAACCTTTTATTTTCTGGTTTATTTATTAAATGCTGAGCGAAAGCATTCGCTCAGCTTCACCAAACTCTACCTCTCGTTTTGTTTATTTATTTCCTGGCTCTGGTCTGACGCCACCCACTCCGGCCGTCTTTGTGACAATAATCCATTACCTAAAGCAGGGGTGCCCAATCCTGGTCCTTGAGGGCCGATGCCCTCCTGGTTTTTGTTCAAACTGTACACTAAATTGATTAATTGGACCAATTAAGCTTCTAATAAGGGCTTGATTGGTCCAATTAAGTAATTTAGGGCACAGTTGCAACAAAAGCCAGGAGGGACATCGGCCCTCCAGGACCAGGATTGGCCCCCCCTGACCTAAAGTATTCCTTTTACCTTTTATTGTTTTAGAAGCATAATTGGTGATCAGTTTAAGTAAGATATCTTGTAACTGCAAGCAAATTAACTTTGATCTGAGAAACCGTTCTTGATTTTTGTCTTTCAGTTTACATGCCTAGGCTTCCCTATGTAGGTGAAGAGCAAATTAAAGTCTATGAAGACTATGTGATTGGTAGTGGTAACTTTGGAACTGTGTACAGGGGATCCTACCAGGGGACAGTTGCTGCCATTAAAAAAATCCCCATTCAAGGATCTCTGAATGACATAACACATGAGATTCTCGTCTGCACGTGAGTATGGCCTCCTATTTCTTTTCTCATAAGGCTTTGTTTAATTATTTTTACCCTGCCTACAGGAGACTGTAGGATGTAGTATTAAGTTATTAGTATTAGTAAACAAAATAGCTCAAATCATTTAATGGATTTGATTTAAATTTGGTGGGATGGTTAGTGTGCTAGGGAACAACAGATTAATTTGTGGTGACGATATCTAATATTGTAGTAATGTCAAATTAACTCTTCTGATGGCCCAGTATCTTAAAATTAGACCGTAGATCCAGACCGTTTCATTTTGTATATATGGACTCACCATGAAAGAATCACCACACAGGATATGATCCTAGAAACTTCAAGGTCATGCCAGAAATCAATGTGGCACGCAAGGAGGTGGGGTCTGCATCTTATGATTCCTATTTTATTTTTATTTATTTTTTTACTCTGACAACATGCAAGTTCAACTTTTGTCTGGTGGGTTTAATTTTTCTCTTACAGAAGGCTTTCCCATCCTCACATATCCAGGGTGATGGCTGTTTCTAAGACTGATAGAGCAATTCTCATTGCAAATGAATACATCCATGGAGCAAGTTTAGAGAAAGTGCTTCATGGAGATGATGCCAATTTCAAGGTATTTTATCATACAGTTCTCAGCAACCCTAATTTTTATCTGACACAATTTATATTAATTTAATCTTGAACTCCCTCTACATGTTATAGGTACTATACTATAATGCAAGAAAAGTATTCATGATGTTTTATTTTTCCCCTTCAGTTGAATGAAGAAGAGCAATGCTACATTGGACTGGAAGTAGCTCTTGTTGTTGAGTACATTCATTCAAAGAATATAATACATCAGGATATCAAACAAGCAAATATTCTGGCAAGTGTTCATTGATTTAATAACAAATATTAAAAATGTATAATAAAACATCAGTAGGCACTGTCAGTATCACATCTGCTGAAAAAAATAATAATGAGAGATGCGTCCCATTTTGAAATTTTGCCCTGGTAAAATTGTTACATATATAATTTGCCGACTACCATTTCATGGTGAGCACCATCTCAAAAGGCTGGACTATTAAAGTGTATTGATTCTGATCAGCATAAAATGGTGCAATATATTCAATAAATAAACGGTATACGCCTTTAAAATATTATTATGATTCTCGCTAACTATTTATGTGCCTATTTATTTTTTGTATACATGTTTTACTTGTAAAGTTAGACTTAACACATCTTTGCACCTTTTAAATAATGTGCGTGTATTAACCCAGATTATCTAACAGTTCAGTAGTAATGTAACCTTAACTTCTGATATGCTGTACATATGTTTTGTAGGTAGAGCAACGTTCAAAGAAGGCACTTCTTACAGACTGGGGGCTTGCTAATGTTCGAGATTCGGTGTCTCTAAGACTTGGAAGCAGAACTGTTGCACATGTAGCAGGTCCTCAGGGTGGAACAGCCCTGTACATGGCGCCTGAATGCATGATCAACTTCATGCAGCCAAGCGTGAAATCTGATGTGTGGTCTTTGGGTGCAACGTTCCTAGAGCTCTTTACTGGCTGTTATCCGTGGAATGTAAACAACTGCAGAGAGCTTAGTAGGCTGCTTTTGACAGAGGCCATGCCCCATGGCCTATCTAGCCTTAACTCTCCCCAGAAAACAATTGTTTGCCCCTGTCTGAACTACAGTTCTGATCTTCGACCTCCTGTTTCTGAGGTTGTTCAAATCTTTAAGGGTTTAGACATCATCAATTTAGAGCAACGTTATGGTTTTAAGTGGTAATTTGATAACGGTCCCTTTACATTCTGCACTACCTATGAAAACAATGGTAACTTACTTTTAGTGGGGGTTTTTTGTTCATGCTCTCCAGTACATAGTTCTTGTCAGAATGTTAACAATGAAGGTTAAAGTTGCAGGTGTGTTAACAGCTGTAGCAACATGGGGAGTGATAACTCTGTTTTTTAAAAACCCTGATACTTTCTCTTTAATCTACAGGATAATGAAAAAAGTTTTAAACATTAAGGATTCTTGAGTTGTTTAAGAAATTTGTGTTTTTTTGAATAAAACTTTTGCAAATAATTTGAACAGAATTTGAAATGCATATGGAATATTTAATCAAGCTGTATATTGTTCTGGAAGTATTTACTTACATCCAACAAAATTGTAAAACGCGGAATACAAGTTATCTTATACAAAAATAAATGAATCTGTTGAACAAGGGAAATGACTTGTGATGTTTTCTTTATTTACTAGAAATAGTGGGAGCTCACAATTTCGGAGGACATTCATTTATACAGCTGCCGGTCTTACACAGTTGTCTTAAAGCACCTTTCAAAGTCAATACAGAGCGAAGAAGTTGTAGTTTGTGCAGTAGAGAAAAGTGAACCATTTATGAAACAAACGGTCTGTTCATGAACTTAATTTAAAAAAAAAAAAAAAAAAAAAGTCAGGTATGAATGGCTTACATTGGCTGGACATAATGCTTAACATTAATTCCATCCCTCCAGGGCAAGTCTGTCATAGCATGCACATGCTTCAGAAAATGTTAATGGAGCTGGTCTATTTAAGTTTTCTACAGCCAACACTATTCTTGTGCTCAACATATAAGAAGCTGTGGCTTCTTCAACTGTTGAACGCCCACGGTAGTTTGCATGCTCAAGCACTGACTCACAAATCTGCCTAAATGCAGCATTCGCAACAGACAATGGCTCTTCTTCAGTGCATGTGAATCGATCAGCATACGTGAGAAGGTCATCATCAACAGAACACAGCATGTTTGTTGTGCCTAGAGAAAAAAAAACAATGTGAATGGCATTTAATGGTAGTGTTCCCAATTTCCAAATAACAAAGTTAATGATAATCTGCAGTAAACACATAAACAATCAATTTCTAAGTAAATTGAAGCATTCTTGTTTCCTGCTTATGTTCAAATAACAATCTAGTTAATGACAATGCACTTGTTAGTTACCACTAAACAAATCAATAGCATTATATCATTTAAGATAGTTCCAACTTCAACCACAGATTGTTTCTTATTACAACCATAACAATTAATTCAATGTTAAATTATATTCTTTATTGTTTAAAACTACAACAGTATTTACTATGGTATATACAATGCATCTAAAAAGTACCTGTGGGTGGTGCAATGTACAAGACCTCTCGTTTCCCAAAGGGACCTGCAGCATTATTCCGTTTCCTGATTTTGTGTCGGTTCCATTCCTTTTGTTCTACAGTCAGTTCATTTTGGATCAGAGAAAGTTAGGAAAACTGCAAGCAATGGCTGTTAAACATAGTTATTAATAAAATACACTTTAAAATGTTTTCACATACCATTACCTTTATATATATATATCCCTAAATTAGTCATGGAAAGATCTAAAATTGCAAAAGCTGGTTGCTGTCACGATATATTTATTTGTTCAGTGTGAGGCATTTAAACATTACATTTGTAATTTTCAAAATAAGGCAAGAATATTAAACAAAGAAAATACTTGCATATGAATTGGACTTTGCAGATCAAGTATCTCAGACAGCACCATGGCCTATTTAAGAAAATAAAGTGCCATAAAACTTGTTGATAATATTAATAGTAATAACAATAAATCTGATTTTGCATTTATGCAAAGACAATTTCTTACTAAAAAAATGGGGATGGGGGGATAGGACAGCTGGTAATGTATGACTAACGCATTAAAACAACTAGTAAAATAACAAAATATACTCTTACAAGTACCATGTATTAGGGCCCTTGAATAAAACATGGTATAATACATTATACAATTGAAATGTGTACCTCAAAATGGTTCTGCCATTTGTTTATCCAGGACTTTAAGGCACCATTGAAGCACTCGGCCCTCTGTATGAAAAGGTTTAACACTATTAGGTCCGCCCCCATGTTATCGAACACGCCGACGGGTTCATGTTTGAAGCCTTTTTACTCAGGCATTGTACTCCGGCATTGTAAAAGACAACCCTACATACACCCTCTCTAAGCTTTCCTGTGAGCATGCCCTCAATACAGCTCTTTAAAATGCATAATTTGTTTACAATTTATACAGTTGGACAACCTGTACCTGTATTTGATCTAGTCAATAGTGAATATAAACTAAATTACAAATTATGACTTTGAAGCAACAACATGTTGCTAACAAAAACATTTCTATCTTAATTGTATTTTTTTTCTATCTTCTTAATTGTATTTTCCCTTCTATTTGTAATTTTTTTTCTTAAATTTTTATTCTCAAAAAAAAAAAAACTTGCCTGATTATGAACAGACTTTCCAAATCGAAAGTTGTTTGCACCTGATAATGAATCATAATGCAGCCGGCGCAAAACACAACGCACCCAGGGGAGAGATACCATGGTAAATAGGTTACCTATTTACCTATTTTTGTTTCGGCGAACGGTTTTGGTGAGCAGTAATGCAGGAAAGCAGCGGGCGGGATGGCGAGCTTGTCCTGCTGCTCCAACACAAGCTACCTTAAGAGCCGGTACGATGCGGGCAATGGGTGAAGTTCGTCAGGAGTACTGCATAAATAAACAAGTGTGTTGTCGTGGCAGTTGGTGATCAAAGAAATAAAACAAAATAAAATCAATAAATAATAATGTCATAGACTTAAAGTCATACATTTGAAGTCATAATGCATTGCAAGTGTTATTAGGGAATGTTGTGCTGTGTTTTCAAGCGCTTCAAGCGCTTCAATGTGACAGCGGGTGCGTTCACGGAGATCAACAGCAGCCGGAGATCAAGAGCAGCCGCCGCAGGGGAGGGATACCATGGTAAATAGGTTACCTCCGTATCTCTCCCCTGGGTGCGTTGTGTTTTGGTGAGCACTAATGCAGGAAAGCAGCGGGCGGGATGGCGAGCTTGTCCTGCTGCTCCAACACAACTTACCTTAAGAGCCGGTACGATGCGGGCAAAGGGTGAAGTTCGTCAGGAGTACTGCATAAAAAAAACGAGTGTGTTGTTGTGGCAGTTGGTGATCAAAGAAATAAAACAAAATAAAATCAATAAATAATAATGTCATAGACTTAAAGTCATACCTTTGAAGTCATAATGCATTGCAAGTGTTATTAGGGAATGTTGTGCTGTGTTTTCAAGCGCTTCAAGCGCTTCAATGTGACAGCGGGTGCGTTCACGGAGATCAACAGCAGCCGGAGATCAAGAGCATCCGCCGAAGGGGAGGGATACCATGGTAAATAGGTTACCTATTTACCATGGTATCTCTCCCCTGGGTGCGTTGTGTTTTGGTGAGCACTAATGCAGGAAAGCAGCGGGCGGGATGGCGAGCTTGTCCTGCTGCTCCAACAAAAGCTACCTTGAGAGCCGGTACGATGCGGTCAATGGGTGAAGTTCGTCAGGAGTACTGCATAAAAAAACGAGTGTGTTGTCGTGGCAGATGGTGATCAAAGAAATAAAACAAAATAAAATCAATAAATAATAATGTCATAGACTTAAAGTCATACCTTTGAAGTCATAATGCATTGCAAGTGTTATTAGGGAATGTTGTGCTGTGTTTTCAAGCGCTTCAAGCGCTTCAATGTGACAGCGGGTGCGTTCACGGAGATCAACAGCAGCCGGAGATCAAGAGCATCCGCCGAAGGGGAGGGATACCATGGTAAATAGGTTACCTATTTACCATGGTATCTCTCCCCTGGGTGCGTTGTGTTTTGGTGAGCACTAATGCAGGAAAGCAGCGGGCGGGATGGCGAGCTTGTCCTGCTGCTCCAACAAAAGCTACCTTGAGAGCCGGTACGATGCGGTCAATGGGTGAAGTTCGTCAGGAGTACTGCATAAAAAAACGAGTGTGTTGTCGTGGCAGATGGTGATCAAAGAAATAAAACAAAATAAAATCAATAAATAATAATGTCATAGACTTAAAGTCATACCTTTGAAGTCATAATGCATTGCAAGTGTTATTAGGGAATGTTGTGCTGTGTTTTCAAGCGCTTCAAGCGCTTCAATGTGACAGCGGGTGCGTTCACGGAGATCAACAGCAGCCGGAGATCAAGAGCAGCCGCCGCAGGGGAGGGATACCATGGTAAATAGGTTACCTATTACTGCATAAAGGTTACCTATTTACCATGGTATCTCTCCCCTGGGTGCGTTGTGTTTTGGTGAGCACTAATGCAGGAAAGCAGCGGGCGGGATGGCGAGCTTGTTCTGCTGCTCCAACACAAGCTACCTTAAGAGCCGGTACCAGGAGTACTGCATAAAAAAAACGAGTGTGTTGTCGTGGCAGTTGGTGATCAAAGAAATAAAACAAAATAAAATCAATAAATAATAATGTCATAGACTTAAAGTCATACCTTTGAAGTCATAATGCATTGCAAGTGTTATTAGGGAATGTTGTGCTGTGTTTTCAAGCGCTTCAAGCGCTTCAATGTGACAGCGGGTGCGTTCACGGAGATCAACAGCAGCCGGAGATCAAGAGCAGCCGCCGCAGGGGAGGGATACCATGGTAAATAGGTTACCTCCGTATCTCTCCCCTGGGTGCGTTGTGTTTTGGTGAGCACTAATGCAGGAAAGCAGCGGGCGGGATGGCGAGCTTGTCCTGCTGCTCCAACACAACTTACCTTAAGAGCCGGTACGATGCGGGCAAAGGGTGAAGTTCGTCAGGAGTACTGCATAAAAAAAACGAGTGTGTTGTTGTGGCAGTTGGTGATCAAAGAAATAAAACAAAATAAAATCAATAAATAATAATGTCATAGACTTAAAGTCATACCTTTGAAGTCATAATGCATTGCAAGTGTTATTAGGGAATGTTGTGCTGTGTTTTCAAGCGCTTCAAGCGCTTCAATGTGACAGCGGGTGCGTTCACGGAGATCAACAGCAGCCGGAGATCAAGAGCAGCCGCCGCAGGGGAGGGATACCATGGTAAATAGGTTACCTATTTACCATGGTATCTCTCCCCTGGGTGCGTTGTGTTTTGGTGAGCACTAATGCAGGAAAGCAGCGGGCGGGATGGCGAGCTTGTCCTGCTGCTCCAACACAAGCTACCTTAAGAGCCGGTACGATGCGGTCAATGGGTGAAGTTCGTCAGGAGTACTGCATAAAAAAACGAGTGTGTTGTCGTGGCAGTTGGTGATCAAAGAAATAAAACAAAATAAAATCAATAAATAATAATGTCATAGACTTAAAGTCATACCTTTGAAGTCATAATGCATTGCAAGTGTTATTAGGGAATGTTGTGCTGTGTTTTCAAGCGCTTCAAGCGCTTCAATGTGACAGCGGGTGCGTTCACGGAGATCAGGAGCAGCCGGAGATCAAGAGCAGCCGCCGCAGGGGAGGGATACCATGGTAAATAGGTTACCTCCGTAACTCTCCCCTGGGTGCGTTGTGTTTTGGTGAGCACTAATGCAGGAAAGCAGCGGGCGGGATGGCGAGCTTGTCCTGCTGCTCCAACACAACTTACCTTAAGAGCCGGTACGATGCGGGTAAAGGGTGAAGTTTGTCAGGAGTACTGCATAAAAAAAACGAGTGTGTTGTTGTGGCAGTTGGTGATCAAAGAAATAAAACAAAATAAAATCAATAAATAATAATGTCATAGACTTAAAGTCATACCTTTGAAGTCATAATGCATTGCAAGTGTTATTAGGGAATGTTGTGCTGTGTTTTCAAGCGCTTGAAGCGCTTCAATGTGACAGCGGGTGCGTTCACGGAGATCAACAGCAGCCGGAGATCAAGAGCAGCCGCCGCAGGGGAGGGATACCATGGTAAATAGGTTACCTATTTACCATGGTTTCTCTCCCCTGGGTGCGTTGTATTTTGGTGAGCACTAATGCAGGAAAGCAGCAGGCGGGATGGCGAGCTTGTCCTGCTGCTTCAACACAAGCTACCTTAAGAGCCGGTACGATGCGGGCAATGGGTGAAGTTCGTCAGGAGTACTGCATAAAAAAACGAGTGTGTTGTCGTGGCAGTTGGTGATCAAAGAAATAAAACAAAATAAAATCAATAAATAATAATGTCATAGACTTAAAGTCATACCTTTGAAGTCATAATGCATTGCAAGTGTTATTAGGGAATGTTGTGCTGTGTTTTCAAGCGCTTCAAGCGCTTCAATGTGACAGCGGGTGCGTTCACGGAGATCAAGAGCAGCCGGAGATCAAGAGCAGCCGCCGCAGGGGAGGGATACCATGGTAAATAGGTTACCTATTTACCATGGTATCTCTCCCCTGGGTGCGTTGTGTTTTGGTGAGCACTAATGCAGGAAAGCAGCGGGCGGGATGGCGAGCTTGTCCTGCTGCTCCAACACAACTTACCTTAAGAGCCGGTACGATGCGGGCAAAGGGTGAAGTTCGTCCGGAGTACTGCATAAAAAAAACGAGTGTGTTGTTGTGGCAGTTGGTGATCAAAGAAATAAAACAAAATAAAATCAATAAATAATAATGTCATAGACTTAAAGTCATACCTTTGAAGTCATAATGCATTGCAAGTGTTATTAGGGAATGTTGTGCTGTGTTTTCAAGCGCTTCAAGCGCTTCAATGTGACAGCGGGTGCGTTCACGGAGATCAACAGCAGCCGGAGATCAAGAGCAGCCGCCGCAGGGGAGGGATACCATGGTAAATAGGTTACCTATTTACCATGGTATCTCTCCCCTGGGTGCGTTGTGTTTTGGTGAGCACTAATGCAGGAAAGCAACGGGCGGGATGGCGAGCTTGTCCTGCTGCTCCAACACAAGCTACCTTAAGAGCCGGTACGATGCGGTCAATGGGTGAAGTTCGTCAGGAGTACTGCATAAAAAAACGAGTGTGTTGTCGTGGCAGTTGGTGATCAAAGAAATAAAACAAAATAAAATCAATAAATAATAATGTCATAGACTTAAAGTCATACCTTTGAAGTCATAATGCATTGCAAGTGTTATTAGGGAATGTTGTGCTGTGTTTTCAAGCGCTTCAAGCGCTTCAATGTGACAGCGGGTGCGTTCACGGAGATCAACAGCAGCCGGAGATCAAGAGCAGCCGCCGCAGGGGAGGGATACCATGGTAAATAGGTTACCTCCGTATCACTCCCCTGGGTGCGTTGTGTTTTGGTGAGCACTAATGCAGGAAAGCAGCGGGCGGGATGGCGAGCTTGTCCTGCTGCTCCAACACAACTTACCTTAAGAGCCGGTACGATGCGGGCAAAGGGTGAAGTTCTTCAGGAGTACTGCATAAAAAAAACGAGTGTGTTGTTGTGGCAGTTGGTGATCAAAGAAATAAAACAAAATAAAATCAATAAATAATAATGTCATAGACTTAAAGTCATACCTTTGAAGTCATAATGCATTGCAAGTGTTATTAGGGAATGTTGTGCTGTGTTTTCAAGCGCTTCAAGCGCTTCAATGTGACAGCGGGTGCGTTCACGGAGATCAACAGCAGCCGGAGATCAAGAGCAGCCGCCGCAGGGGAGGGATACCATGGTAAATAGGTTACCTATTTACCATGGTATCTCTCCCCTGGGTGCGTTGTGTTTTGGTGAGCACTAATGCAGGAAAGCAGCGGGCGGGATGGCGAGCTTGTTCTGCTGCTCCAACACAAGCTACCTTAAGAGCCGGTACCAGGAGTACTGCATAAAAAAAACGAGTGTGTTGTCGTGGCAGTTGGTGATCAAAGAAATAAAACAAAATAAAATCAATAAATAATAATGTCATAGACTTAAAGTCATACCTTTGAAGTCATAATGCATTGCAAGTGTTATTAGGGAATGTTGTGCTGTGTTTTCAAGCGCTTCAAGCGCTTCAATGTGACAGCGGGTGCGTTCACGGAGATCAGGAGCAGCCGGAGATCAAGAGCAGCCGTCGCAGGGGAGGGATACCATGGTAAATAGGTTACCTATTTACCATGGTATCTCTCCCCTGTGTGCGTTGTGTTTTGGTGAGCACTAATGCAGGAAAGCAGCGGGCGGGATGGCGAGCTTGTCCTGCTGCTCCAACACAAGTTACCTTAAGAGCCGGTACGATGCTGGCAATGGGTGAAGTTCGTCAGGAGTACTGCATAAAAAAAACGAGTGTGTTGTCGTGGCAGTTGGTGATCAAAGAAATAAAACAAAATAAAATCAATAAATAATAATGTCATAGACTTAAAGTCATACCTTTGAAGTCATAATGCATTGCAAGTGTTATTAGGGAATGTTGTGTTGTGTTTTCAAGCGCTACAATGTGCTGCTCTGCAAGGTTTGGAGACAGCGGGTGCGTTCACGGAGATCAAGAGCAGCCGGCGCTAAACACAACGCACCCATGGGAGAGATACCATGGTAAATAGGTTACCTATTTACCTATTTTTGTTTCGGCGAACGGTTTTGGTGAGCAGTAATGCAGGTAAGCAGCGGGCAGGATGGCGAGCTTGTCCTGCTGCTCCAACACAAGCTACCTTAAGAGCCGGTACGATGCGGGCAATGGGTGAAGTTCGTCAGGAGTACTGCATAAAAAAACGAGTGTGTTGTCGTGGCGGTTGGTGATCAAAGAAATAAAACAAAATAAAATCAATAAATAATAATGTCATAGACTTAAAGTCATACCTTTGAAGTCATAATGCATTGCAAGTGTTATTAGGGAATGTTGTGCTGTGTTTTCAAGCGCTTCACTGTGCTGCTCTGCAAGGTTTGGAGACAGCGGGTGCGTTCACGGAGATCAAGAGCAGCCGGCGCAAAACACAACGCACCCAGGGGAGAGATACCATGGTAAATAGGTTACCTATTTACCTATTTTTGTTTCGGCGAACGGTCTTGGTGAGCAGTAATGCAGGAAAGCAGCGGGCGGGATGGCGAGCTTGTCCTGCTGCTCCAACAAAAGCTACCTTGAGAGCCGGTACGATGCGGGCAATGGGTGAAGTTCGTCAGGAGTACTGCATAAAAAAACGAGTGTGTTGTCGTGGCAGTTGGTGATCAAAGAAATAAAACAATATAAAATCAATAAATAATAATGTCATAGACTTAAAGTCATACCTTTGAAGTCATAATGCATTGCAAGTGTTATTAGGGAATGTTGTGCTGTGTTTTCAAGCGCTTCAAGCGCTTCAATGTGACAGCGGGTGCGTTCACGGAGATCAACAGCAGCCGGAGATCAAGAGCAGCCGCCGAAGGGGAGGGATACCATGCTAAAGGTTACCTATTTACCATGGTATCTCTCCCCTGGGTGCGTTGTGTTTTGGTGAGCACTAATGCAGGAAAGCAGCGGGCGGGATGGCGAGCTTGTTCTGCTGCTCCAACACAAGCTACCTTAAGAGCCGGTACCAGGAGTACTGCATAAAAAAAACGAGTGTGTTGTCGTGGCAGTTGGTGATCAAAGAAATAAAACAAAATAAAATCAATAAATAATAATGTCATAGACTTAAAGTCATACCTTTGAAGTCATAATGCATTGCAAGTGTTATTAGGGAATGTTGTGCTGTGTTTTCAAGCGCTTCTAGCGCTTCAAGCGCTTCAATGTGACAGCGGGTGCGTTCACGGAGATCAACAGCAGCCGGAGATCAAGAGCAGCCGTCGCAGGGGAGAGATACCATGGTAAATAGGTTACCTATTTATCATGGTATCTCTCCCCTGGGTGCGTTGTGTTTTGGTGAGCACTACTGCAGGAAAGCAGCGGGCGGGATGGCGAGCTTGTCGTGCTGCACCAACACAAGTTACCTTAAGAGCCGGTACGATGCTGGCAATGGGTGAAGTTCGTCAGGAGTACTGCATAAAAAAAACGAGTGTGTTGTCGTGGCAGTTGGTGATCAAAGAAATAAAACAAAATAAAATCAATAAATAATAATGTCATAGACTTAAAGTCATACCTTTGAAGTCATAATGCATTGCAAGTGTTATTAGGGAATGTTGTGTTGTGTTTTCAAGCGCTTCAATGTGCTGCTCTGCAAGGTTTGGAGACAGCGGGTGCGTTCACGGAGATCAAGAGCAGCCGGCGCTAAACACAACGCACCCATGGGAGAGATACCATGCTAAATAGGTTACCTATTTACCTATTTTTGTTTCGGCGAACGGTTTTGGTGAGCAGTAATGCAGGTAAGCAGCGGGCAGGATGGCGAGCTTGTCCTGCTGCTCCAACACAAGCTACCTTAAGAGCCGGTACGATGCGGGCAATGGGTGAAGTTCGTCAGGAGTACTGCATAAAAAAACGAGTGTGTTGTCGTGGCGGTTGGTGATCAAAGAAATAAAACAAAATAAAATCAATAAATAATAATGTCATAGACTTAAAGTCATACCTTTGAAGTCATAATGCATTGCAAGTGTTATTAGGGAATGTTGTGCTGTGTTTTCAAGCGCTTCACTGTGCTGCTCTGCAAGGTTTGGAGACAGCGGGTGCGTTCACGGAGATCAAGAGCAGCCGGCGCAAAACACAACGCACCCAGGGGAGAGATACCATGGTAAATAGGTTACCTATTTACCTATTTTTGTTTCGGCGAACGGTCTTGGTGAGCAGTAATGCAGGAAAGCAGCGGGCGGGATGGCGAGCTTGTCCTGCTGCTCCAACAAAAGCTACCTTGAGAGCCGGTACGATGCGGGCAATGGGTGAAGTTCGTCAGGAGTACTGCATAAAAAAACGAGTGTGTTGTCGTGGCAGTTGGTGATCAAAGAAATAAAACAAAATAAAATCAATAAATAATAATGTCATAGACTTAAAGTCATACCTTTGAAGTCATAATGCATTGCAAGTGTTATTAGGGAATGTTGTGCTGTGTTTTCAAGCGCTTCAAGCGCTTCAATGTGACAGCGGGTGCGTTCACGGAGATCAACAGCAGCCGGAGATCAAGAGCAGCCGCCGAAGGGGAGGGATACCATGCTAAATAGGTTACCTATTTACCATGGTATCTCTCCCCTGGGTGCGTTGTGTTTTGGTGAGCACTAATGCAGGAAAGCAGCGGGCGGGATGGCGAGCTTGTCCTGCTGCTCCAACACAAGCTACCTTAAGAGCCGGTACGATGCTATCAATGGGTGAAGTTCGTCAGGAGTACTGCATAAAAAAACGAGTGTGTTGTCGTGGCAGTTGGTGATCAAAGAAATAAAACAAAATAAAATCAATAAATAATAATGTCATAGACTTAAAGTCATACCTTTGAAGTCATAATGCATTGCAAGTGTTATTAGGGAATGTTGTGCTGTGTTTTCAAGCGCTTCAATGTGACAGCGGGTGCGTTCACGGAGATCAACAGCAGCCGGAGATCAAGAGCAGCCGCCGCAGGGGAGGGATACCATGGTAAATAGGTTACCTATTTACCATGGTATCTCTCCCCTGGGTGCGTTGTGTTTTGGTGAGCACTAATGCAGGAAAGCAACGGGCGGGATGGCGAGCTTGTCCTGCTGCTCCAACACAAGCTACCTTAAGAGCCGGTACGATGCGGTCAATGGGTGAAGTTCGTCAGGAGTACTGCATAAAAAAACGAGTGTGTTGTCGTGGCAGTTGGTGATCAAAGAAATAAAACAAAATAAAATCAATAAATAATAATGTCATAGACTTAAAGTCATACCTTTGAAGTCATAATGCATTGCAAGTGTTATTAGGGAATGTTGTGCTGTGTTTTCAAGCGCTTCAAGCGCTTCAATGTGACAGCGGGTGCGTTCACGGAGATCAACAGCAGCCGGAGATCAAGAGCAGCCGCCGCAGGGGAGGGATACCATGGTAAATAGGTTACCTATTTACCATGGTATCTCTCCCCTGGGTGCGTTGTGTTTTGGTGAGCACTAATGCAGGAAAGCAGCGGGCGGGATGGCGAGCTTGTCCTGCTGCTCCAACACAAGCTACCTTAAGAGCCGGTACGATGCGGGCAATGGGTGAAGTTCGTCAGGAGTACTGCATAAAAAAACGAGTGTGTTGTCGTGGCAGTTGGTGATCAAAGAAATAAAACAAAATAAAATCAATAAATAATAATGTCAAAGACTTAAAGTCATACCTTTGAAGTCATAATGCATTGCAAATGTTATTAGGGAATGTTGTGCTGTGTTTTCAAGCGCTTCAATGTGCTGCTCTGCAAGGTTTGGAGACAGTGGGTGCGTTCACGGAGATCAAGAGAAGCCGGCGCAAAACACAACGCACCCATGGGAGAGATACCATGGTAAATAGGTTACCTATTTACCTTTTTTTGTTTCGGCGAACGGTTTTGGTGAGCAGTAATGAAGGAAAGCAGCGGGCAGGATGGCGAGCTTGTCCTGCTGCTCCAACACAAGCTACCTTAAGAGCCGGTACGATGCGTGCAATGGGTGAAGTTCGTCAGGAGTACTGCATAAAAAAACGAGTGTTTTGTCGTGGCAGTTGGTGATCAAAGAAATAAAACAAAATAAAATCAATAAATAATAATGTCATAGACTTAAAGTCATACCTTTGAAGTCATAATGCATTGCAAGTGTTATTAGGGAATGTTGTGCTGTGTTTTCAAGCGCTTCAAGCGCTTCAATGTGACAGCGGGTGCGTTCACGGAGATCAAGAGCAGCCGGAGATCAAGAGCAGCCGCCGCAGGGGAGGGATACCATGGTAAATAGGTTACCTATTTACCATGGTATCTCTCCCCTGGGTGCGTTGTGTTTTGGTGAGCACTAATGCAGGAAAGCAGCGGGCGGGATGGCGAGCTTGTCCTGCTGCTCCAACACAAGCTACCTTAAGAGCCGGTACGATGCGGTCAATGGGTGAAGTTCGTCAGGAGTACTGCATAAAAAAACGAGTGTGTTGTCGTGGCAGTTGGTGATCAAAGAAATAAAACAAAATAAAATCGATAAATAATAATGTCATAGACTTAAAGTCATACCTTTGAAGTCATAATGCATTGCAAGTGTTATTAGGGAATGTTGTGCTGTGTTTTCAAGCGCTTCAAGCGCTTCAATGTGACAGCGGGTGCGTTCACGGAGATCAACAGCAGCCGGAGATCAAGAGCAGCCGCCGAAGGGGAGGGATACCATGCTAAATAGGTTACCTATTTACCATGGTATCTCTCCCCTGGGTGCGTTGTGTTTTGGTGAGCACTAATGCAGGAAAGCAGCGGGCGGGATGGCGAGCTTGTCCTGCTGCTCCAACACAAGTTACCTTAAGAGCCGGTACGATGCGGTCAATGGGTGAAGTTCGTCAGGAGTACTGCATAAAAAAAACGAGTGTGTTGTTGTGGCAGTTGGTGATCAAAGAAATAAAACAAAATAAAATCAATAAATAATAATGTCATAGACTTAAAGTCATACCTTTGAAGTCATAATGCATTGCAAGTGTTATTAGGGAATGTTGTGCTGTGTTTTCAAGCGCTTCACTGTGCTGCTCTGCAAGGTTTGGAGACAGCGGGTGCGTTCACGGAGATCAAGAGCAGCCGGCGCAAAACACAACGCACCCAGGGGAGAGATACCATGGTAAATAGGTTACCTATTTACCTATTTTTGTTTCGGCGAACGGTCTTGGTGAGCAGTAATGCAGGAAAGCAGCGGGCGGGATGGCGAGCTTGTCCTGCTGCTCCAACAAAAGCTACCTTGAGAGCCGGTACGATGCGGGCAATGGGTGAAGTTCGTCAGGAGTACTGCATAAAAAAACGAGTGTGTTGTCGTGGCAGTTGGTGATCAAAGAAATAAAACAAAATAAAATCAATAAATAATAATGTCATAGACTTAAAGTCATACCTTTGAATTCATAATGCATTGCAAGTGTTATTAGGGAATGTTGTGCTGTGTTTTCAAGCGCTTCAAGCGCTTCAATGTGACAGCGGGTGCGTTCACGGAGATCAAGAGCAGCCGGAGATCAAGAGCAGCCGCCGAAGGGGAGGGATACCATGCTAAATAGGTTACCTATTTACCATGGTATCTCTCCCCTGGGTGCGTTGTGTTTTGGTGAGCACTAATGCAGGAAAGCAGCGGGCGGGATGGCGAGCTTGTCCTGCTGCTCCAACACAAGCTACCTTAAGAGCCGGTACGATGCGGTCAATGGGTGAAGTTCGTCAGGAGTACTGCATAAAAAAACGAGTGTGTTGTCGTGGCAGTTGGTGATCAAAGAAATAAAACAAAATAAAATCAATAAATAATAATGTCATAGACTTAAAGTCATACCTTTGAAGTCATAATGCATTGCAAGTGTTATTAGGGAATGTTGTGCTGTGTTTTCAAGCGCTTCAAGCGCTTCAATGTGACAGCGGGTGCGTTCACGGAGATCAACAGCAGCCGGAGATCAAGAGCAGCCGCCGCAGGGGAGGGATACCATGGTAAATAGGTTACCTATTTACCATGGTATCTCTCCCCTGGGTGCGTTGTGTTTTGGTGAGCACTAATGCAGGAAAGCAGCGGGCGGGATGGCGAGCTTGTCCTGCTGCTCCAACACAAGCTACCTTAAGAGCCGGTACGATGCGGTCAATGGGTGAAGTTCGTCAGGAGTACTGCATAAAAAAACGAGTGTGTTGTCGTGGCAGTTGGTGATCAAAGAAATAAAACAAAATAAAATCAATAAATAATAATGTCATAGACTTAAAGTCATACCTTTGAAGTCATAATGCATTGCAAGTGTTATTAGGGAATGTTGTGCTGTGTTTTCAAGCGCTTCAATGTGCTGCTCTGCAAGGTTTGGAGACAGCGGGTGCGTTCACGGAGATCAAGAGCAGCCGGCGCAAAACACAACGCACCCATGGGAGAGATACCATGGTAAATAGGTTACCTATTTACCTATTTTTGTTTCGGCGAACGGTTTTGGTGAGCAGTAATGCAGGAAAGCAGCGGGCAGGATGGCGAGCTTGTCCTGCTGCTCCAACACAAGCTACCTTAAGAGCCGGTACGATGCGGTCAATGGGTGAAGTTCGTCAGGAGTACTGCATAAAAAAACGAGTGTTTTGTCGTGGCAGTTGGTGATCAAAGAAATAAAACAAAATAAAATCAATAAATAATAATGTCATAGACTTAAAGTCATACCTTTGAAGTGATAATGCATTGCAAGTGTTATTAGGGAATGTTGTGCTGTGTTTTCAAGCGCTTCAAGCGCTTCAATGTGACAGCGGGTGCGTTCACGGAGATCAACAGCAGCCGGAGATCAAGAGCAGCCACCGCAGGGGAGGGATACCATGGTAAATAGGTTACCTATTACTGCATAAAGGTTACCTATTTACCATGGTATCTCTCCCCTGGGTGCGTTGTGTTTTGGTGAGCACTAATGCAGGAAAGCAGCGGGCGGGATGGCGAGCTTGTCCTGCTGCTCCAACACAAGCTACTTTAAGAGCCGGTACGATGCGGGCAATGGGTGAAGTTCGTCAGGAGTACTGCATAAAAAAACGAGTGTGTTGTCGTGGCAGTTGGTGATCAAAGAAATAAAACAAAATAAAATCAATAAATAATAATGTCATAGACTTAAAGTCATACCTTTGAAGTCATAATGCATTGCAAGTGTTATTAGGGAATGTTGTGCTGTGTTTTCAAGCGCTTCAAGCGCTTCAATGTGACAGCGGGTGCGTTCACGGAGATCAACAGCAGCCGGAGATCAAGAGCAGCCGCCGCAGGGGAGGGATACCATGGTAAATAGGTTACCTATTTACCATGGTATCTCTCCCCTGGGTGCGTTGTGTTTTGGTGAGCACTAATGCAGGAAAGCAGCGGGCGGGATGGCGAGCTTGTCCTGCTGCTCCAACACAAGCTACCTTAAGAGCCGGTACGATGCGGGCAATGGGTGAAGTTCGTCAGGAGTACTGCATAAAAAAACGAGTGTGTTGTCGTGGCAGTTGGTGATCAAAGAAATAAAACAAAATAAAATCAATAAATAATAATGTCATAGACTTAAAGTCATACCTTTGAAGTCATAAAAGTATTGTCAATAGAGCAGTTAGCAGTTGTGCCAGTCCCCTTGCAAAGTGAGGTGGAACCCATCTAGGGTGTGCATATAATAGTGATCAGTCTACAGGAACCAGGGACTGAGGCAGATAGTCTAGCTCCTGCTTCAAGTAATCTTTAATTAACTACATTTGGTAACTCTGTAAGGTGGTGTTTGAATTAGCTGAGTTGGTGTGTGATTAGTACCAGGTGAGTGGTTTAATTGAATAGAAGTTGTTTTGCTATCTGATTGGTTTCCACGCAGTTGTTTTTTTTAATATATATTAAGCAGCCTATTTTAGCGCCAGCCAGACGCGCCAGCCAACAGAAGAGCCTCAACAAAAGAGCCGGGAGTTTAGCTGTGGGAGTCCAGCAAGGGGAGGCCTGCGCTGAGACGCTGTTCCAATAGATCCAAACCTAACGGGGCTCTAGAAGAAGCTCTCTACTAGTCAGGTCTGTACCCTCCACCCTACTGCTCCCACTGTGCCTTTTGTCCTGCTATGACTGTCTCTCACATCCCTGTTCTGTCCTCCCGTCCTCGTCCTCTGCCCTCCCTCCGCTACTGCTCCTCTAACCCCTCTAACCTCATTTCTCTGCCTCTCCCCCCCTCCCGCACACTCTCTGGTGCACTCTGGAACTGTCACTCTTCTGCTAACAAAGCTGATTTCATCTCTGCCTTTGCCTCCCACCTCTCGCTCGATTTCCTTGCTCTCACTGAAACCTGGCTGTCCCCTGATAACACTGTTACTCCTGCTGCCCTGTCCTCTCTCTACGTCCTGTCCCATACCCCGCGTCTCACTGGACGGGGAGGTGGGACGGGTCTTCTCCTCTCTCCCTCCTTACTCTTTTCTGTCCCCTCCGATCTCATCTCACTCTCTGTCAGTACCTTTGAATTTCATGCAGTCCAACTAACCTTTCCCTGTCAACTCCTGCTCATTGTTCTGTACCGCCCCCCTGGGCCTCTCACTCACTTTCTGGATGAACTCGACTATCTACTCTCCTCCCTCCCCTCCCTGTCTACCCCGACTGTCCTGTTGGGTGACTTCAACATCCATCTCTCCAACCCCAGCCACTCTGCTGGATTCCTCCCTCTCCTGCACTCCTTCGACTTCTGTCTCTCTCCGTCCCCTCCTACCCACAAAGCTGGCCGTCAACTGGACCTCACCTTCTCCAGGGCCTGCTGCCCCTCCACCCTCTCTGTCACCCCCCTGGACCTCTCTGATCACTATTTCATCTCTTTTTCTCTGTCTCTCCCCCCTCTCCCTGCTCCTCCTACCCCCACTGTCACCTCTCGCCGTAACCTCCGCTCTCTCTCCCCCTCTGTCCTTGCCTCCACTGCTCTCTCTCACCTCCCTCCTATCGACTCCTTCTCACAACTCTCCGTAGACTCTGCTACCTCCACCCTCTTCTCCTCACTCACCTCCTCCCTCGACTCCCTCTGTCCCCTCACCTCCCGTCCTGCTCGCCCCTCCCCTCCCCATCCCTGGCTCTCCTCTGCGCTCCGCTCGGCAAGAATCACACTGCGATCTGCTGAAAAGAAATGGAAGAGAACCAAACTCCCTGCTGCCCTAGACCTTTACCGCACTCTCCTCTCCTCCTTCTCCTCTACTCTCTCCTCTGCTAAATGTGCTTATTTCCAATCTGTAATCCAAGCCTCCACTAACAACCCACGTAAACTATTCTCTACCTTCTCCTCCCTCCTTAACCCTCCCCCCCCTCCTCCTCCCTCCTCTATCTCCCCTGATGACTTTGCCTCCTTCTTCTCTTCTAAAATTTCAGATATCCGCAAACTCTTTAACACCTCTCCCTCCCCCGCACCCCCTCCCGCTCCAACTCCTACACCCACTGCAACCCCTACTAACTCACCCTCCTTCTCCACCTTCTTGCCCCTCTCAGACTCTGACCTCTCCTCCCTGCTCCAGGGTCATAAACCCACCACGTGTGCCTTGGACCCCCTCCCCACTCACCTCTTTCAAGCTGCTGCTCCTGCTCTACTCCCCTTCATCTCCTCCCTCCTCAACACCTCTCTACTTTCTGGTATCTTCCCCTCTGCCTTCAAAAAAGCCTCTATCACTCCCCTCCTCAAAAAACCTACCCTCGACCCCACCTCCCTTCAGAGCTACCGTCCTGTCTCCCTCCTACCCTTCCTCTCCAAAACCCTCGAGCGGACTGTACACCGCCAGCTATCTGCTTTCCTGTACAACCACACTCTGCTTGACCCTCTCCAATCTGGCTTCCGCTCTGCTCACTCTACTGAAACCGCCCTCCTGTCTGTCACCAACTCACTTAAATGTGCCCGAGCTGCCTCTCTCTCCTCTGTCCTAATTCTCCTCGACCTCTCTGCTGCCTTTGACACTGTTGATCACTCTATTCTACTATCTTCTCTTGCTGACCTGGGGATCTCTGGCACTGCTCTGGCCTGGTTCTCCTCCTACCTCTCCAACCGCACTTACCAGGTAACCTGGCGTGGAGCAACATCCACACCTCACCCTCTCTTAACTGGAGTCCCCCAAGGGTCAGTCTTGGGTCCTCTCCTGTTCTCTCTCTACACCCGCTCCCTGGGCCCCCTCATCGCATCCTATGGTTTCTCATACCATTTCTATGCTGATGATGCTCAGATTTTCCTCTCCTTCCCCACCTCTGACTCCACCATCTCCTCCCGTATCTCTACCTGTCTGTCTGCTATTTCCTCCTGGATGCACTCGCATCACCTCAAACTCAACCTCTCTAAATCTGACCTCCTTTTCTTTCCCTCCTCCTCCCCCTCCTCTGATCTCTCCATCTCTGTTCCTCTGGAATCTACCACACTCTCTGCCTCTTCCTCAGCTAAGAACCTTGGAGTCACCCTGGACCCCTGCCTCTCTTATTCCCAGCACATCTCCACTCTGGCACACACTTGCAGATTCTTCCTGAGCAACATCCGAAGAATCCGACCCTTCCTCACCAACTATGCTACCCATCTCCTGGTCCAGGCCCTGGTACTCTCCCGCCTAGACTACTGCAACTCCCTCCTGGCTGGCCTCCCTGTGTCTGCCACCCGTCCGCTCCAGCTCATCCAGAACTCTGCTGCCCGCCAAGTGTTCTCTCTGCCTCGCTTCGCCCACGCTACTCCACTACTCCGCTCGCTCCACTGGCTCCCGATCACCGCTCGCATCCAGTTCAAGACTATTGTACTAGTCTACAGATGCCTTGACCAGTCTGCACCCAGCTACCTCCAGACCCTCATCTCTCCCTACACCCCCACTCGACCTCTCCACTCCGCCTGCACTAGAAGACTAGCTCTACCACCGCTACGCTCCCCTGCCTCCAAAGCCCGCTCCTTCTCCACCCTTGCTCCGCAGTGGTGGAATGACCTTCCTACAGATGTCCGGACTGCCCAGTCCCTGACCACATTCCGGCGCCTCCTTAAGACTCACCTCTTCAAAGAGCACCTGTAGAACTCCTCTGTTTGTATCCTGGGACACTATCACCCTTCATGTTAATGTGCTTTATTTTGCTCTTATCAGCCCCTATTTTACTGCATTTAATCCTGTACTTCAGAATACTGTAATCTGCCAAGCTTTTAACCTGTAGTACTTTGTATTTAATCACATCCTGATGTAACTATCACTATTTAAACATATCCTGATGTAACTATCACTATTACCTGCTGTATTATTGAATTGTGGTTTGTCAAACTTGTACTTTACTTGAACTAAAGTTATTGTATTTCTTGCTCTTATTGTATTACTTGTATTGTAACGCTTGAAATGTTTTTGCTTACGATTGTAAGTCGCCCTGGATAAGGGCGTCTGCTAAGAAATAAATAATAATAATAATAATAATAATAATGCATTGCAAGTGTTATTAGGGAATGTTGTGCTGTGTTTTCAAGCCCTTCAAGCGCTTCAATGTGACAGCGGGTGCGTTCACGGAGATCAAGAGCAGCCGGAGATCAAGAGCAGCCGCCGCAGGGGAGGGATACCATGGTAAATAGGTTACCTATTTACCATGGTATCTCTCCCCTGGGTGCGTTGTGTTTTGGTGAACACTAATGCAGGAAAGCAGCTGGCGGGATGGCGAGCTTGTCCTGCTGCTCCAACACAAGCTACCTTAAGAGCCGGTACGATGCGGTCAATGGGTGAAGTTCGTCAGGAGTACTGCATAAAAAAACGAGTGTGTTGTCGTGGCAGTTGGTGATCAAAGAAATAAAACAAAATAAAATCAATAAATAATAATGTCATAGACTTAAAGTCATACCTTTGAAGTCATAATGCATTGCAGGTGTTATTAGGGAATGTTGTGCTGTGTTTTCAAGCGCTTCAAGCGCTTCAATGTGACAGCGGGTGCGTTCACGGAGATCAACAGCAGCCGGAGATCAAGAGCAGCCGCCACAGGGGAGGGATACCATGGTAAATAGGTTACCTATTTACCATGGTATCTCTCCCCTGGGTGCGTTGTGTTTTGGTGAGCAATAATGCAGGAAAGCAGCGGGCGGGATGGCGAGCTTGTCCTGCTGCTCCAACACAAGCTACCTTAAGAGCCGGTACGATGCGGGCAATGGGTGAAGTTCGTCAGGAGAACTGCATAAAAAAACGAGTGTGTTGTCGTGGCAGTTGGTGATCAAAGAAATAAAACAAAATGAAATCAATAAATAATAATGTCATAGACTTAAAGTCATACCTTTGAAGTCATAATGCATTGCAAGTGTTATTAGGGAATGTTGTGCTGTGTTTTCAAGCGCTTCAAGCGCTTCAATGTGACAGCGGGTGCGTTCACGGAGATCAAGAGCAGCCGGAGATCAAGAGCAGCCGCCGCAGGGGAGGGATACCATGGTAAATAGGTTACCTATTTACCATGGTATCTCTCCCCTGGGTGCGTTGTGTTTTGGTGAGCACTAATGCAGGAAAGCAGCGGGCGGGATGGCGAGCTTGTCCTGCTGCTCCAACACAAGCTACCTTAAGAGCCGGTACGATGCGGGCAATGGGTGAAGTTCGTCAGGAGTACTGCATAAAACAACGAGTGTGTTGTCGTGGCAGTTGGTGATCAAAGAAATAAAACAAAATAAAATCAATAAATAATAATGTCATAGACTTAAAGTCATACCTTTGAAGTCATAATGCATTGCAAGTGTTATTAGGGAATGTTGTGCTGTGTTTTCAAGCGCTTCAAGCGCTTCAATGTGACAGCGGGTGCGTTCACGGAGATCAACAGCAGCCGGAGATCAAGAGCAGCCGCCGCAGGGGAGGGATACCATGGTAAATAGGTTACCTATTTACCATGGTATCTCTCCCCTGGGTGCGTTGTGTTTTGGTGAACACTAATGCAGGAAAGCAGCGGGCGGGATGGCGAGCTTGTCCTGCTGCTCCAACACAAGCTACCTTAAGAGCCGGTACGATGCGGTCAATGGGTGAAGTTCGTCAGGAGTACTGCATAAAAAAACGAGTGTGTTGTCGTGGCAGTTGGTGATCAAAGAAATAAAACAAAATAAAATCAATAAATAATAATGTCATAGACTTAAAGTCATACCTTTGAAGTCATAATGCATTGCAAGTGATATTAGGGAATGTTGTGCTGTGTTTTGAAGCGCTTCAAGCGCTTCAATGTGACAGCGGGTGCGTTCACGGAGATCAGGAGCAGCCGGAGATCAAGAGCAGCCGCCGCAGGGGAGGGATACCATGGTAAATAGGTTACCTATTTACCATGGTATCTCTCCCCTGGGTGCGTTGTGTTTTGGTGAGCACTAATGCAGGAAAGCAGCGGGCGGGATGGCGAGCTTGTCCTGCTGCTCCAACACAAGCTACCTTAAGAGCCGGTACGATGCGGGCAATGGGTGAAGTTCGTCAGGAGTACTGCATAAAAAAACGAGTGTGTTGTCGTGGAAGTTGGTGATCAAAGAAATAAAACAAAATAAAATCAATAAATAATAATGTCATAGACTTAAAGTCATACCTTTGAAGTCATAATGCATTGCAAGTGTTATTAGGGAATGTTGTGCTGTGTTTTCAAGCGCTTCAAGCGCTTCAATGTGACAGCGGGTGCGTTCACGGAGATCAACAGCAGCCGGAGATCAAGAGCAGCCGCCGCAGGGGAGGGATACCATAGTAAATAGGTTACCTATTTACCATGGTATCTCTCCCCTGGGTGCGTTGTGTTTTGGTGAGCACTAATGCAGGAAAGCAGCGGGCGGGATGGCGAGCTTGTCCTGCTGCTCCAACACAAGCTACCTTAAGAGCCGGTACGATGCGGGCAATGGGTGAAGTTCGTCAGGAGTACTGCATAAAAAAACGAGTGTGTTGTCGTGGCAGTTGGTGATCAAAGAAATAAAACAAAATCAAATCAATAAATAATAATGTCATAGACTTAAAGTCATACCTTTGAAGTCATAATGCATTGCAAGTGTTATTAGGGAATGTTGTGCTGTGTTTTCAAGCGCTTCAAGCGCTTCAATGTGACAGCGGGTGCGTTCACGGAGATCAACAGCAGCCGGAGATCAAGAGCAGCCGCCGCAGGGGAGGGATACCATGGTAAATAGGTTACCTATTTACCATGGTATCTCTCCCCTGGGTGCGTTGTGTTTTGGTGAGCACTAATGCAGGAAAGCAGCGGGCGGGATGGCGAGCTTGTCCTGCTGCTCCAACACAAGCTACCTTAAGAGCCGGTACGATGCGGGCAATGGGTGAAGTTCGTCAGGAGTACTGCATAAAAAAAACGAGTGTGTTGTCGTGGCAGTTGGTGATCAAAGAAATAAAACAAAATAAAATCAATAAATAATAATGTCATAGACTTAAAGTCATACCTTTGAAGTCATAATGCATTGCAAGTGTTATTAGGGAATGTTGTGCTGTGTTTTCAAGCGCTTCAAGCGCTTCAATGTGACAGCGGGTGCGTTCACGGAGATCAACAGCAGCCGGAGATCAAGAGCAGCCGCCGCAGGGGAGGGATACCATGGTAAATAGGTTACCTATTTACCATGGTATCTCTCCCCTGGGTGCGTTGTGTTTTGGTGAGCACTAATGCAGGAAAGCAGCGGGCGGGATGGCGAGCTTGTCCTGCTGCTCCAACACAAGCTACCTTAAGAGCCGGTACGATGCGGGCAATGGGTGAAGTTCGTCAGGAGTACTGCATAAAAAAACGAGTGTGTTGTCGTGGCAGTTGGTGATCAAAGAAATAAAACAAAATAAAATCAATAAATAATAATGTCATAGACTTAAAGTCATACCTTTGAAGTCATAATGCATTGCAAGTGTTATTAGGGAATGTTGTGCTGTGTTTTCAAGCGCTTCAAGCGCTTCATGTGACAGCGGGTGCGTTCACGGAGATCAACAGCAGCCGGAGATCAAGAGCAGCCGCCGCAGGGGAGGGATACCATGGTAAATAGGTTACCTATTTACCATGGTATCTCTCCCCTGGGTGCGTTGTGTTTTGGTGAACACTAATGCAGGAAAGCAGCGGGCGGGATGGCGAGCTTGTCCTGCTGCTCCAACACAAGCTACCTTAAGAGCCGGTACGATGCGGGCAATGGGTGAAGTTCGTCAGGAGTACTGCATAAAAAAACGAGTGTGTTGTCGTGGAAGTTGGTGATCAAAGAAATAAAACAAAATAAAATCAATAAATAATAATGTCATAGACTTAAAGTCATACCTTTGAAGTCATAATGCATTGCAAGTGTTATTAGGGAATGTTGTGCTGTGTTTTCAAGCGCTTCAAGCGCTTCAATGTGACAGCGGGTGCGTTCACGGAGATCAACAGCAGCCGGAGATCAAGAGCAGCCGCCGCAGGGGAGGGATACCATGGTAAATAGGTTACCTATTTACCATGGTATCTCTCCCCTGGGTGCGTTGTGTTTTGGTGAGCACTAATGCAGGAAAGCAGCGGGCGGGATGGCGAGCTTGTCCTGCTGCTCCAACACAAGCTACCTTAAGAGCCGGTACGATGCGGGCAATGGGTGAAGTTCGTCAGGAGTACTGCATAAAAAAACGAGTGTGTTGTCGTGGCAGTTGGTGATCAAAGAAATAAAACAAAATCAAATCAATAAATAATAATGTCATAGACTTAAAGTCATACCTTTGAAGTCATAATGCATTGCAAGTGTTATTAGGGAATGTTGTGCTGTGTTTTCAAGCGCTTCAAGCGCTTCATGTGACAGCGGGTGCGTTCACGGAGATCAACAGCAGCCGGAGATCAAGAGCAGCCGCCGCAGGGGAGGGATACCATGGTAAATAGGTTACCTATTTACCATGGTATCTCTCCCCTGGGTGCGTTGTGTTTTGGTGAGCACTAATGCAGGAAAGCAGCGGGCGGGATGGCGAGCTTGTCCTGCTGCTCCAACACAAGCTACCTTAAGAGCCGGTACGATGCGGGCAATGGGTGAAGTTCGTCAGGAGTACTGCATAAAAAAACGAGTGTGTTGTCGTGGCAGTTGGTGTTCAAAGAAATAAAACAAAATAAAATCAATAAATAATAATGTCATAGACTTAAAGTCATACCTTTGAAGTCATAATGCATTGCAAGTGTTATTAGGGAATGTTGTGCTGTGTTTTCAAGCGCTTCAAGCGCTTCAATGTGACAGCGGGTGCGTTCACGGAGATCAACAGCAGCCGGAGATCAAGAGCAGCCGCCGCAGGGGAGGGATACCATGGTAAATAGGTTACCTATTTACCATGGTATCTCTCCCCTGGGTGCGTTGTGATTTGGTGAGCACTAATGCAGGAAAGCAGCGGGCGGGATGGCGAGCTTGTCCTGCTGCTCCAACACAAGCTACCTTAAGAGCCGGTACGATGCGGGCAATGGGTGAAGTTCGTCAGGAGTACTGCATAAAAAAACGAGTGTGTTGTCGTGGCAGTTGGTGATCAAAGAAATAAAACAAAATAAAATCAATAAATAATAATGTCATAGACTTAAAGTCATACCTTTGAAGTCATAATGCATTGCAAGTGTTATTAGGGAATGTTGTGCTGTGTTTTCAAGCGCTTCAAGCGCTTCAATGTGAGAGCGGGTGCGTTCACGGAGATCAACAGCAGCCGGAGATCAAGAGCAGCCGCCGCAGGGGAGGGATACCATGTTAAATAGGTTACCTATTTACCATGGTATCTCTCCCCTGGGTGCGTTGTGTTTTGGTGAGCACTAATGCAGGAAAGCAGCAGGCGGGATGGCGAGCTTGTCCTGCTGCTCCAACACAAGCTACCTTAAGAGCCGGTACGATGCGGGCAATGGGTGAAGTTCGTCAGGAGTACTGCATAAAAAAACGAGTGTGTTGTCGTGGCAGTTGGTGATCAAAGAAATAAAACAAAATAAAATCAATAAATAATAATGTCATAGACTTAAAGTCATACCTTTGAAGTCATAATGCATTGCAAGTGTTATTAGGGAATGTTGTGCTGTGTTTTCAAGCGCTTCAAGCGCTTCAATGTGAGAGCGGGTGCGTTCACGGAGATCAACAGCAGCCGGAGATCAAGAGCAGCCGCCGCAGGGGAGGGATACCATGGTAAATAGGTTACCTATTTACCATGGTATCTCTCCCCTGGGTGCGTTGTGTTTTGGTGAACACTAATGCAGGAAAGCAGCGGGCGGGATGGCGAGCTTGTCCTGCTGCTCCAACACAAGCTACCTTAAGAGCCGGTATGATGCGGGCAATGGGTGAAGTTCGTCAGGAGTACTGCATAAAAAAACGAGTGTGTTGTCGTGGCAGTTGGTGATCAAAGAAATAAAACAAAATAAAATCAATAAATAATATTGTCATAGACTTAAAGTCATACCTTTGAAGTCATAATGCATTGCAAGTGTTATTAGGGAATGTTGTGCTGTGTTATCAAGCGCTTCAAGCGCTTCAATGTGACAGCGGGTGCGTTCACGGAGATCAACAGCAGCCGGAGATCAAGAGCAGCCGCCGCAGGGGAGGGATACCATGGTAAATAGGTTACCTATTTACCATGGTATCTCTCCCCTGGGTGCGTTGTGTTTTGGTGAGCACTAATGCAGGAAAGCAGCGGGCGGGATGGCGAGCTTGTCCTGCTGCTCCAACACAAGCTACCTTAGAGCCGGTACGATGCGGGCAATGGGTGAAGTTCGTCAGGAGTACTGCATAAAAAAACGAGTGTGTTGTCGTGGCAGTTGGTGATCAAAGAAATAAAACAAAATAAAATCAATAAATAATAATGTCATAGACTTAAAGTCATACCTTTGAAGTCATAATGCATTGCAAGTGTTATTAGGGAATGTTGTGCTGTGTTTTCAAGCGCTTCAAGCGGGTGCGTTCACGGAGATCAACAGCAGCCGGAGATCAAGAGCAGCCGCCGCAGGGGAGGGATACCATGGTAAATAGGTTACCTATTTACCATGGTATCTCTCCCCTGGGTGCGTTGTGTTTTGGTGAACACTAATGCAGGAAAGCAGCGGGCGGGATGGCGAGCTTGTCCTGCTGCTCCAACACAAGCTACCTTAAGAGCCGGTATGATGCAGGCAATGGGTGAAGTTCGTCAGGAGTACTGCATAAAAAAACGAGTGTGTTGTCGTGGCAGTTGGTGATCAAAGAAATAAAACAAAATAAAATCAATAAATAATAATGTCATAGACTTAAAGTCATACCTTTGAAGTCATAATGCATTGCAAGTGTTATTAGGGAATGTTGTGCTGTGTTTTCAAGCGCTTCAAGCGCTTCAATGTGACAGCGGGTGCGTTCACGGAGATCAACAGCAGCCGGAGATCAAGAGCAGCCGCCGCAGGGGAGGGATACCATGGTAAATAGGTTACCTATTTACCATGGTATCTCTCCCCTGGGTGCGTTGTGTATTGGTGAGCACTAATGCAGGAAAGCAGCGGGCGGGATGGCGAGCTTGTCCTGCTGCTCCAACACAAGCTACCTTAAGAGCCGGTACGATGCGGGCAATGGGTGAAGTTCGTCAGGAGTACTGCATAAAAAAACTAGTGTGTTGTCGTGGCAGTTGGTGATCAAAGAAATAAAACAAAATAAAATCAATAAATAATAATGTCATAGACTTAAAGTCATACCTTTGAAGTCATAATGCATTGCAAGTGTTATTAGGGAATGTTGTGCTGTGTTTTCAAGCGCTTCAAGCGCTTCAATGTGACAGCGGGTGCGTTCACGGAGATCAACAGCAGCCGGAGATCAAGAGCAGCCGCCGCAGGGGAGGGATACCATGGTAAATAGGTTACCTATTTACCATGGTATCTCTCCCCTGGGTGCGTTGTGTTTTGGTGAACACTAATGCAGGAAAGCAGCGGGCGGGATGGCGAGCTTGTCCTGCTGCTCCAACACAAGCTACCTTAAGAGCCGGTACGATGCGGGCAATGGGTGAAGTTCGTCAGGAGTACTGCATAAAAAAACGAGTGTGTTGTCGTGGCAGTTGGTGATCAAAGAAATAAAACAAAATAAAATCAATAAATAATAATGTCATAGACTTAAAGTCATACCTTTGAAGTCATAATGCATTGCAAGTGTTATTAGGGAATGTTGTGCTGTGTTTTCAAGCGCTTCAATGTGCTGCTCTGCAAGGTTTGGAGACAGCGGGTGCGTTCACGGAGATCAAGAGCAGCCGGAGATCAAGAGCAGCCGCCGCAGGGGAGGGATACCATGGTAAATAGGTTACCTATTTACCATGGTATCTCTCCCCTGGGTGCGTTGTGTTTTGGTGAGCACTAATGCAGGAAAGCAGCGGGCGGGATGGCGAGCTTGTCCTGCTGCTCCAACACAAGCTACCTTAAGAGCCGGTACGATGCGGTCAATGGGTGAAGTTCGTCAGGAGTACTGCATAAAAAAAACGAGTGTGTTGTCGTGGCAGTTGGTGATCAAAGAAATAAAACAAAATAAAATCAATAAATAATAATGTCATAGACTTAAAGTCATACCTTTGAAGTCATAATGCATTGCAAGTGTTATTAGGGAATGTTGTGCTGTGTTCTCAAGCGCTTCAAGCGCTTCAATGTGACAGCGGGTGCGTTCACGGAGATCAAGAGCAGCCGGAGATCAAGAGCAGCCGCCGCAGGGGAGGGATACCATGGTAAATAGGTTACCTATTTACCATGGTATCTCTCCCCTGGGTGCGTTGTGTTTTGGCGAGCACTAATGCAGGAAAGCAGCGGGCGGGATGGCGAGCTTGTCCTGCTGCTCCAACACAAGCTACCTTAAGAGCCGGTACGATGCGGGCAATGGGTGAAGTTCGTCAGGAGTACTGCATAAAAAAACGAGTGTGTTGTCGTGGCAGTTGGTGATCAAAGAAATAAAACAAAATAAAATCAATAAATAATAATGTCATAGACTTAAAGTCACACCTTTGAAGTCATAATGCATTGCAAGTGTTATTAGGGAATGTTGTGCTGTGTTTTCAAGCGCTTCAATGTGCTGCTCTGCAAGGTTTGGAGACAGCGGGTGCGTTCACGGAGATCAAGAGCAGCCGGAGATCAAGAGCAGCCGCCGCAGGGGAGGGATACCATGGTAAATAGGTTACCTATTTACCATGGTATCTCTCCCCTGGGTGCGTTGTGTTTTGGTGAGCACTAATGCAGGAAAGCAGCGGGCGGGATGGCGAGCTTGTCCTGCTGCTCCAACACAAGTTACCTTAAGAGCCGGTACGATGCGGGCAATGGGTGAAGTTCGTCAGGAGTACTGCATAAAAAAAACGAGTGTGTTGTCGTGGCAGTTGGTGATCAAAGAAATAAAACAAAATAAAATCAATAAATAATAATGTCATAGACTTAAAGTCATACCTTTGAAGTCATAATGCATTGCAAGTGTTATTAGGGAATGTTGTGCTGTGTTTTCAAGAGCTTCAAGCGCTTCAATGTGACAGCGGGTGTGTTCACGGAGATCAACAGCAGCCGGAGATCAAGAGCAGCCGCCGCAGGGGAGGGATACCATGGTAAATAGGTTACCTATTTAACCTATTTACCATGGTATCTCTCCCCTGGGTGCGTTGTGTTTTGGTGAGCACTAATGCAGGAAAGCAGCGGGCGGGATGGCGAGCTTGTCCTGCTGCTCCAACACAAGTTACCTTAAGAGCCGGTACGATGCGGGCAATGGGTGAAGTTCGTCAGGAGTACTGCATAAAAAAAACGAGTGAGTTGTCGTGGCCGTTGGTGATCAAAGAAATAAAACAAAATAAAATCAATAAATAATAATGTCATAGACTTAAAGTCATACCTTTGAAGTCATAATGCATTGCAAGTGTTATTAGGGAATGTTGTGCTGTGTTTTCAAGCGCTTCAAGCGCTTCAATGTGACAGCGGGTGCGTTCACGGAGATCAACAGCAGCCGGAGATCAAGAGCAGCCGCCGCAGGGGAGGGATACCATGGTAAATAGGTTACCTATTTACCATGGTATCTCTCCCCTGGGTGCGTTGTGTTTTGGCGAGCACTAATGCAGGAAAGCAGCGGGCGGGATGGCGAGCTTGTCCTGCTGCTCCAACACAAGCTACCTTAAGAGCCGGTACGATGCGGGCAATGGGTGAAGTTCGTCAGGAGTACTGCATAAAAAAAACGAGTGTGTTGTCGTGGCAGTTGGTGATCAAAGAAATAAAACAAAATAAAATCAATAAATAATAATGTCATAGACTTAAAGTCATACCTTTGAAGTCATAATGCATTGCAAGTGTTATTAGGGAATGTTGTGCTGTGTTTTCAAGAGCTTCAAGCGCTTCAATGTGACAGCGGGTGTGTTCACGGAGATCAACAGCAGCCGGAGATCAAGAGCAGCCGCCGCAGGGGAGGGATACCATGGTAAATAGGTTACCTATTTAACCTATTTACCATGGTATCTCTCCCCTGGGTGCGTTGTGTTTTGGTGAGCACTAATGCAGGAAAGCAGCGGGCGGGATGGCGAGCTTGTCCTGCTGCTCCAACACAAGTTACCTTAAGAGCCGGTACGATGCGGGCAATGGGTGAAGTTCGTCAGGAGTACTGCATAAAAAAAACGAGTGAGTTGTCGTGGCAGTTGGTGATCAAAGAAATAAAACAAAATAAAATCAATAAATAATAATGTCATAGACTTAAAGTCATACCTTTGAAGTCATAATGCATTGCAAGTGTTATTAGGGAATGTTGTGCTGTGTTTTCAAGCGCTTCAAGCGCTTCAATGTGACAGCGGGTGCGTTCACGGAGATCAACAGCAGCCGGAGATCAAGAGCAGCCGCCGCAGGGGAGGGATACCATGGTAAATAGGTTACCTATTTACCATGGTATCTCTCCCCTGGGTGCGTTGTGTTTTGGCGAGCACTAATGCAGGAAAGCAGCGGGCGGGATGGCGAGCTTGTCCTGCTGCTCCAACACAAGCTACCTTAAGAGCCGGTACGATGCAGGCAATGGGTGAAGTTCGTCAGGAGTACTGCATAAAAAAACGAGTGTGTTGTCGTGGCAGTTGGTGATCAAAGAAATAAAACAAAATAAAATCAATAAATAATAATGTCATAGACTTAAAGTCACACCTTTGAAGTCATAATGCATTGCAAGTGTTATTAGGGAATGTTGTGCTGTGTTTTCAAGCGCTTCAATGTGCTGCTCTGCAAGGTTTGGAGACAGCGGGTGCGTTCACGGAGATCAAGAGCAGCCGGAGATGAAGAGCAGCCGCCGCAGGGGAAGGATACCATGGTAAATAGGTTACCTATTTAACCTATTTACCATGGTATCTCTCCCCTGGGTGCGTTGTGTTTTGGTGAGCACTAATGCAGGAAAGCAGCGGGCGGGATGGCGAGCTTGTCCTGCCGCTCCAACACAATTTACCTTAAGAGCCGGTACGATGCGGGCAATGGGTGAAGTTCGTCAGGAGTACTGCATAAAAAAAACGAGTGAGTTGTCGTGGCAGTTGGTGATCAAAGAAATAAAACAAAATAAAATCAATAAATAATAATGTCATAGACTTAAAGTCATACCTTTGAAGTCATGATGCATTGCAAGTGTTATTAGGGAATGTTGTGCTGTGTTTTCAAGCGCTTCAATGTGACAGCGGGTGCGTTCACGGAGATCAACAGCAGCCGGAGATCAAGAGCAGCCGCCGCAGGGGAGGGATACCATGGTAAATAGGTTACCTATTTACCATGGTATCTCTCCCCTGGGTGCGTTGTGTTTTGGTGAGCACTAATGCAGGAAAGCAGCGGGCGGGATGGCGAGCTTGTCCTGCTGCTCCAACACAAGTTACCTTAAGAGCCGGTACGATGCGGGCAATGGGTGAAGTTCGTCAGGAGTACTGCATAAAAAAAACGAGTGAGTTGTCGTGGCAGTTGGTGATCAAAGAAATAAAACAAAATAAAATCAATAAATAATAATGTCATAGACTTAAAGTCATACCTTTGAAGTCATAATGCATTGCAAGTGTTATTAGGGAATGTTGTGCTGTGTTTTCAAGCGCTTCAAGCGCTTCAATGTGACAGCGGGTGCGTTCACGGAGATCAACAGCAGCCGGAGATCAAGAGCAGCCGCCGCAGGGGAGGGATACCATGGTAAATAGGTTACCTATTTACCATGGTATCTCTCCCCTGGGTGCGTTGTGTTTTGGCGAGCACTAATGCAGGAAAGCAGCGGGCGGGATGGCGAGCTTGTCCTGCTGCTCCAACACAAGCTACCTTAAGAGCCGGTACGATGCAGGCAATGGGTGAAGTTCGTCAGGAGTAGTGCATAAAAAAACGAGTGTGTTGTCGTGGCAGTTGGTGATCAAGGAAATAAAACAAAATAAAATCAATAAATAATAATGTCATAGACTAAAAGTCACACCTTTGAAGTCATAATGCATTGCAAGTGTTATTAGGGAATGTTGTGCTGTGTTTTCAAGCGCTTCAATGTGCTGCTCTGCAAGGTTTGGAGACAGCGGGTGCGTTCACGGAGATCAAGAGCAGCCGGAGATGAAGAGCAGCCGCCGCAGGGGAGGGATACCATGGTAAATAGGTTACCTATTTAACCTATTTACCATGGTATCTCTCCCCTGGGTGCGTTGTGTTTTGGTGAGCACTAATGCAGGAAAGCAGCGGGCGGGATGGCGAGCTTGTCCTGCCGCTCCAACACAATTTACCTTAAGAGCCGGTACGATGCGGGCAATGGGTGAAGTTCGTCAGGAGTACTGCATAAAAAAAACGAGTGTGTTGTCGTGGCAGTTGGTGATCAAAGAAATAAAACAAAATAAAATCAATAAATAATAATGTCATAGACTTAAAGTCATACCTTTGAAGTCATGATGCATTGCAAGTGTTATTAGGGAATGTTGTGCTGTGTTTTCAAGCGCTTCAATGTGACAGCGGGTGCGTTCACGGAGATCAACAGCAGCCGGAGATCAAGAGCAGCCGCCGCAGGGGAGGGATACCATGGTAAATAGGTTACCTATTTACCATGGTATCTCTCCCCTGGGTGCGTTGTGTTTTGGTGAGCACTAATGCAGGAAAGCAGCGGGCGGGATGGCGAGCTTGTCCTGCTGCTCCAACACAAGCTACCTTAAGAGCCGGTACAATGCGGTCAATGGGTGAAGTTCGTCAGGAGTACTGCATAAAAAAACGAGTGTGTTGTCGTGGCAGTTGGTGATCAAAGAAATAAAACAAAATAAAATCAATAAATAATAATGTCATAGACTTAAAGTCATACATTTGAAGTCATAATGCATTGCAAGTGTTATTAGGGAATGTTGTGCTGTGTTTTCAAGCGCTTCAAGCGCTTCAATGTGACAGCGGGTGCGTTCATGGAGATCAAGAGCAGCCGGAGATCAAGAGCAGCCGCCGCAGGGGAGGGATACCATGGTAAATAGGTTACCTATTTACCATGGTATCTCTCCCCTGGGTGCGTTGTGTTTTGGCGAGCACTAATGCAGGAAAGCAGAGGGCGGGATGGCGAGCTTGTCCTGCTGCTCCAACACAAGCTACCTTAAGAGCCGGTACGATGCGGGCAATGGGTGAAGTTCGTCAGGAGTACTGCATAAAAAAACGAGTGTGTTGTCGTGGCAGTTGGTGATCAAAGAAATAAAACAAAATAAAATCAATAAATAATAATGTCATAGACTTAAAGTCACACCTTTGAAGTCATAATGCATTGCAAGTGATATTAGGGAATGTTGTGCTGTGTTTTCAAGCGCTTCAATGTGCTGCTCTGCAAGGATTGGAGACAGCGGGTGCGTTCACGGAGATCAAGAGCAGCCGGAGATCAAGAGCAGCCGCCGCAGGGGAGGGATACCATGGTAAATAGGTTACCTATTTACCATGGTATCACTCCCCTGGGTGCGTTGTGTTTTGGTGAGCACTAATGCAGGAAAGCAGCGGGCGGGATGGCGAGCTTGTCCTGCTGCTCCAACACAAGCTACCTTAAGAGCCGGTACGATGCGGTCAATGGGTGAAGTTCGTCAGGAGTACTGCATAAAAAAACGAGTGTGTTGTCGTGGCAGTTGGTGATCAAAGAAATAAAACAAAATAAAATCAATAAATAATAATGTCATAGACTTAAAGACACACCTTTGAAGTCATAATGCATTGCAAGTGTTATTAGGGAATGTTGTGCTGTGTTTTCAAGCGCTTCAATGTGCTGCTCTGCAAGGTTTGGAGACAGCGGGTGCGTTCACGGAGATCAAGAGCAGCCGGAGATGAAGAGCAGCCGCCGCAGGGGAGGGATACCATGGTAAATAGGTTACCTATTTAACCTATTTACCATGGTATCTCTCCCCTGGGTGCGTTGTGTTTTGGTGAGCACTAATGCAGGAAAGCAGCGGGCGGGATGGCGAGCTTGTCCTGCCGCTCCAACACAATTTACCTTAAGAGCCGGTACGATGCGGGCAATGGGTGAAGTTCGTCAGGAGTACTGCATAAAAAAAACGAGTGAGTTGTCGTGGCAGTTGGTGATCAAAGAAATAAAACAAAATAAAATCAATAAATAATAATGTCATAGACTTAAAGTCATACCTTTGAAGTCATGATGCATTGCAAGTGTTATTAGGGAATGTTGTGCTGTGTTTTCAAGCGCTTCAATGTGACAGCGGGTGCGTTCACGGAGATCAACAGCAGCCGGAGATCAAGAGCAGCCGCCGCAGGGGAGGGATACCATGGTAAATAGGTTACCTATTTACCATGGTATCTCTCCCCTGGGTGCGTTGTGTTTTGGTGAGCACTAATGCAGGAAAGCAGCGGGCGGGATGGCGAGCTTGTCCTGCTGCTCCAACACAAGCTACCTTAAGAGCCGGTACAATGCGGTCAATGGGTGAAGTTCGTCAGGAGTACTGCATAAAAAAACGAGTGTGTTGTCGTGGCAGTTGGTGATCAAAGAAATAAAACAAAATAAAATCAATAAATAATAATGTCATAGACTTAAAGTCATACATTTGAAGTCATAATGCATTGCAAGTGTTATTAGGGAATGTTGTGCTGTGTTTTCAAGCGCTTCAAGCGCTTCAATGTGACAGCGGGTGCGTTCACGGAGATCAAGAGCAGCCGGAGATCAAGAGCAGCCGCCGCATGGGAGGGATACCATGGTAAATAGGTTACCTATTTACCATGGTATCTCTCCCCTGGGTGCGTTGTGTTTTGGCGAGCACTAATGCAGGAAAGCAGCGGGCGGGATGGCGAGCTTGTCCTGCTGCTCCAACACAAGCTACCTTAAGAGCCGGTACGATGCGGGCAATGGGTGAAGTTCGTCAGGAGAACTGCATAAAAAAACGAGTGTGTTGTCGTGGCAGTTGGTGATCAAAGAAATAAAACAAAATAAAATCAATAAATAATAATGTCATAGACTTAAAGTCACACCTTTGAAGTCATAATGCATTGCAAGTGTTATTAGGGAATGTTGTGCTGTGTTTTCAAGCGCTTCAATGTGCTGCTCTGCAAGGATTGGAGACAGCGGGTGCGTTCACGGAGATCAAGAGCAGCCGGAGATCAAGAGCAGCCGCCGCAGGGGAGGGATACCATGGTAAATAGGTTACCTATTTACCATGGTATCACTCCCCTGGGTGCGTTGTGTTTTGGTGAGCACTAATGCAGGAAAGCAGCGGGCGGGATGGCGAGCTTGTCCTGCTGCTCCAACACAAGTTACCTTAAGAGCCGGTACGATGCGGGCAATGGGTTAAGTTCGTCAGGAGTACTGCGTAAAAAAACGAGTGTGTTGTCGTGGCAGTTGGTGATCAAAGAAATAAAACAAAATAAAATCAATAAATAATAATGTCATAGACTTAAAGTCATACCTTTGAAGTCATAATGCATTGCAAGTGTTATTAGGGAATGTTGTGCTGTGTTTTCAAGCGCTTCACTGTGCTGCTCTGCAAGGTTTGGAGACAGCGGGTGCGTTCACGGAGATCAAGAGCAGCCGGCGCAAAACACAACGCACCCAGGGGAGAGATACCATGGTAAATAGGTTACCTATTTACCTATTTTTGTTTCGGCGAAAGGTTTTGGTGAGCAGTAATGCAGGAAAGCAGCGGGCGGGATGGCGAGCTTGTCCTGCTGCTCCAACACAATTTACCTGAAGAGCCGGTACGATGCGGGCAATGGGTGAAGTTCGTTAGGAGTACTGCATAAAAAAAACGAGTGAGTTGTCGTGGCAGTTGGTGATCAAAGAAATAAAACAAAATAAAATCAATAAATAATAATGTCATAGACTTAAAGTCATACCTTTGAAGTCATAATGCATTGCAAGTGTTATTAGGGAATGTTGTGCTGTGTTTTCAAGCGCTTCAAGCGCTTCAATGTGACAGCGGGTGCGTTCACGGAGATCAACAGCAGCCGGAGACCAAGAGCAGCCGCCGCAGGGGAGGGATACCATGGTAAATAGGTTACCCATTTTACCATGGTATCTCTCCCCTGGGTGCGTTGTGTTTTGGTGAGCACTAATGCAGGAAAGCAGCGGGCGGGATGGCGAGCTTGTCCTGCTGCTCCAACACAAGCTACCTTAAGAGCCGGTACGATGCGGGCAATGGGTGAAGTTCGTCAGGAGTACTGCATAAAAAAAGAGTGTGTTGTCGTGGCAGTTGGTGATCAAAGAAATAAAACAAAATAAAATCAATAAATAATAATGTCATAGACTTAAAGTCACACCTTTGAAGTCATAATGCATTGCAAGTGTTATTAGGGAATGTTGTGCTGTGTTTTCAAGCGCTTCAATGTGCTGCTCTGCAAGGTTTGGAGACAGCGGGTGCGTTCACGGAGATCAAGAGCAGCCGGCGCAAAACACAACGCACCCAGGGGAGAGATACCATGGTAAATAGGTTACCTATTTACCTATTTTTGTTTCGGCGAACGGTTTTGGTGAGCACTAATGCAGGAAAGCAGCGGGCGGGATGGCGAGCTTGTCCTGCTGCTCCAACACAAGCTACCTTAAGAGCCGGTACGATGCGGTCAATGGGTGAAGTTCGTCAGGAGTACTGCATTAAAAAACCAGTGTGTTGTCGTGGCAGTTGGTGATCAAAGAAATAAAACAAAATAAAATCAATAAATAATAATGTCATAGACTTAAAGTCATACCTTTGAAGTCATAATGCATTGCAAGTGTTATTAGGGAATGTTGTGCTGTGTTTTCAAGCGCTTCAAGCGCTTCAATGTGACAGCGGGTGCGTTCACGGAGATCAGGAGCAGCCGGAGATCAAGAGCAGCCGCCGCAGGGGAGGGATACCATGGTAAATAGGTTACCTATTTACCATGGTATCTCTCCCCTGGGTGCGTTGTGTTTTGGTGAGCACTAATGCAGGAAAGCAGCGGGCGGGATGGCGAGCTTGTCCTGCTGCTCCAACACAAGCTACCTTAAGAGCCGGTACGATGCGGGCAATGGGTGAAGTTCGTCAGGAGTAAGCATAAAAAAAACGAGTGTGTTGTCGTGGCAGTTGGTGATCAAAGAAATAAAACAAAATAAAATCAATAAATAATAATGTCATAGACTTAAAGTCATACCTTTAAAGTCATAATGCATTGCAAGTGTTATTAGGGAATGTTGTGCTGTGTTTTCAAGCGCTTCAATGTGCTGCTCTGCAAGGTTTGGAGACAGCGGGTGCGTTCACGGAGATCAAGAGCAGCCGGCGCAAAACACAACGCACCCAGGGGAGAGATACCATGGTAAATAGGTTACCTATTTACCTATTTTTGTTTAGGGAAACGGTTTTGGTGAGCACTAATGCAGGAAAGCAGCGGGCGGGATGGCGAGCTTTTCCTGCTGCTCCAACACAAGCTACCTTAACAGCCGGTACGATGCGGTCAATGGGTGAAGTTCGTCAGGAGTACTGCATGAAAAAACCAGTGTGTTGTCGTGGCAGTTGGTGATCAAAGAAATAAAACAAAATAAAATCAATAAATAATAATGTCATAGACTTAAAGTCATACCTTTGAAGTCATAATGCATTGCAAGTGTTATTAGGGAATGTTGTGCTGTGTTTTCAAGCTTCTATGTGACAGCGGGTGCGTTCACGGAGATCAACAGCAGCCGGAGATCAAGAGCAGCCGCCGCAGGGGAGGGATACCATAGTTAATAGGTTACCTAGGTTACCTATTTACTATGGTATCTCTCCCCTGGGTGCGTTGTGTTTTGGTGAGCACTAATGCAGGAAAGCAGCGGGCGGGATGGCGAGCTTGTCTTGCTGCTCCAACACAAGTTACCTTAAGAGCCGGTACGATGCGGGCAATGGGTGAAGTTCGTCAGGAGTAAGCATAAAAAAAACGAGTGTGTTGTCGTGGCAGTTGGTGATCAAAGAAATAAAACAAAATAAAATCAATAAATAATAATGTCATAGACTTAAAGTCATACCTTTGAAGTTATAATGCATTGCAAGTGTTATTAGGGAATGTTGTGCTGTGTTTTCAAGCGCTTCAAGCGCTTCAATGTGACAGCGGGTGCGTTCACGGAGATCAACAGCAGCCGGAGATCAAGAACAGCCGCCGCAGGGGAGGGATACCATGGTAAATAGGTTACCTATTTACCATGGTATCTCTCCCCTGGGTGCGTTGTGTTTTGGTGAGCACTAATGCAGGAAAGCAGCGGGCGGTATGGCGAGCTTGTCCTGCTGCTCCAACACAAGCTACCTTAAGAGCCGGTACGATGCGATCAATGGGTGAAGTTCGTCAGGAGTACTGCATAAAAAAACGAGTGTGTTGTCGTGGCAGTTGGTGATCAAAGAAATAAAACAAAATAAAATCAATAAATAATAATGTCATAGACTTAAAGTCATACCTTTAAAGTCATAATGCATTGCAAGTGTTATTAGGGAATGTTGTGCTGTGTTTTCAAGCGCTTCAATGTGCTGCTCTGCAAGGTTTGGAGACAGCGGGTGCGTTCAAGGAGATCAAGAGCAGCCGGCGCAAAACACAACGCACCCAGGGGAGAGATACCATGGTAAATAGGTTACCTATTTACCTATTTTTGTTTCGGCGAACGGTTTTGGTGAGCACTAATGCAGGAAAGCAGCGGGCGGGATGGCGAGCTTGTCCTGCTGCTCCAACACAAGCTACCTTAAGAGCCGGTACGATGCGGGCAATGGGTGAAGTTCGTCAGGAGTACTGCATTAAAAAACCAGTGTGTTGTCGTGGCAGTTGGTGATCAAAGAAATAAAACAAAATAAAATCAATAAATAATAATGTCATAGACTTAAAGTCATACCTTTGAAGTCATAATGCATTGCAAGTGTTATTAGGGAATGTTGTGCTGTGTTTTCAAGCGCTTCAAGCGCTTCAATGTGACAGCGGGTGCGTTCACGGAGATCAGGAGCAGCCGGAGATCAAGAGCAGCCGCCGCAGGGGAGGGATACCATGGTAAATAGGTTACCTATTTACCATGGTATCTCTCCCCTGGGTGCGTTGTGTTTTGGTGAGCACTAATGCAGGAAAGCAGCGGGCGGGATGGCGAGCTTGTCCTGCTGCTCCAACACAAGCTTCCTTAAGAGCCGGTACGATGCGGTCAATGGGTGAAGTTCGTCAGGAGTACTGCATAAAAAAACGAGTGTGTTGTCGTGGCAGTTGGTGATCAAAGAAATAAAACAAAATAAAATCAATAAATAATAATGTCATAGACTTAAAGTCATACCTTTGAAGTCATAATGCATTGCAAGTGTTATTAGGGAATGTTGTGCTGTGTTTTCAAGCGCTTCATGCGCTTCAATGTGACAGCGGGTGCGTTCACGGAGATCAGGAGCAGCCGGAGATCAAGAGCAGCCGCCGCAGGGGAGGGATACCATGGTAAATAGGTTACCTATTTACCATGGTATCTCTCCCCTGGGTGCGTTGTGTTTTGGTGAGCACTAATGCAGGAAAGCAGCGGGCGGGATGGCGAGCTTGTCCTGCTGCTCCAACACAAGCTACCTTAAGAGCCGGTACGATGCGGGCAATGGGTGAAGTTCGTCAGGAGTAAGCATAAAAAAAACGAGTGTGTTGTCGTGGCAGTTGGTGATCAAAGAAATAAAACAAAATAAAATCAATAAATAATAATGTCATAGACTTAAAGTCATACCTTTAAAGTCATAATGCATTGCAAGTGTTATTAGGGAATGTTGTGCTGTGTTTTCAAGCGCTTCAATGTGCTGCTCTGCAAGGTTTGGAGACAGCGGGTGCGTTCACGGAGATCAAGAGCAGCCGGCGTAAAACACAACGCACCCAGGGGAGAGATACCATGGTAAATAGGTTACCTATTTACCTATTTTTGTTTCGGCGAACGGTTTTGGTGAGCACTAATGCAGGAAAGCAGCGGGCGGGATGGCGAGCTTGTCCTGCTGCTCCAACACAAGCTACCTTAAGAGCCGGTACGATGCGGTCAATGGGTGAAGTTCGTCAGGAGTACTGCATGAAAAAACCAGTGTGTTGTCGTGGCAGTTGGTGATCAAAGAAATAAAACAAAATAAAATCAATAAATAATAATGTCATAGACTTAAAGTCATACCTTTGAAGTCATAATGCATTGCAAGTGTTATTAGGGAATGTTGTGCTGTGTTTTCAAGCGCTGTGTTTTCTCTCCCCTGGGTGCGTTGTGTTTTGGTGAGCACTAATGCAGGAAAGCAGCGGGCGGGATGGCGAGCTTGTCCTGCTGCTCCAACACAAGTTACCTTAAGAGCCGGTACGATGCGGTCAATGGGTGAAGTTCGTCAGGAGTACTGCATAAAAAAACGAGTGTGTTGTCGTGGCAGTTGGTGATCAAAGAAATAAAACAAAATAAAATCAATAAATAATAATGTCATAGACTTAAAGTCATACCTTTGAAGTCATAATGCATTGCAAGTGTTATTAGGGAATGTTGTGCTGTGTTTTCAAGCGCTTCAAGCGCTTCAATGTGACAGCGGGTGCGTTCACGGAGATCAAGAGCAGCCGGAGATGAAGAGCAGCCGCCGCAGGGGAGGGATACCATGGTAAATAGGTTACCTATTTACCATGGTATCTCTCCCCTGGGTGCGTTGTGTTTTGGTGAGCACTATTGCAGGAAAGCAGCGGGCGGGATGGCGAGCTTGTCCTGCTGCTCCAACACAAGCTACCTTAAGAGCCGGTACGATGCGGTCAATGGGTGAAGTTCGTCAGGAGTACTGCATGAAAAAACCAGTGTGTTGTCGTGGCAGTTGGTGATCAAAGAAATAAAACAAAATAAAATCAATAAATAATAATGTCATAGACTTAAAGTCATACCTTTGAAGTCATAATGCATTGCAAGTGTTATTAGGGAATGTTGTGCTGTGTTTTCAAGCGCTTCAATGTGCTGCTCTGCAAGGTTTGGAGACAGCGGGTGCGTTCACGGAGATCAAGAGCAGCCGGCGCAAAACACAACGCACCCAGGGGAGAGATACCATGGTAAATAGGTTACCTATTTACCTATTTTTGTTTCGGCGAACGGTTTTGGTGAGCACTAATGCAGGAAAGCAGCGGGCGGGATGGCGAGCTTGTCCTGCTGCTCCAACACAAGCTACCTTAAGAGCCGGTACGATGCGGTCAATGGGTGAAGTTCGTCAGGAGTACTGCATGAAAAAACCAGTGTGTTGTCGTGGCAGTTGGTGATCAAAGAAATAAAACAAAATAAAATCAATAAATAATAATGTCATAGACTTAAAGTCATACCTTTGAAGTCATAATGCATTGCAAGTGTTATTAGGGAATGTTGTGCTGTGTTTTCAAGCGCTTCAAGCGCTTCAATGTGACAGCGGGTGCGTTCACGGAGATCAACAGCAGCCGGAGATCAAGAGCAGCCGCCGCAGGGGAGGGATACCATAGTAAATAGGTTACCTATTTAGGTTACCTATTTACCATGGTATCTCTCCCCTGGGTGCGTTGTGTTTTGGTGAGCACTAATGCAGGAAAGCAGCGGGCGGGATGGCGAGCTTGTCCTGCTGCTCCAACACAAGCTACCTTAAGAGCCGGTACGATGCGGTCAATGGGTGAAGTTCGTCAGGAGTACTGCATAAAAAAAACGAGTGTGTTGTCGTGGCAGTTGGTGATCAAAGAAATAAAACAAAATAAAATCAATAAATAATAATGTCATAGACTTAAAGTCATACCTTTGAAGTCATAATGCATTGCAAGTGTTATTAGGGAATGTTGTGCTGTGTTTTCAAGTGCTTCAAGCGCTTCAATGTGACAGCGGGTGCGTTCACGGAGATCAGGAGCAGCCGGAGATCAAGAACAGCCGCCGCAGGGGAGGGATACCATGGTAAATAGGTTACCTATTTACCATGGTATCTCTCCCCTGGGTGCGTTGTGTTTTGGTGAGCACTAATGCAGGAAAGCAGCGGGCGGGATGGCGAGCTTGTCCTGCTGCTCCAACACAAGCTACCTTAAGAGCCGGTACGATGCGGTCAATGGGTGAAGTTCGTCAGGAGTACTGCATGAAAAAACCAGTGTGTTGTCGTGGCAGTTGGTGATCAAAGAAATAAAACAAAATAAAATCAATAAATAATAATGTCATAGACTTAAAGTCATACCTTTGAAGTCATAATGCATTGCAAGTGTTATTAGGGAATGTTGTGCTGTGTTTTCAAGTGCTTCAAGCGCTTCAATGTGACAGCGGGTGCGTTCACGGAGATCAGGAGCAGCCGGAGATCAAGAACAGCCGCCGCAGGGGAGGGATACCATGGTAAATAGGTTACCTATTTACCATGGTATCTCTCCCCTGGGTGCGTTGTGTTTTGGTGAGCACTAATGCAGGAAAGCAGCGGGCGGGATGGCGAGCTTGTCCTGCTGCTCCAACACAAGCTACCTTAAGAGCCGGTACGATGCGGTCAATGGGTGAAGTTCGTCAGGAGTACTGCATGAAAAAACCAGTGTGTTGTCGTGGCAGTTGGTGATCAAAGAAATACAACAAAATAAAATCAATAAATAATAATGTCATAGACTTAAAGTCATACCTTTGAAGTCATAATGCATTGCAAGTGTTATTAGGGAATGTTGTGCTGTGTTTTCAAGCGCTTCAAGCGCTTCAATGTGACAGCGGGTGCGTTTACGGAGATCAGGAGCAGCCGGAGATCAAGAGCAGCCGCCGCAGGGGAGGGATACCATGGTAAATAGGTTACCTATTTACCATGGTATCTCTCCCCTGGGTGCGTTGTGTTTTGGTGAGCACTAATGCAGGAAAGCAGCGGGCGGGATGGCGAGCTTGTCCTGCTGCTCCAACACAAGCTACCTTAAGAGCCGGTACGATGCGGTCAATGGGTGAAGTTCGTCAGGAGTACTGCATGAAAAAACCAGTGTGTTGTCGTGGCAGTTGGTGATCAAAGAAATAAAACAAAATAAAATCAATAAATAATAATGTCATAGACTTAAAGTCATACCTTTGAAGTCATAATGCATTGCAAGTGTTATTAGGGAATGTTGTGCTGTGTTTTCAAGCGCTTCAAGCGCTTCAATGTGACAGCGGGTGCGTTCACGGAGATCAGGAGCAGCCGGAGATCAAGAGCAGCCGCCGCAGGGGAGGGATACCATGGTAAATAGGTTACCTATTTACCATGGTATCTCTCCCCTGGGTGCGTTGTGTTTTGGTGAGCACTAATGCAGGAAAGCAGCGGGCGGTATGGCGAGCTTGTCCTGCTGCTCCAACACAAGCTACCTTAAGAGCCGGTACGATGCGGGCAATGGGTGAAGTTCGTCAGGAGTAAGCATAAAAAAATCGAGTGTGTTGTCGTGGCAGTTGGTGATCAAAGAAATAAAACAAAATAAAATAAATAAATAATAATGTCATAGACTTAAAGTCATACCTTTAAAGTCATAATGCATTGCAAGTGTTATTAGGGAATGTTGTGCTGTGTTTTCAAGCGCTTCAATGTGCTGCTCTGCAAGGTTTGGAGACAGCGGGTGCGTTCACGGAGATCAAGAACAGCCGGCGCAAAACACAACGCACCCAGGGGAGAGATACCATGGTAAATAGGTTACCTATTTACCTATTTTTGTTTCGGCCAACGGTTTTGGTGAGCACTAATGCAGGAAAGCAGCGGGCGGGATGGCGAGCTTGTCCTGCTGCTCCAACACAAGCTACCTTAAGAGCCGGTACGATGCGGTCAATGGGTGAAGTTCGTCAGGAGTACTGCATGAAAAAACCAGTGTGTTGTCGTGGCAGTTGGTGATCAAAGAAATAAAACAAAATAAAATCAATAAATAATAATGTCATAGACTTAAAGTCATACCTTTGAAGTCATAATGCATTGCAAGTGTTATTAGGGAATGTTGTGCTGTGTTTTCAAGCGCTTCAAGCGCTTCAATGTGACAGCGGGTGCGTTCACGGAGATCAGGAGCAGCCGGAGATCAAGAGCAGCCGCCGCAGGGAAGGGATAACATGGTAAATAGGTTACCTATTTACCATGGTATCTCTCCCCTGGGTGCGTTGTGTTTTGGCGAGCACTAATGCAGGAAAGCAGCGGGCGGGATGGCGAGCTTGTTCTGCTGCTCCAACACAAGCTACCTTAAGAGACGGTACGATGCGGGCAATGGGTGAAGTTCGTCAGGAGTACTGCATAAAAAAACGAGTGTGTTGTCGTGGCAGTTGGTGATCAAAGAAATAAAACAAAATAAAATCAATAAATAATAATGTCATAGACTTAAAGTCATACATTTGAAGTCATAATGCATTGCAAGTGTTATTAGGGAATGTTGTGCTGTGTTTTCAAGCGCTTCAAGCGCTTCAATGTGACAGCGGGTGCGTTCACGGAGATCAACAGCAGCCGGAGATCAAGAACAGCCGCCGCAGGGGAGGGATACCATGGTAAATAGGTTACCTATTTACCATGGTATCTCTCCCCTGGGTGCGTTGTGTTTTGGTGAGCACTAATGCAGGAAAGCAGCGGGCGGGATGGCGAGCTTGTCCTGCTGCTCCAACACAAGCTACCTTAAGAGCCGGTACGATGCGGTCAATGGGTGAAGTTCGTCAGGAGTACTGTATAAAAAAACGAGTGTGTTGTCGTGGCAGTTGGTGATCAAAGAAATAAAACAAAATAAAATCAATAAATAATAATGTCATAGACTTAAAGTCATACCTTTGAAGTCATAATGCATTGCAAGTGTTATTAGGGAATGTTGTGCTGTGTTTTCAAGCGCTTCAAGCGCTTCAATGTGACAGCGGGTGCGTTCACGGAGATCAACAGCAGCCGGAGATCAAGAACAGCCGCCGCAGGGGAGGGATACCATGGTAAATAGGTTACCTATAGGTTACCTATTTACCATGGTATCTCTCCCCTGGGTGCGTTGTGTTTTGGCGAGCACTAATGCAGGAAAGCAGCGGGCGGGATGGCGAGCTTGTCCTGCTGCTCCAACACAAGCTACCTTAAGAGCCGGTACGATGCGGTCAATGGGTGAAGTTCGTCAGGAGTACTGCATGAAAAAACCAGTGTGTTGTCGTGGCAGTTGGTGATCAAAGAAATAAAACAAAATAAAATCAATAAATAATAATGTCATAGACTTAAAGTCATACCTTTGAAGTCATAATGCACTGCAAGTGTTATTAGGGAATGTTGTGCTGTGTTTTCAAGCGCTTCAAGCGCTTCAATGTGACAGCGGGTGCGTTCACGGAGATCAACAGCAGCCGGAGATCAAGAACAGCCGCCGCAGGTGAAGGATACCATGGAAAATAGGTTACCTATTTACCATGGTATCTCTCCCCTGTGTGCGTTGTGTTTTGGCGAGCACTAATGCAGGAAAGCAGCGGGCGGGATGGCGAGCTTGTTCTGCTGCTCCAACACAAGCTACCTTAAGAGCCGGTACGATGCGGTCAATGGGTGAAATTCGTCAGGAGTACTGCATTAAAAAACCAGTGTGTTGTCGTGGCAGTTGGTGATCAAAGAAATAAAACAAAATAAAATCAATAAATAATAATGTCATAGACTTAAAGTCATACCTTTGAAGTCATAATGCATTGCAAGTGTTATTAGGGAATGTTGTGCTGTGTTTTCAAGCGCTTCAAGCGCTTCAATGTGACAGCGGGTGCGTTCACGGAGATCAGGAGCAGCCGGAGATCAAGAACAGCCGCCGCAGGGGAGGGATACCATGGTAAATAGGTTACCTATTTACCATGGTATCTCTCCCCTGGGTGCGTTGTGTTTTGGTGAGCACTAATGCAGGAAAGCAGCGGGCGGGATGGCGAGCTTGTCCTGCTGCTCCAACACAAGCTACCTTAAGAGCCGGTACGATGCGGGCAATGGGTGAAGTTCGTCAGGAGTAAGCATAAAAAAATCGAGTGTGTTGTCGTGGCAGTTGGTGATCAAAGAAATAAAACAAAATAAAATCAATAAATAATAATGTCATAGACTTAAAGTCATACCTTTAAAGTCATAATGCATTGCAAGTGTTATTAGGGAATGTTGTGCTGTGTTTTCAAGCGCTTCAATGTGCTGCTCTGCAAGGTTTGGAGACAGCGGTTGCGTTCACGGAGATCAAGAGCAGCCGGCGCAAAACACAACGCACCCAGGGGAGAGATACCATGGTAAATAGGTTACCTATTATAATAGGTTACCTATTTACCTATTTTTGTTTCGGCCAACGGTTTTGGTGAGCACTAATGCAGGAAAGCAGCGGGCGGGATGGCGAGCTTGTCCTGCTGCTCCAACACAAGCTACCTTAAGAGCCGGTACCATGCGGTCAATGGGTGACGTTCGTCAGGAGTACTGCATGAAAAAACCAGTGTGTTGTCGTGGCAGTTGGTGATCAAAGAAATAAAACAAAATAAAATCAATAAATAATAAAGTCATAGACTTAAAGTCATACCTTTGAAGTCATAATGCATTGCAAGTGTTATTAGGGAATGTTGTGCTGTGTTTTCAAGCGCTTCAAGCGCTTCAATGTGACAGCGGGTGCGTTCACGGAGATCAACAGCAGCCGGAGATCAAGAACAGCCACCGCAGGGGAGGGATACCATGGTAAATAGGTTACCTATTTACCATGGTATCTCTCCCCTGGGTGCGTTGTGTTTTGGTGAGCACTAATGCAGGAAAGCAGCGGGCGGGATGGCGAGCTTGTCCTGCTGCTCCAACACAAGCTACCTTAAGAGCCGGTACGATGCGGTCAATGGGTGAAGTTCGTCAGGAGTACTCTATAAAAAAAACGAGTGTGTTGTCGTGGCAGTTGGTGATCAAAGAAATAAAACAAAATAAAATCAATAAATAATAATGTCATAGACTTAAAGTCATACCTTTAAAGTCATAATGCATTGCAAGTGTTATTAGGGAATGTTGTGCTGTGTTTTCAAGCGCTTCAATGTGCTGCTCTGCAAGGTTTGGAGACAGCGGGTGCGTTCACGGAGATCAGGAGCAGCCGGCGCAAAACACAACGCACCCAGGGGAGAGATACCATGGTAAATAGGTTACCTATTTACCTATTTTTGTTTCGGCGAACGGTTTTGGTGAGCAGTAATGCAGGAAAGCAGCGGGCGGGATGGCGAGCTTGTCCTGCTGCTCCAACACAAGTTACCTTAAGAGCCGGTACGATGCGGTCAATGGGTGAAGTTCGTCAGGAGTACTGCATAAAAAAACGAGTGTGTTGTCGTGGCAGTTGGTGATCAAAGAAATAAAACAAAATAAAATCAATAAATAATAATGTCATAGACTTAAAGTCATACCTTTGAAGTCATAATGCATTGCAAGTGTTATTAGGGAATGTTGTGCTGTGTTTTCAAGCGCTTCAAGCGCTTCAATGTGACAGCGGGTGCGTTCACGGAGATCAGGAGCAGCCGGAGATCAAGAGCAGCCGCCGCAGGGGAGGGATACCATGGTAAATAGGTTACCTATTTACCATGGTATCTCTCCCCTGGGTGCGTTGTGTTTTGGTGAGCACTAATGCAGGAAAGCAGCGGGCGGGATGGCGAGCTTGTCCTGCTGCTCCAACACAAGCTACCTTAAGAGCCGGTACGATGCGGTCAATGGGTGAAGTTCGTCAGGAGTACTGCATAAAAAAACGAGTGTGTTGTCGTGGCAGTTGGTGATCAAAGAAATAAAACAAAATAAAATCAATAAATAATAATGTCATAGACTTAAAGTCATACCTTTGAAGTCATAATGCATTGCAAGTGTTATTAGGGAATGTTGTGCTGTGTTTTCAAATCCTTCAAGCGCTTCAATGTGACAGCGGATGCGTTCACGGAGATCAGGAGCAGCCGGCGATCAAGAGCAGCCGCCGCAGGGGAGGGATACCATGGTAAATAGGTTACCTATTTACCATGGTATCTCTCCCCTGGGTGCGTTGTGTTTTGGTGAGCACTAATGCAGGAAAGCAGCGGGCGGGATGGCGAGCTTGTCCTGCTGCTCCAACACAAGTTATCTTAAGAGCCGGTACGATGCGGGCAATGGGTGAAGTTCGTCAGGAGTACTGCATAAAAAAAACGAGTGTGTTGTCGTGGCAGTTGGTGATCAAAGAAATAAAACAAAATAAAATCAATAAATAATAATGTCATAGACTTAAAGTCATACCTTTGAAGTCATAATGCATTGCAAGTGTTATTAGGGAATGTTGTGCTGTGTTTTCAAGCGCTTCAAGCGCTTCAATGTGACAGCGGGTGCGTTCACGGAGATCAACAGCAGCCGGAGATCAAGAACAGCCGCCGCAGGGGAGGGATACCATGGTAAATAGGTTACCTATTTACCATGGTATCTCTCCCCTGGGTGCGTTGTGTTTTGGTGAGCACTAATGCAGGAAAGCAGCGGGCGGGATGGCGAGCTTGTCCTGCTGCTCCAACACAAGCTACCTTAAGAGCCGGTACGATGCGGTCAATGGGTGAAGTTCGTCAGGAGTACTGCATAAAAAAACGAGTGTGTTGTCGTGGCAGTTGGTGATCAAAGAAATAAAACAAAATAAAATCAATAAATAATAATGTCATAGACTTAAAGTCATACCTTTGAAGTCATAATGCATTGCAAGTGTTATTAGGGAATGTTGTGCTGTGTTTTCAAATCCTTCAAGCGCTTCAATGTGACAGCGGATGCGTTCACGGAGATCAGGAGCAGCCGGCGATCAAGAGCAGCCGCCGCAGGGGAGGGATACCATGGTAAATAGGTTACCTATTTACCATGGTATCTCTCCCCTGGGTGCGTTGTGTTTTGGTGAGCACTAATGCAGGAAAGCAGCGGGCGGGATGGCGAGCTTGTCCTGCTGCTCCAACACAAGTTATCTTAAGAGCCGGTACGATGCGGGCAATGGGTGAAGTTCGTCAGGAGTACTGCATAAAAAAAACGAGTGTGTTGTCGTGGCAGTTGGTGATCAAAGAAATAAAACAAAATAAAATCAATAAATAATAATGTCATAGACTTAAAGTCATACCTTTGAAGTCATAATGCATTGCAAGTGTTATTAGGGAATGTTGTGCTGTGTTTTCAAGCGCTTCAAGCGCTTCAATGTGACAGCGGGTGCGTTCACGGAGATCAACAGCAGCCGGTGATCAAGAACAGCCGCCGCAGGGGAGGGATACCATGGTAAATAGGTTACCTATTTACCATGGTATCTCTCCCCTGGGTGCGTTGTGTTTTGGTGAGCACTAATGCAGGAAAGCAGCGGGCGGGATGGCGAGCTTGTCCTGCTGCTCCAACACAAGCTACCTTAAGAGCCGGTACGATGCGGGCAATGGGTGAAGTTCGTCAGGAGTAAGCATAAAAAAAACGAGTTTGTTGTCGTGGCAGTTGGTGATCAAAGAAATAAAACAAAATAAAATCAATAAATAATAATGTCTTAGACATAAAGTCATACATTTGAAGTCATAATGCATTGCAAGTGTTATTAGGGAATGTTGTGCTGTGTTTTCAAGCGCTTCAAGCGCTTCAATGTGACAGCGGGTGCCTTCACGGAGATCAACAGCAGCCGGAGATCAAGAGCAGCCGCCGCAGGGGAGGGATACCATGGTAAATAGGTTACCTATTTACCATGGTATCTCTCCCCTGGGTGCGTTGTGTTTTGGTGAGCACTAATGCAGGAAAGCAGCGGGCGGGATGGCGAGCTTGTCCTGCTGCTCCAACACAAGCTACCTTAAGAGCCGGTACGATGCGGGCAATGGGTGAAGTTCGTCTGGAGTAAGCATAAAAAAAACGAGTTTGTTGTCGTGGCAGTTGGTGATCAAAGAAATAAAACAAAATAAAATCAATAAATAATAATGTCATAGACTTAAAGTCATACCTTTAAAGTCATAATGCATTGCAAGTGTTATTAGGGAATGTTGTGCTGTGTTTTCAAGCGCTTCAAGCGCTTCAATGTGACAGCGGGTGCGTTCACAGAGATCAACAGCAGCCGGAGATCAAGAACAGCCGCCGCAGGGGAGGGATACCATGGTAAATAGGTTACCTATTTACCATGGTATCTCTCCCCTGGGTGCGTTGTGTTTTGGTGAGCACTAATGCAGGAAAGCAGCGGGCGGGATGGCGAGCTTGTCCTGCTGCTCCAACACAAGTTACCTTAAGAGCCGGTACGATGCGGTCAATGGGTGAAGTTCGTCAGGAGTACTGCATAAAAAAACGAGTGTGTTGTCGTGGCAGTTGGTGATCAAAGAAATAAAACAAAATAAAATCAATAAATAATAATGTCATAGACTTAAAGTCATACATTTGAAGTCATAATGCATTGCAAATGTTATTAGGGAATGTTGTGCTGTGTTTTCAAGCGCTTCAAGCGCTTCAATGTGACAGCGGGTGCGTTCACGGAGATCAACAGCAGCCGGAGATCAAGAACAGCCGCCGCAGGGGAGGGATACCATGGTAAATAGGTTACCTATTTATAAATAGGTTACCTAAATAGGTTACCTATTTACCATGGTATATCTCCCCTGGGTGCGTTGTGTTTTGGTGAGCACTAATGCAGGAAAGCAGCGGGCGGGATGGCGAGCTTGTCCTGCTGCTCCAACACAAGCTACCTTAAGAGCCGGTACGATGCGTTCAATGGGTGAAGTTCGTCAGGAGTACTGCATGAAAAAACCAGTGTGTTGTCGTGGCAGTTGGTGATCAAAGAAATAAAACAAAATAAAATCAATAAATAATAATGTCATAGACTTAAAGTCATACCTTTGGAGTCATAATGCATTGCAAGTGTTATTAGGGAATGTTGTGCTGTGTTTTCAAGCGCTTCAAGCGCTTCAATGTGACAGCGGGTGCGTTCACGGAGATCAACAGCAGCCGGAGATCAAGAACAGCCGCCGCAGGGGAGGGATACCATGGTAAATAGGTTACCTATTTACCATGGTATCTCTCCCCTGGGTGCGTTGTGTTTTGGTGAGCACTAATGCAGGAAAGCAGCGGGCGGGATGGCGAGCTTGTCCTGCTGCTCCAACACAAGTTACCTTAAGAGCCGGTACGATGCGGTCAATGGGTGAAGTTCGTCAGAGTACTGCATAAAAAAACGAGTGTGTTGTCGTGGCAGTTGGTGATCAAAGAAATAAAACAAAATAAAATCAATAAATAATAATGTCATAGACTTAAAGTCATACCTTTGAAGTCATAATGCATTGCAAGTGTTATTAGGGAATGTTGTGCTGTGTTTTCAAGCGCTTCAAGCGCTTCAATGTGACAGCGGGTGCGTTCACGGAGATCAGGAGCAGCCGGAGATCAAGAGCAGCCGCCGCAGGGGAGGGATACCATGGTAAATAGGTTACCTATTTACCATGGTATCTCTCCCCTGGGTGCGTTGTGTTTTGGTGAGCACTAATGCAGGAAAGCAGCGGGCGGGATGGCGAGCTTGTCCTGCTGCTCCAACACAAGCTACCTTAAGAGCCGGTACGATGCGGTCAATGGGTGAAGTTCGTCAGGAGTACTGCATGAAAAAAACAGTCTGTTGTCGTGGCAGTTGGTGATCAAAGAAATAAAACAAAATAAAATCAATAAATAATAATGTCATAGACTTAAAGTCATACCTTTGAAGTCATAATGCATTGCAAGTGTTATTAGGGAATGTTGTGCTGTGTTTTCAAGCGCTTCAAGCGCTTCAATGTGACAGCGGGTGCGTTCACGGAGATCAACAGCAGCCGGAGATCAAGAACAGCCGCCGCAGGGGAGGGATACCATGGTAAATAGGTTACCTATTTACCATGGTATCTCTCCCCTGGGTGCGTTGTGTTTTGGTGAGCACTAATGCAGGAAAGCAGCGGGCGGGATGGCGAGCTTGTCCTGCTGCTCCAACACAAGCTACCTTAAGAGCCGGTACGATGCGGGCAATGGGTGAAGTTCGTCAGGAGTAAGCATAAAAAAAACGAGTGTGTTGTCGTGGCAGTTGGTGATCAAAGAAATAAAACAAAATAAAATCAATAAATAATAATGTCATAGACTTAAAGTCATACCTTTAAAGTCATAAAGCATTGCAAGTGTTATTAGGGAATGTTGTGCTGTGTTTTCAAGCGCTTCAAGCGCTTCAATGTGACAGCGGGTGCGTTCACGGAGATCAACAGCAGCCGGAGATCAAGAGCAGCCGCCGCAGGGGAGGGATACCATAGTAAATAGGTTACCTATTTACCATGGTATCTCTCCCCTGGGTGCGTTGTGTTTTGGTGAGCACTAATGCAGGAAAGCAGCGGGCGGGATGGCGAGCTTGTCCTGCTGCTCCAACACAAGCTACCTTAAGAGCCGGTACGATGCGGGCAATGGGTGAAGTTCGTCAGGAGTAAGCATAAAAAAAACGAGTGTGTTGTCGTGGCAGTTGGTGATCAAAGAAATAAAACAAAATAAAATCAATAAATAATAATGTCATAGACTTAAAGTCATACCTTTAAAGTCATAATGCATTGCAAGTGTTATTAGGGAATGTTGTGCTGTGTTTTCAAGCGTTTCAATGTGCTGCTCTTCAAGGTTTGGAGACAGCGGGTGCGTTCACGGAGATCAAGAGCAGCCGGCGCAAAACACAACGCACCCAGGGGAGAGATACCATGGTAAATAGGTTACCTATTTACCTATTTTTGTTTCGGCGAATGGTTTTGGTGAGCACTAATGCAGGAAAGCAGCGGGCGGGATGGCGAGCTTGTCCTGCTGCTCCAACACAAGCTACCTTAAGAGCCGGTACGATGCGGTCAATGGGTGAAGTTCGTCAGGAGTACTGCATGAAAAAACCAGTGTGTTGTCGTGGCAGTTGGTGATCAAAGAAATAAAACAAAATAAAATCAATAAATAATAATGTCATAGACTTAAAGTCATACCTTTGAAGTCATAATGCATTGCAAGTGTTATTAGGGAATGTTGTGCTGTGTTTTCAAGCGCTTCAAGCGCTTCAATGTGACAGCGGGTGCGTTCACGGAGATCAACAGCAGCCGGAGATCAAGAACAGCCGCCGCAGGGGAGGGATACCATGGTAAATAGGTTACCTATTTACCATGGTATCTCTCCCCTGGGTGCGTTGTGTTTTGGTGAGCACTAATGCAGGAAAGCAGCGGGCGGGATGGCGAGCTTGTCCTGCTGCTCCAACACAAGCTACCTTAAGAGCCGGTACGATGCGGTCAATGGGTGAAGTTCGTCAGGAGTACTGCATAAAAAAACGAGTTTGTTGTCGTGGCAGTTGGTGATCAAAGAAATAAAACAAAATAAAATCAATAAATAATAATGTCATAGACTTAAAGTCATACCTTTGAAGTCATAATGCATTGCAAGTGTTATTAGGGAATGTTGTGCTGTGTTTTCAAGCGCTTCAAGCGCTTCAATGTGACAGCGGGTGCGTTCACGGAGATCAGGAGCAGCCGGCGATCAAGAGCAGCCGCCGCATGGGAGGGATACCATGGTAAATAGGTTACCTATTTACCATGGTATCTCTCCCCTGGGTGCGTTGTGTTTTGGTGAGCACTAATGCAGGAAAGCAGCGGGCGGGATGGCGAGCTTGTCCTGCTGCTCCAACACAAGTTACCTTAAGAGCCGGTACGATGCGGGCAATGGGTGAAGTTCGTCAGGAGTACTGCATAAAAAAAACGAGTGTGTTGTCGTGGCAGTTGGTGATCAAAGAAATAAAACAAAATAAAATCAATAAATAATAATGTCATAGACTTAAAGTCATACCTTTGAAGTCATAATGCATTGCAAGTGTTATTAGGGAATGTTGTGCTGTGTTTTCAAGCGCTTCAAGCGCTTCAATGTGACAGCGGATGCGTTCACGGAGATCAGGAGCAGCCGGCGATCAAGAGCAGCCGCCGCAGGGGAGGGATACCATGGTAAATAGGTTACCTATTTACCATGGTATCTCTCCCCTGGGTGCGTTGTGTTTTGGTGAGCACTAATGCAGGAAAGCAGCGGGCGGGATGGCGAGCTTGTCCTGCTGCTCCAACACAAGTTATCTTAAGAGCCGGTACGATGCGGGCAATGGGTGAAGTTCGTCAGGAGTAAGCATAAAAAAAACGAGTGTGTTGTCGTGGCAGTTGGTGATCAAAGAAATAAAACAAAATAAAATCAATAAATAATAATGTCATAGACTTAAAGTCATACCTTTAAAGTCATAATGCATTGCAAGTGTTATTAGGGAATGTTGTGCTGTGTTTTCAAGCGCTTCAAGCGCTTCAATGTGACAGCGGGTGCGTTCACGGAGATCAACAGCAGCCGGAGATCAAGAACAGCCGCCGCAGGGGAGGGATACCATGGTAAATAGGTTACCTATTTACCATGGTATCTCTCCCCTGGGTGCGTTGTGTTTTGGTGAGCACTAATGCAGGAAAGCAGCGGGCGGGATGGCGAGCTTGTCCTGCTGCTCCAACACAAGTTACCTTAAGAGCCGGTACGATGCGGTCAATGGGTGAAGTTCGTCAGGAGTACTGCATAAAAAAACGAGTGTGTTGTCTTGGCAGTTGGTGATCAAAGAAATAAAACAAAATAAAATCAATAAATAATAATGTCATAGACTTAAAGTCATACCTTTGAAGTCATAATGCATTGCAAGTGTTATTAGGGAATGTTGTGCTGTGTTTTCAAGCGCTTCAAGCGCTTCAATGTGACAGCGGGTGCGTTCACAGAGATCAACAGCAGCCGGAGATCAAGAACAGCCGCCGCAGGGGAGGGATACCATGGTAAATAGGCCATGGTATCTCTCCCCTGGGTGCGTTGTGTTTTGGTGAGCACTAATGCAGGAAAGCAGCGGGCGGGATGGCGAGCTTGTCCTGCTGCTCCAACACAAGCTACCTTAAGAGCCGGTACGATGCGGTCAATGGGTGAAGTTCGTCAGGAGTACTGCATGAAAAAACCAGTGTGTTGTCGTGGCAGTTGGTGATCAAAGAAATAAAACAAAATAAAATCAATAAATAATAATGTCATAGACTTAAAGTCATACCTTTGAAGTCATAATGCATTGCAAGTGTTATTAGGGAATGTTGTGCTGTGTTTTCAAGCGCTTCAAGCGCTTCAATGTGACAGCGGGTGCGTTCACGGAGATCAACAGCAGCCGGAGATCAAGAACAGCCGCCGCAGGGGAGGGATACCATGGTAAATAGGTTACCTATTTACCATGGTATCTCTCCCCTGGGTGCGTTGTGTTTTGGTGAGCACTAATGCAGGAAAGCAGCGGGCGGGATGGCGAGCTTGTCCTGCTGCTCAAACACAAGCTACCTTAAGAGCCGGTACGATGCGGTCAATGGGTGAAGTTCGTCAGGAGTACTGCATAAAAAAACGAGTGTGTTGTCGTGGCAGTTGGTGATCAAAGAAATAAAACAAAATAAAATCAATAAATAATAATGTCATAGACTTAAAGTCATACCTTTGAAGTCATAATGCATTGCAAGTGTTATTAGGGAATGTTGTGCTGTGTTTTCAAGCGCTTCAAGCGCTTCAATGTGACAGCGGGTGCGTTCACGGAGATCAGGAGCAGCCGGAGATCAAGAGCAGCCGCCGCATGGGAGGGATACCATGGTAAATAGGTTACCTATTTACCATGGTATCTCTCCCCTGGGTGCGTTGTGTTTTGGTGAGCACTAATGCAGGAAAGCAGCGGGCGGGATGGCGAGCTTGTCCTGCTGCTCCAACACAAGCTACCTTAAGAGCCGGTACGATGCGGGCAATGGGTGAAGTTCGTCAGGAGTAAGCATAAAAAAAACGAGTGTGTTGTCGTGGCAGTTGGTGATCAAAGAAATAAAACAAAATAAAATCAATAAATAATAATGTCATAGACTTAAAGTCATACCTTTAAAGTCATAAAGCATTGCAAGTGTTATTAGGGAATGTTGTGCTGTGTTTTCAAGCGCTTCAAGCGCTTCAATGTGACAGCGGGTGCGTTCACGGAGATCAACAGCAGCCGGAGATCAAGAGCAGCCGCCGCAGGGGAGGGATACCATAGTAAATAGGTTACCTATTTACCATGGTATCTCTCCCCTGGGTGCGTTGTGTTTTGGTGAGCACTAATGCAGGAAAGCAGCGGGCGGGATGGCGAGCTTGTCCTGCTGCTCCAACACAAGCTACCTTAAGAGCCGGTACGATGCGGGCAATGGGTGAAGTTCGTCAGGAGTAAGCATAAAAAAAACGAGTGTGTTGTCGTGGCAGTTGGTGATCAAAGAAATAAAACAAAATAAAATCAATAAATAATAATGTCATAGACTTAAAGTCATACCTTTAAAGTCATAATGCATTGCAAGTGTTATTAGGGAATGTTGTGCTGTGTTTTCAAGCGTTTCAATGTGCTGCTCTTCAAGGTTTGGAGACAGCGGGTGCGTTCACGGAGATCAAGAGCAGCCGGCGCAAAACACAACGCACCCAGGGGAGAGATACCATGGTAAATAGGTTACCTATTTACCTATTTTTGTTTCGGCGAATGGTTTTGGTGAGCACTAATGCAGGAAAGCAGCGGGCGGGATGGCGAGCTTGTCCTGCTGCTCCAACACAAGCTACCTTAAGAGCCGGTACGATGCGGTCAATGGGTGAAGTTCGTCAGGAGTACTGCATGAAAAAACCAGTGTGTTGTCGTGGCAGTTGGTGATCAAAGAAATAAAACAAAATAAAATCAATAAATAATAATGTCATAGACTTAAAGTCATACCTTTGAAGTCATAATGCATTGCAAGTGTTATTAGGGAATGTTGTGCTGTGTTTTCAAGCGCTTCAAGCGCTTCAATGTGACAGCGGGTGCGTTCACGGAGATCAACAGCAGCCGGAGATCAAGAACAGCCGCCGCAGGGGAGGGATACCATGGTAAATAGGTTACCTATTTACCATGGTATCTCTCCCCTGGGTGCGTTGTGTTTTGGTGAGCACTAATGCAGGAAAGCAGCGGGCGGGATGGCGAGCTTGTCCTGCTGCTCAAACACAAGCTACCTTAAGAGCCGGTACGATGCGGTCATAATGCATTGCAAGTGTTATTAGGGAATGTTGTGCTGTGTTTTCAAGCGCTTCAAGCGCTTCAATGTGACAGCGGGTGCGTTCACGGAGATCAGGAGCATCCGGAGATCAAGAGCAGCCGCCGCAGGGGAGGGATACCATGGTAAATAGGTTACCTATTTACCATGGTATCTCTCCCCTGGGTGCGTTGTGTTTTGGTGAGCACTAATGCAGGAAAGCAGCGGGCGGGATGGCGAGCTTGTCCTGCTGCTCCAACACAAGCAACCTTAAGAGCCGGTACGATGCGGGCAATGGGTGAAGTTCGTCAGGAGTAAGCATAAAAAAAACGAGTGTGTTGTCGTGGCAGTTGGTGATCAAAGAAATAAAACAAAATAAAATCAATAAATAATAATGTCATAGACTTAAAGTCATACCTTTAAAGTCATAATGCATTGCAAGTGTTATTAGGGAATGTTGTGCTGTGTTTTCAAGCGTTTCAATGTGCTGCTCTGCAAGGTTTGGAGACAGCGGGTGCGTTCACGGAGATCAAGAGCAGCCGGCGTAAAACACAACGCACCCAGGGGAGAGATACCATGGTAAATAGGTTACCTATTTACCTATTTTTGTTTCGGCGAACGGTTTTGGTGAGCACTAATGCAGGAAAGCAGCGGGCGGGATGGCGAGCTTGTCCTGCTGCTCCAACACAAGCTACATTAAGAGCCGGTACGATGCGGTCAATGGGTGAAGTTCGTCAGGAGTACTGCATGAAAAAACCAGTGTGTTGTCGTGGCAGTTGGTGATCAAAGAAATAAAACAAAATAAAATCAATAAATAATAATGTCATAGACTTAAAGTCATACCTTTGAAGTCATAATGCATTGCAAGTGTTATTAGGGAATGTTGTGCTGTGTTTTCAAGCGCTTCAAGCGCTTCAATGTGACAGCGGGTGCGTTCACGGAGATCAACAGCAGCCGGAGATCAAGAGCAGCCGCCGCAGGGGAGGGATACCATGGTAAATAGGTTACCTATTTACCATGGTATCTCTCCCCTGGGTGCGTTGTGTTTTGGTGAGCACTAATGCAGGAAAGCAGCGGGCGGGATGGCGAGCTTGTCCTGCTGCTCAAACACAAGCTACCTTAAGAGCCGGTACGATGCGGTCAATGGGTGAAGTTCGTCAGGAGTACTGCATAAAAAAACGAGTGTGTTGTCGTGGCAGTTGGTGATCAAAGAAATAAAACAAAATAAAATCAATAAATAATAATGTCATAGACTTAAAGTCATACCTTTGAAGTCATAATGCATTGCAAGTGTTATTAGGGAATGTTGTGCTGTGTTTTCAAGCGCTTCAAGCGCTTCAATGTGACAGCGGGTGAGTTCACGGAGATCAGGAGCATCCGGAGATCAAGAGCAGCCGCCGCATGGGAGGGATACCATGGTAAATAGGTTACCTATTTACCATGGTATCTCTCCCCTGGGTGCGTTGTGTTTTGGTGAGCACTAATGCAGGAAAGCAGCGGGCGGGATGGCGAGCTTGTCCTGCTGCTCCAACACAAGCTACCTTAAGAGCCGGTACGATGCGGGCAATGGGTGAAGTTCATCAGGAGTAAGCATAAAAAAAACCAGTGTGTTGTCGTGGCAGTTGGTGATCAAAGAAATAAAACAAAATAAAATCAATAAATAATAATGTCATAGACTTAAAGTCATACCTTTAAAGTCATAAAGCATTGCAAGTGTTATTAGGGAATGTTGTGCTGTGTTTTCAAGCGCTTCAAGCGCTTCAATGTGACAGCGGGTGCGTTCACGGAGATCAACAGCAGCCGGAGATCAAGAGCAGCCGCCGCAGGGGAGGGATACCATAGTAAATAGGTTACCTATTTACCATGGTATCTCTCCCCTGGGTGCGTTGTGTTTTGGTGAGCACTAATGCAGGAAAGCAGCGGGCGGGATGGCGAGCTTGTCCTGCTGCTCCAACACAAGTTACCTTAAGAGCCGGTACGATGCGGGCAATGGGTGAAGTTCGTCAGGAGTACTGCATAAAAAAAACGAGTGTGTTGTCGTGGCAGTTGGTGATCAAAGAAATAAAACAAAATAAAATCAATAAATAATAATGTCATAGACTTAAAGTCATACCTTTGAAGTCATAATGCATTGCAAGTGTTATTAGGGAATGTTGTGCTGTGTTTTCAAGCGCTTCAAGCGCTTCAATGTGACAGCGGGTGCGTTCACGGAGATCAGGAGCAGCCGGAGATCAAGAGCAGCCGCCGCAGGGGAGGGATACCATGGTAAATAGGTTACCTATTTACCATGGTATCTCTCCCCTGGGTGCGTTGTGTTTTGGTGAGCACTAATGCAGGAAAGCAGCGGGCGGGATGGCGAGCTTGTCCTGCTGCTCCAACACAAGCTACCTTAAGAGCCGGTACGATGCGGGCAATGGGTGAAGTTCGTCAGGAGTACTGCATAAAAAAAACGAGTGTGTTGTCGTGGCAGTTGGTGTTCAAAGAAATAAAACAAAATAAAATCAATAAATAATAATGTCATAGACTTAAAGTCATACCTTTGAAGTCATAATGCATTGCAAGTGTTATTAGGGAATGTTTTGCTGTGTTTTCAAGCGCTTCAAGCGCTTCAATGTGACAGCGGGTGCGTTCACGGAGATCAACAGCAGCCGGAGATCAAGAACAGCCGCCGCAGGGGAGGGATACCATGGTAAATAGGTTACCTATTTACCATGGTATCTCTCCCCTGGGTGCGTTGTGTTTTGGTGAGCACTAATGCAGGAAAGCAGCGGGCGGGATGGCGAGCTTGTCCTGCTGCTCCAACACAAGCTACCTTAAGAGCCGGTACGATGCGGTCAATGGGTGAAGTTCGTCAGGAGTACTGCATAAAAAAACGAGTGTGTTGTCGTGGCAGTTGGTGATCAAAGAAATAAAACAAAATAAAATCAATAAATAATAATGTCATAGACTTAAAGTCATACCTTTGAAGTCATAATGCATTGCAAGTGTTATTAGGGAATGTTGTGCTGTGTTTTCAAGCGCTTCAAGCGCTTCAATGTGACAGCGGGTGCGTTCACGGAGATCAGGAGCAGCCGGAGATCAAGAGCTGCCGCCGCAGGGGAGGGATACCATGGTAAATAGGTTACCTATTTACCATGGTATCTCTCCCCTGGGTGCTTTGTGTTTTGGTGAGCACTAATGCAGGAAAGCAGCGGGCGGGATGGCGAGCTTGTCCTGCTGCTCCAACACAAGCTACCTTAAGAGCCGGTACGATGCGGTGAATGGGTGAAGTTCGTCAGGAGTACTGCATGAAAAAACCAGTGTGTTGTCGTGGCAGTTGGTGATCAAAGAAATAAAACAAAATAAAATCAATAAATAATAATGTCATAGACTTAAAGTCATACCTTTGAAGTCATAATGCATTGCAAGTGTTATTAGGGAATGTTGTGCTGTGTTTTCAAGCGCTTCAAGCGCTTCAATGTGACAGCGGGTGCGTTCACGGAGATCAACAGCAGCCGGAGATCAAGAACAGCCGCCGCAGGGGAGGTATACCATGGTAAATAGGTTACCTATTTACCATGGTATCTCTCCCCTGGGTGCGTTGTGTTTTGGTGAGCACTAATGCAGGAAAGCAGCGGGCGGGATGGCGAGCTTGTCCTGCTGCTCCAACACAAGCTACCTTAAGAGCCGGTACGATGCGGTCAATGGGTGAAGTTCGTCAGGAGTACTGCATGAAAAAACCAGTGTGTTGTCGTGGCAGTTGGTGATCAAAGAAATAAAACAAAATAAAATCAATAAATAATAATGTCATAGACTTAAAGTCATACCTTTGAAGTCATAATGCATTGCAAGTGTTATTAGGGAATGTTGTGCTGTGTTTTCAAGCGCTTCAAGCGCTTCAATGTGACAGCTGGTGCGTTCACGGAGATCAACAGCAGCCGGAGATCAAGAACAGCCGCCGCAGGGGAGGTATACCATGGTAAATAGGTTACCTATTTACCATGGTATCTCTCCCCTGGGTGCGTTGTGTTTTGGTGAGCACTAATGCAGGAAAGCAGCGGGCGGGATGGCGAGCTTGTCCTGCTGCTCCAACACAAGCTACCTTAAGAGCCGGTACGATGCGGTCAATGGGTGAAGTTCGTCAGGAGTACTGCATAAAAAAACGAGTGTGTTGTCGTGGCAGTTGGTGATCAAAGAAATAAAACAAAATAAAATCAATAAATAATAATGTCATAGACTTAAAGTCATACCTTTGAAGTCATAATGCATTGCAAGTGTTATTAGGGAATGTTGTGCTGTGTTTTCAAGCGCTTCAAGCGCTTCAATGTGACAGCGGGTGCGTTCACGGAGATCAGGATCAGCCGGCGATCAAGAGCAGCCGCCGCAGGGGAGGGATACCATGGTAAATAGGTTACCTATTTACCATGGTATCTCTCCCCTGGGTGCGTTGTGTTTTGGTGAGCACTAATGCAGGAAAGCAGCGGGCGGGATGGCGAGCTTGTCCTGCTGCTCCAACACAAGCAACCTTAAGAGCCGGTACGATGCGGGCAATGGGTGAAGTTCGTCAGGAGTAAGCATAAAAAAAACGAGTGTGTTGTCGTGGCAGTTGGTGATCAAAGAAATAAAACAAAATAAAATCAATAAATAATAATGTCATAGACTTAAAGTCATACCTTTAAAGTCATAATGCATTGCAAGTGTTATTAGGGAATGTTGTGCTGTGTTTTCAAGCGTTTCAATGTGCTGCTCTTCAAGGTTTGGAGACAGCGGGTGCGTTCACGGAGATCAAGAGCAGCCGGCGCAAAACACAACGCACCCAGGGGAGAGATACCATGGTAAATAGGTTACCTATTTACCTATTTTTGTTTCGGCGAATGGTTTTGGTGAGCACTAATGCAGGAAAGCAGCGGGCGGGATGGCGAGCTTGTCCTGCTGCTCCAACACAAGCTACCTTAAGAGCCGGTACGATGCGGGCAATGGGTGAAGTTCGTCAGGAGTAAGCATAAAAAAAACGAGTGTGTTGTCGTGGCAGTTGGTGATCAAAGAAATAAAACAAAATAAAATCAATAAATAATAATGTCATAGACTTAAAGTCATACCTTTAAAGTCATAATGCATTGCAAGTGTTATTAGGGAATGTTGTGCTGTGTTTTCAAGCGCTTCAAGCGCTTCAATGTGACAGCGGGTGCGTTCACGGAGATTAATAGCAGCCGGAGATCAAGAGCAGCCGCCGCAGGGGAGGGATACCATAGTAAATAGGTTACCTATTTACCATGGTATCTCTCCCCTGGGTGCGTTGTGTTTTGGTGAGCACTAATGCAGGAAAGCAGCGGGCGGGATGGCGAGCTTGTCCTGCTGCTCCAACACAAGCTACCTTAAGAGCCGGTACGATGCGGGCAATGGGTGAAGTTCGTCAGGAGTAAGCATAAAAAAAACGAGTGTGTTGTCGTGGCAGTTGGTGATCAAAGAAATAAAACAAAATAAAATCAATAAATAATAATGTCATAGACTTAAAGTCATACCTTTAAAGTCATAATGCATTGCAAGTGTTATTAGGGAATGTTGTGCTGTGTTTTCAAGCGTTTCAATGTGCTGCTCTTCAAGGTTTGGAGACAGCGGGTGCGTTCACGGAGATCAAGAGCAGCCGGCGCAAAACACAACGCACCCAGGGGAGAGATACCATGGTAAATAGGTTACCTATTTACCTATTTTTGTTTCGGCGAATGGTTTTGGTGAGCACTAATGCAGGAAAGCAGCGGGCGGGATGGCGAGCTTGTCCTGCTGCTCCAACACAAGCTACCTTAAGAGCCGGTACGATGCGGTCAATGGGTGAAGTTCGTCAGGAGTACTGCATGAAAAAACCAGTGTGTTGTCGTGGCAGTTGGTGATCAAAGAAATAAAACAAAATAAAATCAATAAATAATAATGTCTTAGACTTAAAGTCATACCTTTGAAGTCATAATGCATTGCAAGTGTTATTAGGGAATGTTGTGCTGTGTTTTCAAGCGCTTCAAGCGCTTCAATGTGACAGCGGGTGCGTTCACGGAGATCAACAGCAGCCGGAGATCAAGAACAGCCGCCGCAGGGGAGGTATACCATGGTAAATAGGTTACCTATTTACCATGGTATCTCTCCCCTGGGTGCGTTGTGTTTTGGTGAGCACTAATGCAGGAAAGCAGCGGGCGGGATGGCGAGCTTGTCCTGCTGCTCCAACACAAGCTACCTTAAGAGCCGGTACGATGCGGTCAATGGGTGAAGTTCGTCAGGAGTACTGCATGAAAAAACCAGTGTGTTGTCGTGGCAGTTGGTGATCAAAGAAATAAAACAAAATAAAATCAATAAATAATAATGTCATAGACTTAAAGTCATACCTTTGAAGTCATAATGCATTGCAAGTGTTATTAGGGAATGTTGTGCTGTGTTTTCAAGCGCTTCAAGCGCTTCAATGTGACAGCGGGTGCGTTCACGGAGATCAACAGCAGCCGGAGATCAAGAACAGCCGCCGCAGGGGAGGTATACCATGGTAAATAGGTTACCTATTTACCATGGTATCTCTCCCCTGGGTGCGTTGTGTTTTGGTGAGCACTAATGCAGGAAAGCAGCGGGCGGGATGGCGAGCTTGTCCTGCTGCTCCAAAACAAGCTACCTTAAGAGCCGGTACGATGCGGTCAATGGGTGAAGTTCGTCAGGAGTACTGCATAAAAAAACGAGTGTGTTGTCGTGGCAGTTGGTGATCAAAGAAATAAAACAAAATAAAATCAATAAATAATAATGTCATAGACTTAAAGTCATACCTTTGAAGTCATAATGCATTGCAAGTGTTATTAGGGAATGTTGTGCTGTGTTTTCAAGCGCTTCAAGCGCTTCAATGTGACAGCGGGTGCGTTCACGGAGATCAGGAGCAGCCGGCGATCAAGAGCAGCCGCCGCAGGGGAGGGATACCATGGTAAATAGGTTACCTATTTACCATGGTATCTCTCCCCTGGGTGCGTTGTGTTTTGGTGAGCACTAATGCAGGAAAGCAGCGGGCGGGATGGCGAGCTTGTCCTGCTGCTCCAACACAAGTTACCTTAAGAGCCGGTACGATGCGGGCAATGGGTGAAGTTCGTCAGGAGTACTGCATAAAAAAAACCAGTGTGTTGTCGTGGCAGTTGGTGATCAAAGAAATAAAACAAAATAAAATCAATAAATAATAATGTCATAGACTTAAAGTCATACCTTTGAAGTCATAATGCATTGCAAGTGTTATTAGGGAATGTTGTGCTGTGTTTTCAAGCGCTTCAAGCGCTTCAATGTGACAGCGGGTGCGTTCACGGAGATCAGGAGCAGCCGGAGATCAAGAGCAGCCGCCGCAGGGGAGGGATACCATGGTAAATAGGTTACCTATTTACCATGGTATCTCTCCCCTGGGTGCGTTGTGTTTTGGTGAGCACTAATGCAGGAAAGCAGCGGGCGGGATGGCGAGCTTGTCCTGCTGCTCCAACACAAGCTACCTTAAGAGCCGGTACGATGCGGGCAATGGGTGAAGTTCGTCAGGAGTAAGCATAAAAAAATCGAGTGTGTTGTCGTGGCAGTTGGTGATCAAAGAAATAAAACAAAATAAAATCAATAAATAATAATGTCATAGACTTAAAGTCATACCTTTAAAGTCATAATGCATTGCAAGTGTTATTAGGGAATGTTGTGCTGTGTTTTCAAGTGCTTCAATGTGCTGCTCTGCAAGGTTTGGAGACAGCGGGTGCGTTCACGGAGATCAAGAGCAGCCGGCGCAAAACACAACGCACCCAGGGGAGAGATACCATGGTAAATAGGTTACCTATTTACCTATTTTTGTTTCGGCGAACGGTTTTGGTGAGCACTAATGCAGGAAAGCAGCGGGCGGGATGGCGAGCTTGTCCTGCTGCTCCAACACAAGCTACCTTAAGAGCCGGTACGATGCGGTCAATGGGTGAAGTTCGTCAGGAGTACTGCATGAAAAAACCAGTGTGTTGTCGTGGCAGTTGGTGATCAAAGAAATAAAACAAAATAAAATCAATAAATAATAATGTCATAGACTTAAAGTCATACCTTTGAAGTCATAATGCATTGCAAGTGTTATTAGGGAATGTTGTGCTGTGTTTTCAAGCGCTTCAAGCGCTTCAATGTGACAGCGGGTGCGTTCACGGAGATCAGGAGCAGCCGGAGATCAAGAGCAGCCGCCGCAGGGGAGGGATACCATGGTAAATAGGTTACCTATTTACCATGGTATCTCTCCCCTGGGTGCGTTGTGTTTTGGTGAGCACTAATGCAGGAAAGCAGCGGGCGGGATGGCGAGCTTGTCCTGCTGCTCCAACACAAGTTACCTTAAGAGCCGGTACGATGCAGGCAATGGGTGAAGTTCGTCAGGAGTACTGCATAAAAAAAACGAGTGTGTTGTCGTGGCAGTTGGTGATCAAAGAAATAAAACAAAATAAAATCAATAAATAATAATGTCATAGACTTAAAGTCATACCTTTGAAGTCATAATGCATTGCAAGTGTTATTAGGGAATTTTGTGCTGTGTTTTCAAGCGCTTCAATGTGCTGCTCTGCAAGGTTTGGAGACAGCGGGTGCGTTCACGGAGATCAAGAGCAGCCGGCGCAAAACACAACGCACCCAGGGGAGAGATACCATGGTAAATAGGTTACCTATTTACCTATTTTTGTTTCGGCGAACGGTTTTGGTGAGCACTAATGCAGGAAAGCAGCGGGCGGGATGGCGAGCTTTTCCTGCTTCTCCAACACAAGCTACCTTAAGAGCCGGTACGATGCGGTCAATGGGTGAAGTTCGTCAGGAGTACTGCATGAAAAAACCAGTGTGTTGTCGTGGCAGTTGGTGATCAAAGAAATAAAACAAAATAAAATCAATAAATAATAATGTCATAGACTTAAAGTCATACCTTTGAAGTCATAATGCATTGCAAGTGTTATTAGGGAATGTTGTGCTGTGTTTTCAAGCGCTTCAAGCGCTTCAATGTGACAGCGGGTGCGTTCACGGAGATCAGGAGCAGCCGGAGATCAAGAGCAGCCGCCGCAGGGGAGGGATACCATGGTAAATAGGTTACCTATTTACCATGGTATCTCTCCCCTGGGTGCGTTGTGTTTTGGTGAGCACTAATGCAGGAAAGCAGCGGGCGGGATGGCGAGCTTGTCCTGCTGCTCCAACACAAGCTACCTTAAGAGCCGGTACGATGCGGTCAATGGGTGAAGTTCGTCAGGAGTACTGCATGAAAAAACCAGTGTGTTGTCGTGGCAGTTGGTGATCAAAGAAATAAAACAAAATAAAATCAATAAATAATAATGTCATAGACTTAAAGTCATACCTTTAAAGTCATAATGCATTGCAAGTGTTATTAGGGAATGTTGTGCTGTGTTTTCAAGCGCTTCAATGTGCTGCTCTGCAAGGTTTGGAGACAGCGGGTGCGTTCACGGAGATCAAGAGCAGCCGGCGCAAAACACAACGCACCCAGGGGAGAGATACCATGGTAAATAGGTTACCTATTTACCTATTTTTGTTTCGGCGAACGGTTTTGGTGAGCACTAATGCAGGAAAGCAGCGGGCGGGATGGCGAGCTTGTCCTGCTGCTCCAACACAAGCTACCTTAAGAGCCGGTACGATGCGGTCAATGGGTGAAGTTCGTCAGGAGTACTGCATAAAAAAACGAGTGTGTTGTCGTGGCAGTTGGTGATCAAAGAAATAAAACAAAATAAAATCAATAAATAATAATGTCATAGACTTAAAGTCATACCTTTGAAGTCATAATGCATTGCAAGTGTTATTAGGGAATGTTGTGCTGTGTTTTCAAGCGCTTCAAGCGCTTCAATGTGACAGCGGGTGCGTTCACGGAGATCAGGAGCAGCCGGAGATCAAGAGCAGCCGCCGCAGGGGAGGGATACCATGGTAAATAGGTTACCTATTTACCATGGTATCTCTCCCCTGGGTGCGTTGTGTTTTGGTGAGCACTAATGCAGGAAAGCAGCGGGCGGGATGGCGAGCTTGTCCTGCTGCTCCAACACAAGCTACCTTAAGAGCCGGTACGATGCGGTCAATGGGTGAAGTTCGTCAGGAGTACTGCATGAAAAAACCAGTGTGTTGTCGTGGCAGTTGGTGATCAAAGAAATAAAACAAAATAAAATCAATAAATAATAATGTCATAGACTTAAAGTCATACCTTTGAAGTCATAATGCATTGCAAGTGTTATTAGGGAATGTTGTGCTGTGTTTTCAAGCGCTTCAAGCGCTTCAATGTGACAGCGGGTGCGTTCACGGAGATCAAGAGCAGCCGGAGATGAAGAGCAGCCGCCGAAGGGGAGGGATACCATGGTAAATAGGTTACCTATTTACCATGGTATCTCTCCCCTGGGTGCGTTGTGTTTTGGTGCTCCAACACAAGCTACCTTAAGAGCCGGTACGATGCGGTCAATGGGTGAAGTTCGTCAGGAGTACTGCATAAAAAAACGAGTGTGTTGTCGTGGCAGTTGGTGATCAAAGAAATAAAACAAAATAAAATCAATAAATAATAATGTCATAGACTTAAAGTCATACCTTTGAAGTCATAATGCATTGCAAGTGTTATTAGGGAATGTTGTGCTGTGTTTTCAAGCGCTTCAAGCGCTTCAATGTGACAGCGGGTGCGTTCACGGAGATCAACAGCAGCCGGAGATCAAGAACAGCCGCCGCAGGGGAGGGATACCATGGTAAATAGGTTACCTATTTACCATGGTATCTCTCCCCTGGGTGCGTTGTGTTTTGGTGAGCACTAATGCAGGAAAGCAGCGGGCGGGATGGCGAGCTTGTCCTGCTGCTCCAACACAAGCTACCTTAAGAGCCGGTACGATGCGGTCAATGGGTGAAGTTCGTCAGGAGTACTGCATAAAAAAACGAGTGAGTTGTCGTGGCATTTGGTGATCAAAGAAATAAAACAAAATAAAATCAATAAATAATAATGTCATAGACTTAAAGTCATACCTTTGAAGTCATAATGCATTGCAAGTGTTATTAGGGAATGTTGTGCTGTGTTTTCAAGCGCTTCAAGCGCTTCAATGTGACAGCGGGTGCGTTCACGGAGATCAGGAGCAGCCGGAGATCAAGAGCAGCCGCCGCAGGGGAGGGATACCATAGTAAATAGGTTACCTATTTACCATGGTATCTCTCCCCTGGGTGCGTTGTGTTTTGGTGAGCACTAATGCAGGAAAGCAGCGGGCGGGATGGCGAGCTTGTCCTGCTGCTCCAACACAAGTTACCTTAAGAGCCGGTACGATGCGGGCAATGGGTGAAGTTCGTCAGGAGTACTGCATAAAAAAAACGAGTGTATTGTCGTGGCAGTTGGTGATCAAAGAAATAAAACAAAATAAAATCAATAAATAATAATGTCATAGACTTAAAGTCATACCTTTGAAGTCATAATGCATTGCAAGTGTTATTAGGGAATGTTGTGCTGTGTTTTCAAGCGCTTCAAGCGCTTCAATGTGACAGCGGGTGCGTTCACGGAGATCAGGAGCAGCCGGAGATCAAGAGCAGCCGCCGCAGGGGAGGGATACCATGGTAAATAGGTTACCTATTTACCATGGTATCTCTCCCCTGGGTGTGTTGTGTTTTGGTGAGCACTAATGCAGGAAAGCAGCGGGCGGGATGGCGAGCTTGTCCTGCTGCTCCAACACAAGCTACCTTAAGAGCCGGTACGATGCGGTCAATGGGTGAAGTTCGTCAGGAGTACTGAATGAAAAATCCAGTCTGTTGTCGTGGCAGTTGGTGATCAAAGAAATAAAACAAAATAAAATCAATAAATAATAATGTCATAGACTTAAAGTCATACCTTTGAAGTCATAATGCATTGCAAGTGTTATTAGGGAATGTTGTGCTGTGTTTTCAAGCGCTTCAAGCGCTTCAATGTGACAGCGGGTGCGTTCACGGAGATCAGGAGCAGCCGGAGATCAAGAGCTGCCGCCGCAGGGGAGGGATACCATGGTAAATAGGTTACCTATTTACCATGGTATCTCTCCCCTGGGTGCGTTGTGTTTTGGTGAGCACTAATGCAGGAAAGCAGCGGGCGGGATGGCGAGCTTGTCCTGCTGCTCCAACACAAGCTACCTTAAGAGCCGGTACGATGTGGTCAATGGGTGAAGTTCGTCAGGAGTACTGCATGAAAAAACCAGTCTGTTGTCGTGGCAGTTGGTGATCAAAGAAATAAAACAAAATAAAATCAATAAATAATAATGTCATAGACTTAAAGTCATACCTTTGAAGTCATAATGCATTGCAAGTGTTATTAGGGAATGTTGTGCTGTGTTTTCAAGCGCTTCAATGTGACAGCGGGTGCGTTCACGGAGATCAGGAGCAGCCGGAGATCAAGAGCAGCCGCCGCAGGGGAGGGATACCATGGTAAATAGGTTACCTATAGGTTACCTATTTACCATGGTATCTCTCCCCTGGGTGCGTTGTGTTTTGGTGAGCACTAATGCAGGAAAGCAGCGGGCGGGATGGCGAGCTTGTCCTGCTGCTCCAACACAAGCTACCTTAAGAGCCGGTACGATGCGGTCAATGGGTGAAGTTCGTCAGGAGTACTGCATGAAAAAACCAGTGTGTTGTCGTGGCAGTTGGTGATCAAAGAAATAAAACAAAATAAAATCAATAAATAATAATGTCATAGACTTAAAGTCATACCTTTGAAGTCATAATGCATTGCAAGTGTTACTAGGGAATGTTGTGCTGTGTTTTCAAGCGCTTCAAGCGCTTCAATGTGACAGCGGGTGCGTTCACGGAGATCAACAGCAGCCGGAGATCAAGAACAGCCGCCGCAGGGGAGGTATACCATGGTAAATAGGTTACCTATTTACCATGGTATCTCTCCCCTGGGTGCGTTGTGTTTTGGTGAGCACTAATGCAGGAAAGCAGCGGGCGGGATGGCGAGCTTGTCCTGCTGCTCCAACACGAGCTACCTTAAGAGCCGGTACGATGCGGTCAATGGGTGAAGTTCGTCAGGAGTACTGCATAAAAAAACGAGTGTGTTGTCGTGGCAGTTGGTGATCAAAGAAATAAAACAAAATAAAATCAATAAATAATAATGTCATAGACTTAAAGTCATACCTTTGAAGTCATAATGCATTGCAAGTGTTATTAGGGAATGTTGTGCTGTGTTTTCAAGCGCTTCAAGCGCTTCAATGTGACAGCGGGTGCGTTCACGGAGATCAGGAGCAGCCGGCGATCAAGAGCAGCCGCCGCAGGGGAGGGATACCATGGTAAATAGGTTACCTATTTACCATGGTATCTCTCCCCTGGGTGCGTTGTGTTTTGGTGAGCACTAATGCAGGAAAGCAGCGGGCGGGATGGCGAGCTTGTCCTGCTGCTCCAACACAAGTTACCTTAAGAGCCGGTACGATGCGGGCAATGGGTGAAGTTCGTCAGGAGTACTGCATAAAAAAAACGAGTGTGTTGTCGTGGCAGTTGGTGATCAAAGAAATAAAACAAAATAAAATCAATAAATAATAATGTCATAGACTTAAAGTCATACCTTTGAAGTCATAATGCATTGCAAGTGTTATTAGGGAATGTTGTGCTGTGTTTTCAAGCGCTTCAATGTGACAGCGGGTGCGTTCACGGAGATCAACAGCAGCCGGAGATCAAGAACAGCCGCCGCAGGGGAGGGATACCATGGTAAATAGGTTACCTATTTACCATGGTATCTCTCCCCTGGGTGCGTTGTGTTTTGGTGAGCACTAATGCAGGAAAGCAGCGGGCGGGATGGCGAGCTTGTCCTGCTGCTCCAACACAAGCTACCTTAAGAGCCGGTACGATGCGGTGAATGGGTGAAGTTCGTCAGGAGTACTGCATAAAAAAACGAGTGTGTTGTCGTGGCAGTTGGTGATCAAAGAAATAAAACAAAATAAAATCAATAAATAATAATGTCATAGACTTAAAGTCATACCTTTGAAGTCGTAATGCATTGCAAGTGTTATTAGGGAATGTTGTGCTGTGTTTTCAAGCGCTTCAAGCGCTTCAATGTGACAGCGGGTGCGTTCACGGAGATCAGGAGCAGCCGGAGATCAAGAGCAGCCGCCGCAGGGGAGGGATACCATGGTAAATAGGTTACCTATTTACCATGGTATCTCTCCCCTGGGTGCGTTGTGTTTTGGTGAGCACTAATGCAGGAAAGCAGCGGGCGGGATGGCGAGCTTGTCCTGCTGCTCCAACACAAGCTACCTTAAGAGCCGGTACGATGCGGTCAATGGGTGAAGTTCGTCAGGAGTACTGCATGAAAAAACGAGTGTGTTGTCGTGGCAGTTGGTGATCAAAGAAATAAAACAAAATAAAATCAATAAATAATAATGTCATAGACTTAAAGTCATACCTTTGAAGTCATAATGCATTGCAAGTGTTACTAGGGAATGTTGTGCTGTGTTTTCAAGCGCTTCAAGCGCTTCAATGTGACAGCGGGTGCGTTCACGGAGATCAACAGCAGCCGGTGATCAAGAACAGCCGCCGCAGGGGAGGTATACCATGGTAAATAGGTTACCTATTTACCATGGTATCTCTCCCCTGGGTGCGTTGTGTTTTGGTGAGCACTAATGCAGGAAAGCAGCGGGCGGGATGGCGAGCTTGTCCTGCTGCTCCAACACAAGCTACCTTAAGAGCCGGTACGATGCGGTCAATGGGTGAAGTTCGTCAGGAGTACTGCATAAAAAAACGAGTGTGTTGTCGTGGCAGTTGGTGATCAAAGAAATAAAACAAAATAAAATCAATAAATAATAATGTCATAGACTTAAAGTCATACCTTTAAAGTCATAATGCATTGCAAGTGTTATTAGGGAATGTTGTACTGTGTTTTCAAGCGCTTCAAGCTTCAATGTGACAGCGGGTGCGTTCACGGAGATCAACAGCAGCCGGAGATCAAGAGCAGCCGCCGCAGGGGAGGGATACCATGGCAAATAGGTTACCTATTTACCATGGTATCTCTCCCCTGGGTGCGTTGTGTTTTGGTGAGCACTAATGCAGGAAAGCAGCGGGCGGGATGGCGAGCTTGTCCTGCTGCTCCAACACAAGCTACCTTAAGAGCCGGTACGATGCGGTGAATGGGTGAAGTTCGTCAGGAGTACTGCATAAAAAAACGAGTGTGTTGTCGTGGCAGTTGGTGATCAAAGAAATAAAACAAAATAAAATCAATAAATAATAATGTCATAGACTTAAAGTCATACCTTTGAAGTCATAATGCATTGCAAGTGTTATTAGGGAATGTTGTGCTGTGTTTTCAAGCGCTTCAAGCGCTTCAATGTGACAGCGGGTGCGTTCACGGAGATCAGGAGCAGCCGGAGATCAAGAGCTGCCGCCGCAGGGGAGGGATACCATGGTAAATAGGTTACCTATTTACCATGGTATCTCTCCCCTGGGTGCGTTGTGTTTTGGTGAGCACTAATGCAGGAAAGCAGCGGGCGGGATGGCGAGCTTGTCCTGCTGCTCCAACACAAGCTACCTTAAGAGCCGGTACGATGCGGTCAATGGGTGAAGTTCGTCAGGAGTACTGCATGAAAAAACCAGTGTGTTGTCGTGGCAGTTGGTGATCAAAGAAATAAAACAAAATAAAATCAATAAATAATAATGTAATAGACTTAAAGTCATACCTTTGAAGTCATAATGCATTGCAAGTGTTATTAGGGAATGTTGTGCTGTGTTTTCAAGCGCTTCAATGTGCTGCTCTGCAAGGTTTGGAGACAGCGGGTGCGTTGACGGAGATCAAGAGCAGCCGGCGCAAAACACAACGCACCCAGGGGAGAGATACCATGGTAAATAGGTTACCTATTTACCTATTTTTGTTTCGGCGAACGGTTTTGGTGAGCACTAATGCAGGAAAGCAGCGGGCGGGATGGCGAGCTTGTCCTGCTGCTCCAACACAAGCTACCTTAAGAGCCGGTACGATGCGGTCAATGGGTGAAGTTCGTCAGTAGTACTGCATGAAAAAACCACTGTGTTGTCGTGGCAGTTGGTGATCAAAGAAATAAAACAAAATAAAATCAATAAATAATAATGTCATAGACTTAAAGTCATACCTTTGAAGTCATAATGCATTGCAAGTGTTATTAGGGAATGTTGTGCTGTGTTTTCAAGCGCTTCAAGCGCTTCAATGTGACAGCGGGTGCGTTCACGGAGATCAACAGCAGCCGGAGATCAAGAACAGCCGCCGCAGGGGAGGGATACCATGGTAAATAGGTTACCTATTTACCATGGTATCTCTCCCCTGGGTGCGTTGTGTTTTGGTGAGCACTAATGCAGGAAAGCAGCGGGCGGGATGGCGAGCTTGTCCTGCTGCTCCAACACAAGCTACCTTAAGAGCCGGTACGATGCGGTCAATGGGTGAAGTTCGTCAGGAGTACTGCATGAAAAAACCAGTGTGTTGTCGTGGCAGTTGGTGATCAAAGAAATAAAACAAAATAAAATCAATAAATAATAATGTCATAGACTTAAAGTCATACCTTTGAAGTCATAATGCATTGCAAGTGTTATTAGGGAATGTTGTGCTGTGTTTTCAAGCGCTTCAAGCGCTTCAATGTGACAGCGGGTGCGTTCACGGAGATCAGGAGCAGCCGGAGATCAAGGGCAGCCGCCGCAGGGGAGGGATACCATGGTAAATAGGTTACCTATTTACCATCGTATCTCTCCCCTGGGTGCGTTGTGTTTTGGTGAGCACTAATGCAGGAAAGCAGCGGGCGGGATGGCGAGCTTGTCCTGCTGCTCCAACACAAGCTACCTTAAGAGCCGGTACGATGCGGTCAATGGGTGAAGTTCGTCAGGAGTACTGCATGAAAAAACCAGTGTGTTGTCGTGGCAGTTGGTGATCAAAGAAATAAAACAAAATAAAATCAATAAATAATAATGTCATAGACTTAAAGTCATACCTTTGAAGTCATTATGCATTGCAAGTGTTATTAGGGAATGTTGTGCTGTGTTTTCAAGCGCTTCAAGCGCTTCAATGTGACAGCGGGTGCGTTCACGGAGATCAACAGCAGCCGGAGATCAAGAACAGCCGCCGCAGGGGAGGTATACCATGGTAAATAGGTTACCTATTTACCATGGTATCTCTCCCCTGGGTGCGTTGTGTTTTGGTGAGCACTATGCAGGAAAGCAGCGGGTGGGATGGCGAGCTTGTCCTGCTGCTCCAACACAAGCTACCTTAAGAGCCGGTACGATGCGGTCAATGGGTGAAGTTCGTCAGGAGTACTGCATAAAAAAACGAGTGTGTTGTCGTGGCAGTTGGTGATCAAAGTAATAAAACAAAATAAAATCAATAAATAATAATGTCATAGACTTAAAGTCATACCTTTAAAGTCATAATGCATTGCAAGTGTTATTAGGGAATGTTGTGCTGTGTTTTCAAGCGCTTCAATGTGCTGCTCTTCAAGGTTTGGAGACAGCGGGTGCGTTGACGGAGATCAAGAGCAGCCGGCGCAAAACACAACGCACCCAGGGGAGAGATACCATGGTAAATAGGTTACCTATTTACCTATTTTTGTTTCGGCGAACGGTTTTGGTGAGCACTAATGCAGGAAAGCAGCGGGCGGGATGGCGAGCTTGTCCTGCTGCTCCAACACAAGCTACCTTAAGAGCCGGTACGATGCGGGCAATGGGTGAAGTTCGTCAGGAGTACTGCATAAAAAAACGAGTGTGTTGTCGTGGCAGTTGGTGATCAAAGAAATAAAACAAAATAAAATCAATAAATAATAATGTCATAGACTTAAAGTCATACCTTTGAAGTCATAATGCATTGCAAGTGTTATTAGGGAATGTTGTGCTGTGTTTTCAAGCGCTTCAAGCGCTTCAATGTGACAGCGGGTGCGTTCACGGAGATCAGGAGCATCCGGAGATCAAGAGCAGCCGCCGCAGGGGAGGGATACCATGGTAAATAGGTTACCTATTTACCATGGTATCTCTCCCCTGGGTGCGTTGTGTTTTGGTGAGCACTAATGCAGGAAAGCAGCGGGCGGGATGGCGAGCTTGTCCTGCTGCTCCAACACAAGCTACCTTAAGAGCCGGTACGATGCGGGCAATGGGTGAAGTTCGTCAGGAGTAAGCATAAAAAAAAACGAGTGTGTTGTCGTGGCAGTTGGTGATCAAAGAAATAAAACAAAATAAAATCAATAAATAATAATGTCATAGACTTAAAGTCATACCTTTAAAGTCATAATGCATTGCAAGTGTTATTAGGGAATGTTGTGCTGTGTTTTCAAGCGCTTCAATGTGCTGCTCTGCAAGGTTTGGAGACAGCGGGTGCGTTCACGGAGATCAAGAGCAGCCGGCGTAAAACACAACGCACCCAGGGGAGAGATACCATGGTAAATAGGTTACCTATTTACCTATTTTTGTTTCGGCGAACGGTTTTGGTGAGCACTAATGCAGGAAAGCAGCGGGCGGGATGGCGAGCTTGTCCTGCTGCTCCAACACAAGCTACCTTAAGAGCCGGTACGATGCGGTCAATGGGTGAAGTTCGTCAGGAGTACTGCATTAAAAAACCAGTGTGTTGTCGTGGCAGTTGGTGATCAAAGAAATAAAACAAAATAAAATCAATAAATAATAATGTCATAGACTTAAAGTCATACCTTTGAAGTCATAATGCATTGCAAGTGTTATTAGGGAATGTTGTGCTGTGTTTTCATGCGCTTCAAGCGCTTCAATGTGACAGCGGGTGCGTTCACGGAGATCAACAGCAGCCGGAGATCAAGAGCAGCCGCCGCAGGGGAGGGATACCATGGTAAATAGGTTACCTATTTACCATGGTATCTCTCCCCTGGGTGCGTTGTGTTTTGGTGAGCACTAATGCAGGAAAGCAGCGGGCGGGATGGCGAGCTTGTCCTGCTGCTCCAACACAAGCTACCTTAAGAGCCGGTACGATGCGGTCAATGGGTGAAGTTCGTCAGGAGTACTGCATGAAAAAAACAGTGTGTTGTCGTGGCAGTTGGTGATCAAAGAAATAAAACAAAATAAAATCAATAAATAATAATGTCATAGACTTAAAGTCATACCTTTGAAGTCATAATGCATTGCAAGTGTTATTAGGGAATGTTGTGCTGTGTTTTCAAGCGCTTCAAGCGCTTCAATGTGACAGCGGGTGCGTTCACGGAGATCAACAGCAGCCGGAGATCAAGAGCAGCCGCCGCAGGGGAGGGATACCATGGTAAATAGGTTACCTATTTACCATGGTATCTCTCCCCTGGGTGCGTTGTGTTTTGGTGAGCACTAATGCAGGAAAGCAGCGGGCGGGATGGCGAGCTTGTCCTGCTGCTCCAACACAAGCTACCTTAAGAGCCGGTACGATGCGGTCAATGGGTGAAGTTCGTCAGGAGTACTGCATGAAAAAAACAGTGTGTTGTCGTGGCAGTTGGTGATCAAAGAAATAAAACAAAATAAAATCAATAAATAATAATGTCATAGACTTAAAGTCATACCTTTGAAGTCATAATGCATTGCAAGTGTTATTAGGGAATGTTGTGCTGTGTTTTCAAGCGCTTCAAGCGCTTCAATGTGACAGCGGGTGCGTTCACGGAGATCAACAGCAGCCGGAGATCAAGAGCAGCCGCCGCAGGGGAGGGATACAATGGTAAATAGGTTACCTATTTACCATGGTATCTCTCCCCTGGGTGCGTTGTGTTTTGGTGAGCACTAATGCAGGAAAGCAGCGGGCGGGATGGCGAGCTTGTCCTGCTGCTCCAACACAAGCTACCTTAAGAGCCGGTACGATGCGGGCAATGGGTGAAGTTCGTCAGGAGTAAGCTTAAAAAAAACGAGTGTGTTGTCGTGGCAGTTGGTGATCAAAGAAATAAAACAAAATAAAATCAATAAATAATAATGTCATAGACTTAAAGTCATACCTTTAAAGTCATAATGCATTGCAAGTGTTATTAGGGAATGTTGTGCTGTGTTTTCAAGCGCTTCAATGTGCTGGTCTGCAAGGTTTGGAGACAGCGGGTGCGTTGACGGAGATCAAGAGCAGCCGGCGCAAAACACAACGCACCCAGGGGAGAGATACCATGGTAAATAGGTTACCTATTAGGTTACCTATTTACCTATTTTTGTTTCGGCGAACGGTTTTGGTGAGCACTAATGCAGGAAAGCAGCGGGCGGGATGGCGAGCTTGTCCTGCTGCTCCAACACAAGCTACCTTAAGAGCTGGTACGATGCGGTCAATGGGTGAAGTTCGTCAGGAGTACTGCATGAAAAAACCAGTGTGTTGTCGTGGCAGTTGGTGATCAAAGAAATAAAACAAAATAAAATCAATAAATAATAATGTCATAGACTTAAAGTCATACCTTTGAAGTCATAATGCATTGCAAGTGTTATTAGGGAATGTTGTGCTGTGTTTTCAAGCGCTTCAAGCGCTTCAATGTGACAGCGGGTGTGTTCACGGAGATCAACAGCAGCCGGAGATCAAGAGCAGCCGCCGCAGGGGAGGGATACCATAGTAAATAGGTTACCTATTTACCATGGTATCTCTCCCCTGGGTGCGTTGTGTTTTGGTGAGCACTAATGCAGGAAAGCAGCGGGCGGGATGGCGAGCTTGTCCTGCTGCTCCAACACAAGCTACCTTAAGAGCCGGTACAATGCGGTCAATGGGTGAAGTTCGTCAGGAGTACTGCATAAAAAAAACGAGTGTGTTGTCGTGGCAGTTGGTGATCAAAGAAATAAAACAAAATAAAATCAATAAATAATAATGTCATAGACTTAAAGTCATACCTTTGAAGTCATAATGCATTGCAAGTGTTATTAGGGAATGTTGTGCTGTGTTTTCAAGCGCTTCAAGCGCTTCAATGTGACAGCGGGTGCGTTCACGGAGATCAACAGCAGCCGGAGATCAAGAGCAGCCGCCGCAGGGGAGGGATACCATAGTAAATAGGTTACCTATTTACCATGGTATCTCTCCCCTGGGTGCGTTGTGTTTTGGTGAGCACTAATGCAGGAAAGCAGCGGGCGGGATGGCGAGCTTGTCCTGCTGCTCCAACACAAGTTACCTTAAGAGCCGGTACGATGCGGGCAATGGGTGAAGTTCGTCAGGAGTACTGCATAAAAAAACGAGTGTGTTGTCGTGGCAGTTGGTGATCAAAGAAATAAAACAAAATAAAATCAATAAATAATAATGTCATAGACTTAAAGTCATACCTTTGAAGTCATAATGCATTGCAAGTGTTATTAGGGAATGTTGTGCTGTGTTTTCAAGCGCTTCAATGTGACAGCGGGTGCGTTCACGGAGATCAACAGCAGCCGGAGATCAAGAACAGCCGCCGCAGGGGAGGGATACCATGGTAAATAGGTTACCTATTTACCATGGTATCTCTCCCCTGGGTGCGTTGTGTTTTGGTGAGCACTAATGCAGGAAAGCAGCGGGCGGGATGGCGAGCTTGTCCTGCTGCTCCAACACAAGCTACCTTAAGAGCCGGTACGATGCGGTCAATGGGTGAAGTTCGTCAGGAGTACTGCATAAAAAAACGAGTGTGTTGTCGTGGCAGTTGGTGATCAAAGAAATAAAACAAAATAAAATCAATAAATAATAATGTCATAGACTTAAAGTCATACCTTTGAAGTCATAATGCATTGCAAGTGTTATTAGGGAATGTTGTGCTGTGTTTTCAAGCGCTTCAAGCGCTTCAATGTGACAGCGGGTGCGTTCAGGGAGATCAGGAGCAGCCGGAGATCAAGAGCAGCCGCCGCAGGGGAGGGATACCATGGTAAATAGGATACCTATTTACCATGGTTTCTCTCCCCTGGGTGCGTTGTGTTTTGGTGAGCACTAATGCAGGAAAGCAGCGGGCGGGATGGCGAGCTTGTCCTGCTGCTCCAACACAAGTTACCTTAAGAGCCGGTACGATGCGGTCAATGGGTGAAGTTCGTCAGGAGTACTGCATAAAAAAACGAGTGTGTTGTCGTGGCAGTTGGTGATCAAAGAAATAAAACAAAATAAAATCAATAAATAATAATGTCATAGACTTAAAGTCATACATTTGAAGTCATAATGCATTGCAAGTGTTATTAGGGAATGTTGTGCTGTGTTTTCAAGCGCTTCAAGCGCTTCAATGTGACAGCGGGTGCGTTCACGGAGATCAACAGCAGCCGGAGATCAAGAACAGCCGCCGCAGGGGAGGGATACCATGGTAAATAGGTTACCTATTTACCATGGTATCTCTCCCCTGGGTGCGTTGTGTTTTGGTGAGCACTAATGCAGGAAAGCAGCGGGCGGGATGGCGAGCTTGTCCTGCTGCTTCAACACAAGCTACCTTAAGAGCCGGTACGATGCGGTGAATGGGTGAAGTTCGTCAGGAGTACTGCATAAAAAAACGAGTGTGTTGTCGTGGCAGTTGGTGATCAAAGAAATAAAACAAAATAAAATCAATAAATAATAATGTCATAGACTTAAAGTCATACCTTTGAAGTCATAATGCATTGCAAGTGTTATTAGGGAATGTTGTGCTGTGTTTTCAAGCGCTTCAAGCGCTTCAATGTGACAGCGGGTGCGTTCACGGAGATCAGGAGCAGCCGGAGATCAAGAGCTGCCGCCGCAGGGGAGGGATACCATGGTAAATAGGTTACCTATTTACCATGGTATCTCTCCCCTGGGTGCGTTGTGTTTTGGTGAGCACTAATGCAGGAAAGCAGCGGGCGGGATGGCGAGCTTGTCCTGCTGCTCCAACACAAGCTACCTTAAGAGCCGGTACGATGCGGTCAATGGGTGAAGTTCGTCAGGAGTACTGCATGAAAAAACCAGTGTGTTGTCGTGGCAGTTGGTGATCAAAGAAATAAAACAAAATAAAATCAATAAATAATAATGTCATAGACTTAAAGTCATACCTTTGAAGTCATAATGCATTGCAAGTGTTATTAGGGAATGTTGTGCTGTGTTTTCAAGCGCTTCATGCGCTTCAATGTGACAGCGGGTGCGTTCACGGAGATCAGGAGCAGCCGGAGATCAAGAGCAGCCGCCGCAGGGGAGGGATACCATGGTAAATAGGTTACCTATTTACCATGGTATCTCTCCCCTGGGTGCGTTGTGTTTTGGTGAGCACTAATGCAGGAAAGCAGCGGGCGGGATGGCGAGCTTGTCCTGCTGCTCCAACACAAGCTACCTTAAGAGCCGGTACGATGCGGTCAATGGGTGAAGTTCGTCAGGAGTACTGCATAAAAAAAAACGAGTGTGTTGTCGTGGCAGTTGGTGATCAAAGAAATAAAACAAAATAAAATCAATAAATAATAATGTCATAGACTTAAAGTCATACCTTTAAAGTCATAATGCATTGCAAGTGTTATTAGGGAATGTTGTGCTGTGTTTTCAAGCGCTTCAATGTGCTGCTCTGCAAGGTTTGGAGACAGCGGGTGCGTTCACGGAGATCAAGAGCAGCCGGCGTAAAACACAACGCACCCAGGGGAGAGATACCATGGTAAATAGGTTACCTATTTACCTATTTTTGTTTCGGCGAACGGTTTTGGTGAGCACTAATGCAGGAAAGCAGCGGGCGGGATGGCGAGCTTGTCCTGCTGCTCCAACACAAGCTACCTTAAGAGCCGGTACGATGCGGTCAATGGGTGAAGTTCGTCAGGAGTACTGCATGAAAAAACCAGTGTGTTGTCGTGGCAGTTGGTGATCAAAGAAATAAAACAAAATAAAATCAATAAATAATAATGTCATAGACTTAAAGTCATACCTTTGAAGTCATAATGCATTGCAATTGTTATTAGGGAATGTTGTGCTGTGTTTTCAAGCGCTTCAAGCGCTTCAATGTGACAGCGGGTGCGTTCACGGAGATCAACAGCAGCCGGAGATCAAGAACAGCCGCCGCAGGGGAGGGATACCATGGTAAATAGGTTACCTATTTACCATGGTATCTCTCCCCTGGGTGCGTTGTGTTTTGGTGAGCACTAATGCAGGAAAGCAGCGGGCGGGATGGCGAGCTTGTCCTGCTGCTCCAACACAAGCTACCTTAAGAGCCGGTACGATGCGGTCAATGGGTGAAGTTCGTCAGGAGTACTGCATGAAAAAACCAGTGTGTTGTCGTGGCAGTTGGTGATCAAAGAAATAAAACAAAATAAAATCAATAAATAATAATGTCATAGACTTAAAGTCATACCTTTAAAGTCATAATGCATTGCAAGTTTTATTAGGGAATGTTGTGCTGTGTTTTCAAGCGCTTCAATGTGCTGCTCTGCAAGGTTTGGAGACAGCGGGTGCGTTCACGGAGATCAAGAGCAGCCGGCGCAAAACACAACGCACCCAGGGGAGAGATACCATGGTAAATAGGTTACCTATTTACCTATTTTTGTTTCGGCCAACGGTTTTGGTGAGCACTAATGCAGGAAAGCAGCGGGCGGGATGGCGAGCTTGTCCTGCTGCTCCAACACAAGCTACCTTAAGAGCCGGTACGATGCGGTCAATGGGTGAAGTTCGTCAGGAGTACTGCATGAAAAAACCAGTGTGTTGTCGTGGCAGTTGGTGATCAAAGAAATAAAACAAAATAAAATCAATAAATAATAATGTCATAGACTTAAAGTCATACCTTTGAAGTCATAATGCATTGCAAGTGTTATTAGGGAATGTTGTGCTGTGTTTTCAAGCGCTTCAAGCGCTTCAATGTGACAGCGGGTGCGTTCACGGAGATCAGGAGCAGCCGGAGATCAAGAGCAGCCGCCGCAGGGGAGGGATAACATGGTAAATAGGTTACCTATTTACCATGGTATCTCTCCCCTGGGTGCGTTGTGTTTTGGTGAGCACTAATGCAGGAAAGCAGCGGGCGGGATGGCGAGCTTGTCCTGCTGCTCCAACACAAGTTACCTTAAGAGCCGGTACGATGCGGGCAATGGGTGAAGTTCGTCAGGAGTACTGCATAAAAAAACGAGTGTGTTGTCGTGGCAGTTGGTGATCAAAGAAATAAAACAAAATAAAATCAATAAATAATAATGTCATAGACTTAAAGTCATACATTTGAAGTCATAATGCATTGCAAGTGTTATTAGGGAATGTTGTGCTGTGTTTTCAAGCGCTTCACTGTGCTGCTCTGCAAGGTTTGGAGACAGCGGGTGCGTTCACGGAGATCAGGAGCAGCCGGCGCAAAACACAACGCACCCAGGGGAGAGATACCATGGTAAATAGGTTACCTATTTACCTATTTTTGTTTCGGCGAACGGTTTTGGTGAGCAGTAATGCAGGAAAGCAGCGGGCGGGATGGCGAGCTTGTCCTGCTGCTCCAACACAAGCTACCTTAAGAGCCGGTACGATGCGGGCAATGGGTGAAGTTCGTAAGGAGTACTGCATAAAAAAACGAGTGTGTTGTCGTGGCAGTTGGTGATCAAAGAAATAAAACAAAATAAAATCAATAAATAATAATGTCATAGACTTAAAGTCATACATTTGAAGTCATAATGCATTGCAAGTGTTATTAGGGAATGTTGTGCTGTGTTTTCAAGCGCTTCAAGCGCTTCAATGTGACAGCGGGTGCGTTCACGGAGATCAACAGCAGCCGGAGATCAAGAACAGCCGCCGCAGGGGAGGGATACCATGGTAAATAGGTTACCTATTTACCATGGTATCTCTCCCCTGGGTGCGTTGTGTTTTGGTGAGCACTAATGCAGGAAAGCAGCGGGCGGGATGGCGAGCTTGTCCTGCTGCTCCAACACAAGCTACCTTAAGAGCCGGTACGATGCGGTCAATGGGTGAAGTTCGTCAGGAGTACTGTATAACAAAACGAGTGTGTTGTCGTGGCAGTTGGTGATCAAAGAAATAAAACAAAATAAAATCAATAAATAATAATGTCATAGACTTAAAGTCATACCTTTGAAGTCATAATGCATTGCAAGTGTTATTAGGGAATGTTGTGCTGTGTTTTCAAGCGCTTCACTGTGCTGCTCTGCAAGGTTTGGAGACAGCGGGTGCGTTCACGGAGATCAGGAGCAGCCGGCGCAAAACACAACGCACCCAGGGGAGAGATACCATGGTAAATAGGTTACCTATTTACCTATTTTTGTTTCGGCGAACGGTTTTGGTGAGCAGTAATGCAGGAAAGCAGCGGGCGGGATGGCGAGCTTGTCCTGCTGCTCCAACACAAGCTACCTTAAGAGCCGGTACGATGCGGGCAATGGGTGAAGTTCGTAAGGAGTACTGCATAAAAAAACGAGTGTGTTGTCGTGGCAGTTGGTGATCAAAGAAATAAAACAAAATAAAATCAATAAATAATAATGTCATAGACTTAAAGTCATACCTTTGAAGTCATAATGCATTGCAAGTGTTATTAGGGAATGTTGTGCTGTGTTTTCAAGCGCTTCAAGCGCTTCAATGTGACAGCGGGTGCGTTCACGGAGATCAACAGCAGCCGGAGATCAAGAGCAGCCGCCGCAGGGGAGGGATACCATGGTAAATAGGTTACCTATTTACCATGGTATCTCTCCCCTGGGTGCGTTGTGTTTTGGTGAGCACTAATGCAGGAAAGCAGCGGGCGGGATGGCGAGCTTGTCCTGCTGCTCCAACACAAGCTACCTTAAGAGCCGGTACGATGCGGTCAATGGGTGAAGTTCGTCAGGAGTACTGCATGAAAAAAACAGTGTGTTGTCGTGGCAGTTGGTGATCAAAGAAATAAAACAAAATAAAATCAATAAATAATAATGTCATAGACTTAAAGTCATACCTTTGAAGTCATAATGCATTGCAAGTGTTATTAGGGAATGTTGTGCTGTGTTTTCAAGCGCTTCAAGCGCTTCAATGTGACAGCGGGTGCGTTCACGGAGATCAGGAGCAGCCGGAGATCAAGAGCAGCCGCCGCAGGGGAGGGATACCATGGTAAATAGGTTACCTATTTACCATGGTATCTCTCCCCTGGGTGCGTTGTGTTTTGGTGAGCACTAATGCAGGAAAGCAGCGGGCGGGATGGCGAGCTTGTCCTGCTGCTCCAACACAAGCTACCTTAAGAGCCGGTACGATGCGGTCAATGGGTGAAGTTCGTCAGGAGTACTGCATGAAAAAACCAGTGTGTTGTCGTGGCAGTTGGTGATCAAAGAAATAAAACAAAATAAAATCAATAAATAATAATGTCATAGACTTAAAGTCATACCTTTGAAGTCATAATGCATTGCAAGTGTTATTAGGGAATGTTGTGCTGTGTTTTCAAGCGCTTCATGCGCTTCAATGTGACAGCGGGTGCGTTCACGGAGATCAGGAGCAGCCGGAGATCAAGAGCAGCCGCCGCAGGGGAGGGATACCATGGTAAATAGGTTACCTATTTACCATGGTATCTCTCCCCTGGGTGCGTTGTGTTTTGGTGAGCACTAATGCAGGAAAGCAGCGGGCGGGATGGCGAGCTTGTCCTGCTGCTCCAACACAAGCTACCTTAAGAGCCGGTACGATGCGGTCAATGGGTGAAGTTCGTCAGGAGTACTGCATAAAAAAAAACGAGTGTGTTGTCGTGGCAGTTGGTGATCAAAGAAATAAAACAAAATAAAATCAATAAATAATAATGTCATAGACTTAAAGTCATACCTTTGAAGTCATAATGCATTGCAAGTGTTATTAGGGAATGTTGTGCTGTGTTTTCAAGCGCTTCAAGCGCTTCAATGTGACAGCGGGTGCGTTCACGGAGATCAACAGCAGCCGGAGATCAAGAACAGCCGCCGCAGGGGAGGGATACCATGGTAAATAGGTTACCTATTTACCATGGTATCTCTCCCCTGGCTGCGTTGTGTTTTGGTGAGCACTAATGCAGGAAAGCAGCGGGCGGGATGGCGAGCTTGTCCTGCTGCTCCAACACAAGCTACCTTAAGAGCCGGTACGATGCGGTCAATGGGTGAAGTTCGTCAGGAGTACTGCATGAAAAAACCAGTGTGTTGTCGTGGCAGTTGGTGATCAAAGAAATAAAACAAAATAAAATCAATAAATAATAATGTCATAGACTTAAAGTCATACCTTTGAAGTCATAATGCATTGCAAGTGTTATTAGGGAATGTTGTGCTGTGTTTTCAAGCGCTTCAAGCGCTTCAATGTGACAGCGGGTGCGTTCACGGAGATCAGGAGCAGCCGGAGATCAAGAGCAGCCGCCGCAGGGGAGGGATAACATGGTAAATAGGTTACCTATTTACCATGGTATCTCTCCCCTGGGTGCGTTGTGTTTTGGTGAGCACTAATGCAGGAAAGCAGCGGGCGGGATGGCGAGCTTGTCCTGCTGCTCCAACACAAGTTACCTTAAGAGCCGGTACGATGCGGGCAATGGGTGAAGTTCGTCAGGAGTACTGCATAAAAAAACGAGTGTGTTGTCGTGGCAGTTGGTGATCAAAGAAATAAAACAAAATAAAATCAATAAATAATAATGTCATAGACTTAAAGTCATACATTTGAAGTCATAATGCATTGCAAGTGTTATTAGGGAATGTTGTGCTGTGTTTTCAAGCGCTTCAAGCGCTTCAATGTGACAGCGGGTGCGTTCACGGAGATCAACAGCAGCCGGAGATCAAGAACAGCCGCCGCAGGGGAGGGATACCATGGTAAATAGGTTACCTATTTACCATGGTATCTCTCCCCTGGGTGCGTTGTGTTTTGGTGAGCACTAATGCAGGAAAGCAGCGGGCGGGATGGCGAGCTTGTCCTGCTGCTCCAACACAAGCTACCTTAAGAGCCGGTACGATGCGGTCAATGGGTGAAGTTCGTCAGGAGTACTGTATAACAAAACGAGTGTGTTGTCGTGGCAGTTGGTGATCAAAGAAATAAAACAAAATAAAATCAATAAATAATAATGTCATAGACTTAAAGTCATACCTTTGAAGTCATAATGCATTGCAAGTGTTATTAGGGAATGTTGTGCTGTGTTTTCAAGCGCTTCACTGTGCTGCTCTGCAAGGTTTGGAGACAGCGGGTGCGTTCACGGAGATCAGGAGCAGCCGGCGCAAAACACAACGCACCCAGGGGAGAGATACCATGGTAAATAGGTTACCTATTTACCTATTTTTGTTTCGGCGAACGGTTTTGGTGAGCAGTAATGCAGGAAAGCAGCGGGCGGGATGGCGAGCTTGTCCTGCTGCTCCAACACAAGCTACCTTAAGAGCCGGTACGATGCGGGCAATGGGTGAAGTTCGTAAGGAGTACTGCATAAAAAAACGAGTGTGTTGTCGTGGCAGTTGGTGATCAAAGAAATAAAACAAAATAAAATCAATAAATAATAATGTCATAGACTTAAAGTCATACCTTTGAAGTCATAATTCATTGCAAGTGTTATTAGGGAATGTTGTGCTGTGTTTTCAAGCGCTTCAAGCGCTTCAATGTGACAGCGGGTGCGTTCACGGAGATCAAGAGCAGCCGGAGATGAAGAGCAGCCGCCGCAGGGGAGGGATACCATGGTAAATAGGTTACCTATTTACCATGGTATCTCTCCCCTGGGTGCGTTGTCATAATGCATTGCAAGTGTTATTAGGGAATGTTGTGCTGTGTTTTCAAGCGCTTCAAGCGCTTCAATGTGACAGCGGGTGCGTTCACGGAGATCAACAGCAGCCGGAGATCAAGAATAGCCGCCGCAGGGGAGGGATACCATAGTAAATAGGTTACCTATTTACCATGGTATCTCTCCCCTGGGTGCGTTGTGTTTTGGTGAGCACTAATGCAGGAAAGCAGCGGGCGGGATGGCGAGCTTGTCCTGCTGCTCCAACACAAGTTACCTTAAGAGCCGGTACGATGCGGGCAATGGGTGAAGTTCGTCAGGAGTACTGCATGAAAAAACCAGTGTGTTGTCGTGGCAGTTGGTGATCAAAGAAATAAAACAAAATAAAATCAATAAATAATAATGTCATAGACTTAAAGTCATACCTTTGAAGTCATAATGCATTGCAAGTGTTATTAGGGAATGTTGTGCTGTGTTTTCAAGCGCTTCAAGCGCTTCAATGTGACAGCGGGTGCGTTCACGGAGATCAACAGCAGCCGGAGATCAAGAGCAGCCGCCGCAGGGGAGGGATACCATGGTAAATAGGTTACCTATTTACCATGGTATCTCTCCCCTGGGTGCGTTGTGTTTTGGTGAGCACTAATGCAGGAAAGCAGAGGGCGGGATGGCGAGCTTGTCCTGCTGCTCCAACACAAGCTACCTTAAGAGCCGGTACAATGCGGTCAATGGGTGAAGTTCGTCAGGAGTACTGCATAAAAAAACGAGTGTGTTGTCGTGGCAGTTGGTGATCAAAGAAATAAAACAAAATAAAATCAATAAATAATAATGTCATAGACTTAAAGTCATACCTTTGAAGTCATAATGCATTGCAAGTGTTATTAGGGAATGTTGTGCTGTGTTTTCAAATGCTTCAAGCGCTTCAATGTGACAGCGGGTGCGTTCACGGAGATCAGGAGCAGCCGGCGATCAAGAGCAGCCGCCGCAGGGGAGGGATACTATGGTAAATAGGTTACCTATTTACCATGGTATCTCTCCCCTGGGTGCGTTGTGTTTTGGTGAGCACTAATGCAGGAAAGCAGCGGGCGGGATGGCGAGCTTGTCCTGCTGCTCCAACACAAGTTACCTTAAGAGCCGGTACGATGCGGGCAATGGGTGAAGTTCGTTAGGAGTACTGCATAAAAAAAAACGAGTGTGTTGTCGTGGCAGTTGGTGATCAAAGAAATAAAACAAAATAAAATCAATAAATAATAATGTCATAGACTTAAAGTCATACCTTTGAAGTCATAATGCATTGCAAGTGTTATTAGGGAATGTTGTGCTGTGTTTTCAAGCGCTTCAAGCGCTTCAATGTGACAGCGGGTGCGTTCAGGGAGATCAACAGCAGCCGGAGATCAAGAACAGCCGCCGCAGGGGAGGGATACCATGGTAAATAGGTTACCTATTTACCATGGTATCTCTCCCCTGGGTGCGTTGTGTTTTGGTGAGCACTAATGCAGGAAAGCAGCGGGCGGGATGGCGAGCTTGTCCTGCTGCTCCAACACAAGTTACCTTAAGAGCCGGTACGATGCGGTCAATGGGTGAAGTTCGTCAGGAGTACTGCATAAAAAAACGAGTGTGTTGTCGTGGCAGTTGGTGATCAAAGAAATAAAACAAAATAAAATCAATAAATAATAATGTCATAGACTTAAAGTCATACCTTTAAATTCATAATGCATTGCAAGTGTTATTAGGGAATGTTGTGCTGTGTTTTCAAGCGCTTCAAGCGCTTCAATGTGACAGCGGGTGCGTTCACGGAGATCAACAGCAGCCGGAGATCAAGAGCAGCCGCCGCAGGGGAGGGATACCATAGTAAATAGGTTACCTATTTACCATGGTATCTCTCCCCTGGGTGCGTTGTGTTTTGGTGAGCACTAATGCAGGAAAGCAGCGGGCGGGATGGCGAGCTTGTCCTGCTGCTCCAACACAAGTTACCTTAAGAGCCGGTACGATGCGGGCAATGGGTGAAGTTCGTCAGGAGTACTGCATAAAAAAAACGAGTGTGTTGTCGAGGCAGTTGGTGATCAAAGAAATAAAACAAAATAAAATCAATAAATAATAATGTCATAGACTTAAAGTCATACCTTTGAAGTCATAATGCATTGCAAGTGTTATTAGGGAATGTTGTGCTGTGTTTTCAAGCGCTTCAAGCGCTTCAATGTGACAGCGGGTGCGTTCACGGAGATCAGGAGCAGCCGGAGATCAAGAGCAGCCGCCGCAGGGGAGGGATACCATGGTAAATAGGTTACCTATTTACCATGGTATCTCTCCCCTGGGTGCGTTGTGTTTTGGTGAGCACTAATGCAGGAAAGCAGCGGGCGGGATGGCGAGCTTGTCCTGCTGCTCCAACACAAGCTACCTTAAGAGCCGGTACGATGCGGTCAAAGGGTGAAATTCGTCAGGAGTACTGCATAAAAAAACGAGTGTGTTGTCGTGGCAGTTGGTGATCAAAGAAATAAAACAAAATAAAATCAATAAATAATAATGTCATAGACTTAAAGTCATACCTTTGAAGTCATAATGCATTGCAAGTGTTATTAGGGAATGTTGTGCTGTGTTTTCAAATGCTTCAAGCGCTTCAATGTGACAGCGGGTGCGTTCACGGAGATCAGGAGCAGCGAGCGATCAAGAGCAGCCGCCGCAGGGGAGGGATACCATGGTAAATAGGTTACCTATTTACCATGGTATCTCTCCCCTGGGTGCGTTGTGTTTTGGTGAGCACTAATGCAGGAAAGCAGCGGGCGGGATGGCGAGCTTGTCCTGCTGCTCCAACACAAGTTACCTTAAGAGCCGGTACGATGCGGTCAATGGGTGAAGTTCGTCAGGAGTACTGCATAAAAAAACGAGTGTGTTGTCGTGGCAGTTGGTGATCAAAGAAATAAAACAAAATAAAATCAATAAATAATAATGTCATAGACTTAAAGTCATACCTTTGAAGTCATAATGCATTGCAAGTGTTATTAGGGAATGTTGTGCTGTGTTTTCAAATGCTTCAAGCGCTTCAATGTGACAGCGGGTGCGTTCACGGAGATCAGGAGCAGCCGGCGATCAAGAGCAGCCGCCGCAGGGGAGGGATACTATGGTAAATAGGTTACCTATTTACCATGGTATCTCTCCCCTGGGTGCGTTGTGTTTTGGTGAGCACTAATGCAGGAAAGCAGCGGGCGGGATGGCGAGCTTGTCCTGCTGCTCCAACACAAGTTACCTTAAGAGCCGGTACGATGCGGGCAATGGGTGAAGTTCGTTAGGAGTACTGCATAAAAAAAAACGAGTGTGTTGTCGTGGCAGTTGGTGATCAAAGAAATAAAACAAAATAAAATCAATAAATAATAATGTCATAGACTTAAAGTCATACCTTTGAAGTCATAATGCATTGCAAGTGTTATTAGGGAATGTTGTGCTGTGTTTTCAAGCGCTTCAAGCGCTTCAATGTGACAGCGGGTGCGTTCAGGGAGATCAGGAGCAGCCGGAGATCAAGAGCAGCCGCCGCAGGGGAGGGATACCATGGTAAATAGGTTACCTATTTACCATGGTATCTCTCCCCTGGGTGCGTTGTGTTTTGGTGAGCACTAATGCAGGAAAGCAGCGGGCGGGATGGCGAGCTTGTCCTGCTGCTCCAACACAAGCTACCTTAAGAGCCGGTACGATGCGGTCAATGGGTGAAGTTCGTCAGGAGTAAGCATAAAAAAAACGAGTTTGTTGTCGTGGCAGTTGGTGATCAAAGAAATAAAACAAAATAAAATCAATAAATAATAATGTCATAGACTTAAAGTCATACCTTTAAAGTCATAATGCATTGCAAGTGTTATTAGGGAATGTTGTGCTGTGTTTTCAAGCGCTTCAAGCGCTTCAATGTGACAGCGGGTGCGTTCACGGAGATCAACAGCAGCCGGAGATCAAGAGCAGCCGCCGCAGGGGAGGGATACCATAGTAAATAGGTTACCTATTTACCATGGTATCTCTCCCCTGGGTGCGTTGTGTTTTGGTGAGCACTAATGCAGGAAAGCAGCGGGCGGGATGGCGAGCTTGTCCTGCTGCTCCAACACAAGTTACCTTAAGAGCCGGTACGATGCGGTCAATGGGTGAAGTTCGTCAGGAGTACTGCATAAAAAAACGAGTGTGTTGTCGTGGCAGTTGGTGATCAAAGAAATAAAACAAAATAAAATCAATAAATAATAATGTCATAGACTTAAAGTCATACATTTGAAGTCATAATGCATTGCAAGTGTTATTAGGGAATGTTGTGCTGTGTTTTCAAGCGCTTCAAGCGCTTCAATGTGACAGCGGGTGCGTTCACGGAGATCAACAGCAGCCGGAGATCAAGAACAGCCGCCGCAGGGGAGGGATACCATGGTAAATAGGTTACCATGGTATCTCTCCCCTGGGTGCGTTGTGTTTTGGTGAGCACTAATGCAGGAAAGCAGCGGGCGGGATGGCGAGCTTGTCCTGCTGCTCCAACACAAGCTACCTTAAGAGCCGGTACGATGCGGTCAATGGGTGAAGTTCGTCAGGAGTACTGCATGAAAAAACCAATGTGTTGTCGTGGCAGTTGGTGATCAAAGAAATAAAACAAAATAAAATCAATAAATAATAATGTCATAGACTTAAAGTCATACCTTTGAAGTCATAATGCATTGCAAGTGTTATTAGGGAATGTTGTGCTGTGTTTTCAAGCGCTTCAATGTGACAGCGGGTGCGTTCACGGAGATCAGGAGCAGCCGGAGATCAAGAGCTGCCGCCGCAGGGGAGGGATACCATGGTAAATAGGTTACCTATTTACCATGGTATCTCTCCCTTGGGTGCGTTGTGTTTTGGTGAGCACTAATGCAGGAAAGCAGCGGGCGGGATGGCGAGCTTGTCCTGCTGCTCCAACACAAGCTACCTTAAGAGCCGGTACGATGCGGTCAATGGGTGAAGTTCGTCAGGAGTACTGCATGAAAAAACCAGTGTGTTGTCGTGGCAGTTGGTGATCAAAGAAATAAAACAAAATAAAATCAATAAATAATAATGTCATAGACTTAAAGTCATACCTTTGAAGTCATAATGCATTGCAAGTGTTATTAGGGAATGTTGTGCTGTGTTTTCAAGCGCTTCAAGCGCTTCAATGTGACAGCGGGTGCGTTCACGGAGATCAACAGCAGCCGGAGATCAAGAACAGCCGCCGCAGGGGAGGTATACCATGGTAAATAGGTTACCTATTTACCATGGTATCTCTCCCCTGGGTGCGTTGTGTTTTGGTGAGCACTAATGCAGGAAAGCAGCGGGCGGGATGGAGAGCTTGTCCTGCTGCTCCAACACAAGCTACCTTAAGAGCCGGTACGATGCGGTCAATGGGTGAAGTTCGTCAGGAGTACTGCATAAAAAAAACGAGTGTGTTGTCGTGGCAGTTGGTGATCAAAGAAATAAAACAAAATAAAATCAATAAATAATAATGTCATAGACTTAAAGTCATACCTTTGAAGTCATAATGCATTGCAAGTGTTATTAGGGAATGTTGTGCTGTGTTTTCAAGCGCTTCAAGCGCTTCAATGTGACAGCGGGTGCGTTCACGGAGATCAGGAGCAGCCGGCGATCAAGAGCAGCCGCCGCAGGGGAGGGATACCATGGTAAATAGGTTACCTATTTACCATGGTATCTCTCCCCTGGGTGCGTTGTGTTTTGGTGAGCACTAATGCAGGAAAGCAGCGGGCGGGATGGCGAGCTTGTCCTGCTGCTCCAACACAAGTTACCTTAAGAGCCGGTACGATGCGGGCAATGGGTGAAGTTCGTCAGGAGTACTGCATAAAAAAAACGAGTGTGTTGTCGTGGCAGTTGGTGATCAAAGAAATAAAACAAAATAAAATCAATAAATAATAATGTCATAGACTTAAAGTCATACCTTTGAAGTCATAATGCATTGCAAGTGTTATTAGGGAATGTTGTGCTGTGTTTTCAAGCGCTTCAAGCGCTTCAATGTGACAGCGGGTGCGTTCACGGAGATCAGGAGCAGCCGGAGATCAAGAGCAGCCGCCGCAGGGGAGGGATACCATAGTAAATAGGTTACCTATTTACCATGGTATCTCTCCCCTGGGTGCGTTGTGTTTTGGTGAGCACTAATGCAGGAAAGCAGCGGGCGGGATGGCGAGCTTGTCCTGCTGCTCCAACACAAGTTACCTTAAGAGCCGGTACGATGCGGGCAATGGGTGAAGTTCGTCAGGAGTACTGCATAAAAAAAACGAGTGTGTTGTCGTGGCAGTTGGTGATCAAAGAAATAAAACAAAATAAAATCAATAAATAATAATGTCATAGACTTAAAGTCATACCTTTGAAGTCATAATGCATTGCAAGTGTTATTAGGGAATGTTGTGCTGTGTTTTCAAGCGCTTCAAGCGCTTCAATGTGACAGCGGGTGCGTTCACGGAGATCAACAGCAGCCGGAGATCAAGAACAGCCGCCGCAGGGGAGGGATACCATGGTAAATAGGTTACCTATTTACCATGGTATCTCTCCCTTGGGTGCGTTGTGTTTTGGTGAGCACTAATGCAGGAAAGTAGCGGGCGGGATGGCGAGCTTGTCCTGCTGCTCCAACACAAGCTACCTTAAGAGCCGGTACGATGCGGTCAATGGGTGAAGTTCGTCAGGAGTACTGCATGAAAAAACCAGTCTGTTGTCGTGGCAGTTGGTGATCAAAGAAATAAAACAAAATAAAATCAATAAATAATAATGTCATAGACTTAAAGTCATACCTTTGAAGTCATAATGCATTGCAAGTGTTATTAGGGAATATTGTGCTGTGTTTTCAAGCGCTTCAAGCGCTTCAATGTGACAGCGGGTGCGTTCACGGAGATCAGGAGCAGCCGGAGATCAAGAGCAGCCGCCGCAGGGGAGGGATACCATGGTAAATAGGTTACCTATTTACCATGGTATCTCTCCCCTGGGTGCGTTGTGTTTTGGTGAGCACTAATGCAGGAAAGCAGCGGGCGGGATGGCGAGCTTGTCCTGCTGCTCCAACACAAGCTACCTTAAGAGCCGGTACGATGCGGTCAATGGGTGAAGTTCGTCAGGAGTACTGCATGAAAAAACCAGTGTGTTGTCGTGGCAGTTGGTGATCAAAGAAATAAAACAAAATAAAATCAATAAATAATAATGTCATAGACTTAAAGTCATACCTTTGAAGTCATAATGCATTGCAAGTGTTATTAGGGAATGTTGTGCTGTGTTTTCAAGCGCTTCAAGCGCTTCAATGTGACAGCGGGTGCGTTCACGGAGATCAACAGCAGCCGGAGATCAAGAACAGCCGCCGCAGGGGAGGTATACCATGGTAAATAGGTTACCTATTTACCATGGTATCACTCCCCTGGGTGCGTTGTGTTTTGGTGAGCACTAATGCAGGAAAGCAGCGGGCGGGATGGAGAGCTTGTCCTGCTGCTCCAACACAAGCTACCTTAAGAGCCGGTACGATGCGGTCAATGGGTGAAGTTCGTCAGGAGTACTGCATAAAAAAAACGAGTGTGTTGTCGTGGCAGTTGGTGATCAAAGAAATAAAACAAAATAAAATCAATAAATAATAATGTCATAGACTTAAAGTCATACCTTTGAAGTCATAATGCATTGCAAGTGTTATTAGGGAATGTTGTGCTGTGTTTTCAAGCGCTTCAAGCGCTTCAATGTGACAGCGGGTGCGTTCACGGAGATCAGGAGCAGCCGGCGATCAAGAGCAGCCGCCGCAGGGGAGGGATACCATGGTAAATAGGTTACCTATTTACCATGGTATCTCTCCCCTGGGTGCGTTGTGTTTTGGTGAGCACTAATGCAGGAAAGCAGCGGGCGGGATGGCGAGCTTGTCCTGCTGCTCCAACACAAGTTACCTTAAGAGCCGGTACGATGAGGGCAATGGGTGAAGTTCGTCAGGAGTACTGCATAAAAAAAACGAGTGTGTTGTCGTGGCAGTTGGTGATCAAAGAAATAAAACAAAATAAAATCAATAAATAATAATGTCATAGACTTAAAGTCATACCTTTGAAGTCATAATGCATTGCAAGTGTTATTAGGGAATGTTGTGCTGTGTTTTCAAGCGCTTCAAGCGCTTCAATGTGACAGCGGGTGCGTTCACGGAGATCAACAGCAGCCGGAGATCAAGAACAGCCGCCGCAGGGGAGGGATACCATGGTAAATAGGTTACCTATTTACCATGGTATCTCTCCCCTGGGTGCGTTGTGTTTTGGTGAGCACTAATGCAGGAAAGCAGCGGGCGGGATGGCGAGCTTGTCCTGCTGCTCCAACACAAGTTACCTTAAGAGCCGGTACGATGCGGTCAATGGGTGAAGTTCGTCAGGAGTACTGCATAAAAAAACGAGTGTGTTGTCGTGGCAGTTGGTGATCAAAGAAATAAAACAAAATAAAATCAATAAATAATAATGTCATAGACTTAAAGTCATACATTTGAAGTCATAATGCATTGCAAGTGTTATTAGGGAATGTTGTGCTGTGTTTTCAAGCGCTTCAAGCGCTTCAATGTGACAGCGGGTGCGTTCACGGAGATCAACAGCAGCCGGAGATCAAGAACAGCCGCCGCAGGGGAGGGATACCATGGTAAATAGGTTACCTATTTACCATGGTATCTCTCCCCTGGGTGCGTTGTGTTTTGGTGAGCACTAATGCAGGAAAGCAGCGGGCAGGATGGCGAGCTTGTCCTGCTGCTCCAACACAAGCTACCTTAAGAGAAGGTAAGATGCGGTCAATGGGTGATGTTCGTCAGGAGTACTGCATGAAAAAACCAGTGTGTTGTCGTGGCAGTTGGTGATCAAAGAAATAAAACAAAATAAAATCAATATATAATAATATCATAGACTTAAAGTCATACCTTTGAAGTCATAATGCATTGCAAGTGTTATTAGGGAATGTTGTGCTGTGTTTTCAAGCGCTTCAAGCGCTTCAATGTGACAGCGGGTGCGTTCACGGAGATCAGGAGCAGCCGGAGATCAAGAGCAGCCGCCGCAGGGGAGGGATACCATGGTAAATAGGTTACCTATTTATAAATAGGTTACCTAAATAGGTTACCTATTTACCATGGTATATCTCCCCTGGGTGCGTTGTGTTTTGGTGAGCACTAATGCAGGAAAGCAGCGGGCGGGATGGCGAGCTTGTCCTGCTGCTCCAACACAAGCTACCTTAAGAGCCGGTACGATGCGGTCAATGGGTGAAGTTCGTCAGGAGTACTGCATGAAAAAACCAGTGTGTTGTCGTGGCAGTTGGTGATCAAAGAAATAAAACAAAATAAAATCAATAAATAATAATGTCATAGACTTAAAGTCATACCTTTGAAGTCATAATGCATTGCAAGTGTTATTAGGGAATGTTGTGCTGTGTTTTCAAGCGCTTCAAGCGCTTCAATGTGACAGCGGGTGCGTTCACGGAGATCAACAGCAGCCGGAGATCAAGAACAGCCGCCGCAGGGGAGGGATACCATGGTAAATAGGTTACCTATTTACCATGGTATCTCTCCCCTGGGTGCGTTGTGTTTTGGTGAGCACTAATGCAGGAAAGCAGCGGGCGGGATGGCGAGCTTGTCCTGCTGCTCCAACACAAGTTACCTTAAGAGCCGGTACGATGCGGTCAATGGGTGAAGTTCGTCAGAGTACTGCATAAAAAAACGAGTGTGTTGTCGTGGCAGTTGGTGATCAAAGAAATAAAACAAAATAAAATCAATAAATAATAATGTCATAGACTTAAAGTCATACCTTTGAAGTCATAATGCATTGCAAGTGTTATTAGGGAATGTTGTGCTGTGTTTTCAAGCGCTTCAAGCGCTTCAATGTGACAGCGGGTGCGTTCACGGAGATCAGGAGCAGCCGGAGATCAAGAGCTGCCGCCGCAGGGGAGGGATACCATGGTAAATAGGTTACCTATATACCATGGTATCTCTCCCCTGGGTGCGTTGTGTTTTGGTGAGCACTAATGCAGGAAAGCAGCGGGCGGGATGGCGAGCTTGTCCTGCTGCTCCAACACAAGCTACCTTAAGAGCCGGTACGATGCGGTCAATGGGTGAAGTTCGTCAGGAGTACTGCATGAAAAAACCAGTGTGTTGTCGTGGCAGTTGGTGATCAAAGAAATAAAACAAAATAAAATCAATAAATAATAATGTCATAGACTTAAAGTCATACCTTTGAAGTCATAATGCATTGCAAGTGTTATTAGGGAATGTTGTGCTGTGTTTTCAAGCGCTTCAAGCGCTTCAATGTGACAGCGGGTGCGTTCACGGAGATCAGGAGCAGCCGGAGATCAAGAGCTGCCGCCGCAGGGGAGGGATACCATGGTAAATAGGTTACCTATATACCATGGTATCTCTCCCCTGGGTGCGTTGTGTTTTGGTGAGCACTAATGCAGGAAAGCAGCGGGCGGGATGGCGAGCTTGTCCTGCTGCTCCAACACAAGCTACCTTAAGAGCCGGTACGATGCGGTCAATGGGTGAAGTTCGTCAGGAGTACTGCATGAAAAAACCAGTGTGTTGTCGTGGCAGTTGGTGATCAAAGAAATAAAACAAAATAAAATCAATAAATAATAATGTCATAGACTTAAAGTCATACCTTTGAAGTCATAATGCATTGCAAGTGTTATTAGGGAATGTTGTGCTGTGTTTTCAAGCGCTTCAAGCGCTTCAATGTGACAGCGGGTGCGTTCACGGAGATCAGGAGCAGCCGGAGATCAAGAGCAGCCGCCGCAGGGGAGGGATACCATGGTAAATAGGTTACCTACCATGGTAAATAGGTTACCTATTTACCATGGTATCTCTCCCCTGGGTGCGTTGTGTTTTGGTGAGCACTAATGCAGGAAAGCAGCGGGCGGGATGGCGAGCTTGTCCTGCTGCTCCAACACAAGTTACCTTAAGAGCCGGTACGATGCGGGCAATGGGTGAAGTTCGTCAGGAGTACTGCATAAAAAAAACGAGTGTGTTGTCGTGGCAGTTGGTGATCAAAGAAATAAAACAAAATAAAATCAATAAATAATAATGTCATAGACTTAAAGTCATACCTTTGAAGTCATAATGCATTGCAAGTGTTATTAGGGAATGATGTGCTGTGTTTTCAAGCGCTTCAAGCGCTTCAATGTGACAGCGGGTGCGTTCACGGAGATCAGGAGCAGCCGGAGATCAAGAGCAGCCGCCGCAGGGGAGGGATACCATAGTAAATAGGTTACCTATTTACCATGGTATCTCTCCCCTGGGTGCGTTGTGTTTTGGTGAGCACTAATGCAGGAAAGCAGCGGGCGGGATGGCGAGCTTGTCCTGCTGCTCCAACACAAGTTACCTTAAGAGCCGTTACGATGAGGGCAATGGGTGAAGTTCGTCAGGAGTACTGCATAAAAAAAACGAGTGTGTTGTCGTGGCAGTTGGTGATCAAAGAAATAAAACAAAATAAAATCAATAAATAATAATGTCATAGACTTAAAGTCATACCTTTGAAGTCATAATGCATTGCAAGTGTTATTAGGGAATGTTGTGCTGTGTTATCAAGCGCTTCAAGCGCTTCAATGTGACAGCGGGTGCGTTCACGGAGATCAACAGCAGCCGGAGATCAAGAACAGCCGCCGCAGGGGAGGGATACCATGGTAAATAGGTTACCTATTTACCATGGTATCTCTCCCCTGGGTGCGTTGTGTTTTGGTGAGCACTAATGCAGGAAAGCAGCGGGCGGGATGGCGAGCTTGTCCTGCTGCTCCAACACAAGTTACCTTAAGAGCCGTTACGATGCGGTCAATGGGTGAAGTTCGTCAGGAGTACTGCATAAAAAAACGAGTGTGTTGTCGTGGCAGTTGGTGATCAAAGAAATAAAACAAAATAAAATCAATAAATAATAATGTCATAGACTTAAAGTCATACATTTGAAGTCATAATGCATTGCAAGTGTTATTAGGGAATGTTGTGCTGTGTTTTCAAGCGCTTCAAGCGCTTCAATGTGACAGCGGGTGCGTTCACGGAGATCAACAGCAGCCGGAGATCAAGAACAGCCGCCGCAGGGGAGGGATACCATGGTAAATAGGTTACCTATTTACCATGGTATCTCTCCCCTGGGTGCGTTGTGTTTTGGTGAGCACTAATGCAGGAAAGCAGCGGGCAGGATGGCGAGCTTGTCCTGCTGCTCCAACACAAGCTACCTTAAGAGCCGGTACGATGCGGTCAATGGGTGAAGTTCGTCAGGAGTACTGCATGAAAAAACCAGTGTGTTGTCGTGGCAGTTGGTGATCAAAGAAATAAAACAAAATAAAATCAATAAATAATAATATCATAGACTTAAAGTCATACCTTTGAAGTCATAATGCATTGCAAGTGTTATTAGGGAATGTTGTGCTGTGTTTTCAAGCGCTTCAAGCGCTTCAATGTGACAGCGGGTGCGTTCACGGAGATCAGGAGCAGCCGGAGATCAAGAGCAGCCGCCGCAGGGGAGGGATACCATGGTAAATAGGTTACCTACCATGGTAAATAGGTTACCTATTTACCATGGTATCTCTCCCCTGGGTGCGTTGTGTTTTGGTGAGCACTAATGCAGGAAAGCAGCGGGCGGAATGGCGAGCTTGTCCTGCTGCTCCAACACAAGCTACCTTAAGAGCCGGTACGATGCGGTCAATGGATGCGGTCAATGGGTGAAGTTCGTCAGGAGTACTGCATGAAAAAACCAGTGTGTTGTCGTGGCAGTTGGTGATCAAAGAAATAAAACAAAATAAAATCAATAAATAATAATGTCATAGACTTAAAGTCATACCTTTGAAGTCATAATGCATTGCAAGTGTTATTAGGGAATGTTGTGCTGTGTTTTCAAGCGCTTCAAGCGCTTCAATCTGACAGCGGGTGCGTTCACGGAGATCAACAGCAGCCGGAGATCTAGAACAGCCGCCGCAGGGGAGGTATACCATGGTAAATAGGTTACCTATTTACCATGGTATCTCTCCCCTGGGTGCGTTGTGTTTTGGTGAGCACTAATGCAGGAAAGCAGCGGGCGGGATGGCGAGCTTGTCCTGCTGCTCCAACACAAGTTACCTTAAGAGCCGGTACGATGCGGTCAATGGGTGAAGTTCGTCAGAGTACTGCATAAAAAAAGGAGTGTGTTGTCGTGGCAGTTGGTGATCAAAGAAATAAAACAAAATAAAATCAATAAATAATAATGTCATAGACTTAAAGTCATACCTTTGAAGTCATAATGCATTGCAAGTGTTATTAGGGAATGTTGTGCTGTGTTTTCAAGCGCTTCAAGCGCTTCAATGTGACAGCGGGTGCGTTCACAGAGATCAGGAGCAGCCGGAGATCAAGAGCAGCCGCCGCAGGGGAGGGATACCATGGTAAATAGGTTACCTATTTATAAATAGGTTACCTAAATAGGTTACCTATTTACCATGGTATATCTCCCCTGGGTGCGTTGTGTTTTGGTGAGCACTAATGCAGGAAAGCAGCGGGCGGGATGGCGAGCTTGTCCTGCTGCTCCAACACAAGCTACCTTAAGAGCCGGTACGATGCGGTCAATGGGTGAAGTTCGTCAGGAGTACTGCATGAAAAAACCAATGTGTTGTCGTGGCAGTTGGTGATCAAAGAAATAAAACAAAATAAAATCAATAAATAATAATGTCATAGACTTAAAGTCATACCTTTGAAGTCATAATGCATTGCAAGTGTTATTAGGGAATGTTGTGCTGTGTTTTCAAGCGCTTCAAGCGCTTCAATGTGACAGCGGGTGCGTTCACGGAGATCAACAGCAGCCGGAGATCAAGAACAGCCGCCGCAGGGGAGGAATACCATGGTAAATAGGTTACCTATTTACCATGGTATCTCTCCCCTGGGTGCGTTGTGTTTTGGTGAGCACTAATGCAGGAAAGCAGCGGGCGGGATGGCGAGCTTGTCCTGCTGCTCCAACACAAGTTACCTTAAGAGCCGGTACGATGCGGTCAATGGGTGAAGTTCGTCAGAGTACTGCATAAAAAAACGAGTGTGTTGTCGTGGCAGTTGGTGATCAAAGAAATAAAACAAAATAAAATCAATAAATAATAATGTCATAGACTTAAAGTCATACCTTTGAAGTCATAATGCATTGCAAGTGTTATTAGGGAATGTTGTGCTGTGTTTTCAAGCGCTTCAAGCGCTTCAATGTGACAGCGGGTGCGTTCATGGAGATCAGGAGCAGCCGGAGATCAAGAGCTGCCGCCGCAGGGGAGGGTATCTCTCCCCTGGGTGCGTTGTGTTTTGGTGAGCACTAATGCAGGAAAGCAGCGGGCGGGATGGCGAGCTTGTCCTGCTGCTCCAACACAAGCTACCTTAAGAGCCGGTACGATGCGGTCAATGGGTGAAGTTCGTCAGGAGTACTGCATGAAAAAAACAGTCTGTTGTCGTGGCAGTTGGTGATCAAAGAAATAAAACAAAATAAAATCAATAAATAATAATGTCATAGACTTAAAGTCATACCTTTGAAGTCATAATGCATTGCAAGTGTTATTAGGGAATGTTGTGCTGTGTTTTCAAGCGCTTCAAGCGCTTCAATGTGACAGCGGGTGCGTTCACGGAGATCAACAGCAGCCGGAGATCAAGAACAGCCGCCGCAGGGGAGGGATACCATGGTAAATAGGTTACCTATTTACCATGGTATCTCTCCCCTGGGTGCGTTGTGTTTTGGTGAGCACTAATGCAGGAAAGCAGCGGGCGGGATGGCGAGCTTGTCCTGCTGCTCCAACACAAGTTACCTTAAGAGCCGGTACGATGCGGTCAATGGGTGAAGTTCGTCAGAGTACTGCATAAAAAAACGAGTGTGTTGTCGTGGCAGTTGGTGATCAAAGAAATAAAACAAAATAAAATCAATAAATAATAATGTCATAGACTTAAAGTCATACCTTTGAAGTCATAATGCATTGCAAGTGTTATTAGGGAATGTTGTGCTGTGTTTTCAAGCGCTTCAAGCGCTTCAATGTGACAGCGGGTGCGTTCACGGAGATCAGGAGCAGCCGGAGATCAAGAGCTGCCGCCGCAGGGGAGGGATACCATGGTAAATAGGTTACCTATTTACCATGGTATCTCTCCCCTGGGTGCGTTGTGTTTTGGTGAGCACTAATGCAGGAAAGCAGCGGGCGGGATGGCGAGCTTGTCCTGCTGCTCCAACACAAGCTACCTTAAGAGCCGGTACGATGCGGTCAATGGGTGAAGTTCGTCAGGAGTACTGCATGAAAAAACGAGTGTGTTGTCGTGGCAGTTGGTGATCAAAGAAATAAAACAAAATAAAATCAATAAATAATAATGTCATAGACTTAAAGTCATACCTTTGAAGTCATAATGCATTGCAAGTGTTATTAGGGAATGTTGTGCTGTGTTTTCAAGCGCTTCAAGCGCTTCAATGTGACAGCGGGTGCGTTCACGGAGATCAGGAGCAGCCGGAGATCAAGAGCAGCCGCCGCAGGGGAGGGATACCATGGTAAATAGGTTACCTATTTACCATGGTATCTCTCCCCTGGGTGCGTTGTGTTTTGGTGAGCACTAATGCAGGAAAGCAGCGGGCGGGATGGCGAGCTTGTCCTGCTGCTCCAACACAAGCTACCTTAAGAGCCGGTACGATGCGGTCAATGGGTGAAGTTCGTCAGGAGTACTGCATGAAAAAACCAGTGTGTTGTCGTGGCAGTTGGTGATCAAAGAAATAAAACAAAATAAAATCAATAAATAATAATGTCATAGACTTAAAGTCATACCTTTGAAGTCATAATGCATTGCAAGTGTTATTAGGGAATGTTGTGCTGTGTTTTCAAGCGCTTCAAGCGCTTCAATGTGACAGCGGGTTCGTTCACGGAGATCAACAGCAGCCGGAGATCAAGAACAGCCGCCGCAGGGGAGGGATACCATGGTAAATAGGTTACCTATTTACCATGGTATCTCTCCCCTGGGTGCGTTGTGTTTTGGTGAGCACTAATGCAGGAAAGCAGCGGGCGGGATGGCGAGCTTGTCCTGCTGCTCCAACACAAGCTACCTTAAGAGCCGGTACGATGCGGTCAATGGGTGAAGTTCGTCAGGAGTACTGCATGAAAAAACCAGTGTGTTGTCGTGGCAGTTGGTGATCAAAGAAATAAAACAAAATAAAATCAATAAATAATAATGTCATAGACTTAAAGTCATACCTTTGAAGTCATAATGCATTGCAAGTGTTATTAGGGAATGTTGTGCTGTGTTTTCAAGCGCTTCAAGCGCTTCAATGTGACAGCGGGTGCGTTCACGGAGATCAGGAGCAGCCGGAGATCAAGAGCAGCCGCCGCAGGGGAGGGATACCATGGTAAATAGGTTACCTATTTACCATGGTATCTCTCCCCTGGGTGCGTTGTGTTTTGGTGAGCACTAATGCAGGAAAGCAGCGGGCGGGATGGCGAGCTTGTCCTGCTGCTCCAACACAAGCTACCTTAAGAGCCGGTACGATGCGGTCAATGGGTGAAGTTCGTCAGGAGTACTGCATGAAAAAACCAGTCTGTTGTCGTGGCAGTTGGTGATCAAAGAAATAAAACAAAATAAAATCAATAAATAATAATGTCATAGACTTAAAGTCATACCTTTGAAGTCATAATGCATTGCAAGTGTTATTAGGGAATGTTGTGCTGTGTTTTCAAGCGCTTCAAGCGCTTCAATGTGACAGCGGGTGCGTTCACGGAGATCAGGAGCAGCCGGAGATCAAGAGCAGCCGCCGCAGGGGAGGGATACCATGGTAAATAGGTTACCTATTTACCATGGTATCTCTCCCCTGGGTGCGTTGTGTTTTGGTGAGCACTATTGCAGGAAAGCAGCGGGCGGGATGGCGAGCTTGTCCTGCTGCTCCAACACAAGCTACCTTAAGAGCCGGTACGATGCGGTCAATGGGTGAAGTTCGTCAGGAGTACTGCATGAAAAAACCAGTGTGTTGTCGTGGCAGTTGGTGATCAAAGAAATAAAACAAAATAAAATCAATAAATAATAATGTCATAGACTTAAAGTCATACCTTTGAAGTCATAATGCATTGCAAGTGTTATTAGGGAATGTTGTGCTGTGTTTTCAAGCGCTTCAAGCGCTTCAATGTGACAGCGGTTGCGTTCACGGAGATCAGGAGCATCCGGAGATCAAGAGCAGCCCCCGCAGGGGAGGGATACCATGGTAAATAGGTTACCTATTTACCATGGTATCTCTCCCCTGGGTGCGTTGTGTTTTGGTGAGCACTAATGCAGGAAAGCAGCGGGCGGGATGGCGAGCTTGTCCTGCTGCTCCAACACAAGCTACCTTAAGAGCCGGTACGATGCGGTCAATGGGTGAAGTTCGTCAGGAGTACTGCATAAAAAAACGAGTGTGTTGTCGTGGCAGTTGGTGATCAAAGAAATAAAACAAAATAAAATCAATAAATAATAATGTCATAGACTTAAAGTCATACAAGTGAAGTCATAATGCATTGCAAGTGTTATTAGGGAATGTTGTGCTGTGTTTTCAAGCGCTTCAAGCGCTTCAATGTGACAGCGGGTGCGTTCACGGAGATCAGGAGCATCCGGAGATCAAGAGCAGCCGCCGCAGGGGAGGGATACCATGGTAAATAGGTTACCTATTTACCATGGTATCTCTCCCCTGGGTGCGTTGTGTTTTGGTGAGCACTAATGCAGGAAAGCAGCGGGCGGGATGGCGAGCTTGTCCTGCTGCTCCAACACAAGCTACCTTAAGAGCCGGTACGATGCGGGCAATGGGTGAAGTTCATCAGGAGTAAGCATAAAAAAAACGAGTGTGTTGTCGTGGCAGTTGGTGATCAAAGAAATAAAACAAAATAAAATCAATAAATAATAATGTCATAGACTTAAAGTCATACCTTTAAAGTCATAATGCATTGCAAGTGTTATTAGGGAATGTTGTGCTGTGTTTTCAAGCGCTTCAAGCTTCAATGTGACAGCGGGTGCGTTCACGGAGATCAACAGCAGCCGGAGATCAAGAACAGCCACCGCAGGGGAGGGATACCATGGTAAATAGGTTACCTATTTACCATGGTATCTCTCCCCTGGGTGCGTTGTGTTTTGGTGAGCACTAATGCAGGAAAGCAGCGGGCGGGATGGCGAGCTTGTCCTGCTGCTCCAACACAAGTTACCTTAAGAGCCGGTACGATGCGGTCAATGGGTGAAGTTCGTCAGGAGTACTGCATAAAAAAACGAGTGTGTTGTCGTGGCAGTTGGTGATCAAAGAAATAAAACAAAATAAAATCAATAAATAATAATGTCATAGACTTAAAGTCATACCTTTGAAGTCATAATGCATTGCAAGTGTTATTAGGGAATGTTGTGCTGTGTTTTCAAGCGCTTCAAGCGCTTCAATGTGACAGCGGGTGCGTTCACGGAGATCAACAGCAGCCGGAGATCAAGAGCAGCCGCCGCAGGGGAGGGATACCATGGTAAATAGGTTACCTATTTACCATGGTATCTCTCCCCTGGGTGCGTTGTGTTTTGGTGAGCACTAATGCAGGAAAGCAGCGGGCGGGATGGCGAGCTTGTCCTGCTGCTCCAACACAAGCTACCTTAAGAGCCGGTACGATGCGGTCAATGGGTGAAGTTCGTCAGGAGTACTGCATGAAAAAACCAGTGTGTTGTCGTGGCAGTTGGTGATCAAAGAAATAAAACAAAATAAAATCAATAAATAATAATGTCATAGACTTAAAGTCATACCTTTGAAGTCATAATGCATTGCAAGTGTTATTAGGGAATGTTGTGCTGTGTTTTCAAGCGCTTCAAGCGCTTCAATGTGAGAGCGGGTGCGTTCACGGAGATCAGGAGCAGCCGGAGATCAAGAGCAGCCGCCGCAGGGGAGGGATACCATGGTAAATAGGTTACCTATTTATAAATAGGTTACCTAAATAGGTTACCTATTTACCATGGTATATCTCCCCTTGGTGCGTTGTGTTTTGGTGAGCACTAATGCAGGAAAGCAGCGGGCGGGATGGCGAGCTTGTCCTGCTGCTCCAACACAAGCTACCTTAAGAGCCGGTACGATGCGGTCAATGGGTGAAGATCGTCAGGAGTACTGCATGAAAAAACCAGTGTGTTGTCGTGGCAGTTGGTGATCAAAGAAATAAAACAAAATAAAATCAATAAATAATAATGTCATAGACTTAAAGTCATACCTTTGAAGTCATAATGCATTGCAAGTGTTATTAGGGAATGTTGTGCTGTGTTTTCAAGCGTTTCAATGTGCTGCTCTTCAAGGTTTGGATACAGCGGGTGCGTTCACGGAGATCAAGAGCAGCCGGCGTAAAACACAGCGCACCCAGGGGAGAGATACCATGGTAAATAGGTTACCTATTTACCTATTTTTGTTTCGGCGAACGGTTTTGGTGAGCACTAATGCAGGAAAGCAGCGGGCGGGATGGCGAGCTTGTCCTGCTGCTCCAACACAAGCTACCTTAAGAGCCGGTACGATGCGGTCAATGGGTGAAGTTCGTCAGGAGTACTGCATGAAAAAACCAGTGTGTTGTCGTGGCAGTTGGTGATCAAAGAAATAAAACAAAATAAAATCAATAAATAATAATGTCATAGACTTAAAGTCATACCTTTGAAGTCATAATGCATTGCAAGTGTTATTAGGGAATGTTGTGCTGTGTTTTCAAGCGCTTCAAGCGCTTCAATGTGACAGCGGGTGCGTTCACGGAGATCAACAGCAGCCGGAGATCAAGAACAGCCGCCGCAGGGGAGGGATACCATGGTAAATAGGTTACCTATTTACCATGGTATCTCTCCCCTGGGTGCGTTGTGTTTTGGTGAGCACTAATGCAGGAAAGCAGCGGGCGGGATGGCGAGCTTGTCCTGCTGCTCAAACACAAGCTACCTTAAGAGCCGGTACGATGCGGTCAATGGGTGAAGTTCGTCAGGAGTACTGCATAAAAAAACGAGTGTGTTGTCGTGGCAGTTGGTGATCAAAGAAATAAAACAAAATAAAATCAATAAATAATAATGTCATAGACTTAAAGTCATACCTTTGAAGTCATAATGCATTGCAAGTGTTATTAGGGAATGTTGTGCTGTGTTTTCAAGCGCTTCAAGCGCTTCAATGTGACAGCGGGTGCGTTCACGGAGATCAGGAGCATCCGGAGATCAAGAGCAGCCGCCGCAGGGGAGGGATACCATGGTAAATAGGTTACTTATTTACCATGGTATCTCTCCCCTGGGTGCGTTGTGTTTTGGTGAGCACTAATGCAGGAAAGCAGCGGGCGGGATGGCGAGCTTGTCCTGCTGCTCCAACACAAGCTACCTTAAGAGCCGGTACGATGCGGGCAATGGGTGAAGAACGTCAGGAGTAAGCATAAAAAAAACGAGTGTGTTGTCGTGGCAGTTGGTGATCAAAGAAATAAAACAAAATAAAATCAATAAATAATAATGTCATAGACTTAAAGTCATACCTTTAAAGTCATAATGCATTGCAAGTGTTATTAGGGAAAGTTGTGCTGTGTTTTCAAGCGTTTCAATGTGCTGCTCTTCAAGGTTTGGAGACAGCGGGTGCGTTCACGGAGATCAAGAGTAGCCGGCGTAAAACACAGCGCACCCAGGGGAGAGATACCATGGTAAATAGGTTACCTATTTACCTATTTTTGTTTCGGCGAACGGTTTTGGTGAGCACTAATGCAGGAAAGCAGCGGGCGGGATGGCGAGCTTGTCCTGCTGCTCCAACACAAGCTACCTTAAGAGCCGGTACGATGCGGTCAATGGGTGAAGTTCGTCAGGAGTACTGCATGAAAAAACCAGTGTGTTGTCGTGGCAGTTGGTGATCAAAGAAATAAAACAAAATAAAATCAATAAATAATAATGTCATAGACTTAAAGTCATACCTTTGAAGTCATAATGCATTGCAAGTGTTATTAGGGAATGTTGTGCTGTGTTTTCAAGCGCTTCAAGCGCTTCAATGTGACAGCGGGTGCGTTCACGGAGATCAACAGCAGCCGGAGATCAAGAACAGCCGCCGCAGGGGAGGGATACCATGGTAAATAGGTTACCTATTTACCATGGTATCTCTCCCCTGGGTGCGTTGTGTTTTGGTGAGCACTAATGCAGGAAAGCAGCGGGCGGGATGGCGAGCTTGTCCTGCTGCTCAAACACAAGCTACCTTAAGAGCCGGTACGATGCGGTCAATGGGTGAAGTTCGTCAGGAGTACTGCATAAAAAAACGAGTGTGTTGTCGTGGCAGTTGGTGATCAAAGAAATAAAACAAAATAAAATCAATAAATAATAATGTCATAGACTTAAAGTCATACCTTTGAAGTCATAATGCATTGCAAGTGTTATTAGGGAATGTTGTGCTGTGTTTTCAAGCGCTTCAAGCGCTTCAATGTGACAGCGGGTGCGTTCACGGAGATCAGGAGCAGCCGGAGATCAAGAGCAGCCGCCGCATGGGAGGGATACCATGGTAAATAGGTTACCTATTTACCATGGTATCTCTCCCCTGGGTGCGTTGTGTTTTGGTGAGCACTAATGCAGGAAAGCAGCGGGCGGGATGGCGAGCTTGTCCTGCTGCTCCAACACAAGCTACCTTAAGAGCCGGTACGATGCGGTCAATGGGTGAAGTTCGTCAGGAGTACTGCATAAAAAAACGAGTGTGTTGTCGTGGCAGTTGGTGATCAAAGAAATAAAACAAAATAAAATCAATAAATAATAATGTCATAGACTTAAAGTCATACAAGTGAAGTCATAATGCATTGCAAGTGTTATTAGGGAATGTTGTGCTGTGTTTTCAAGCGCTTCAAGCGCTTCAATGTGACAGCGGGTGCGTTCACGGAGATCAGGAGCATCCGGAGATCAAGAGCAGCCGCCGCAGGGGAGGGATACCATGGTAAATAGGTTACCTATTTACCATGGTATCTCTCCCCTGGGTGCGTTGTGTTTTGGTGAGCACTAATGCAGGAAAGCAGCGGGCGGGATGGCGAGCTTGTCCTGCTGCTCCAAAACAAGCTACCTTAAGAGCCGGTACGATGCGGGCAATGGGTGAAGTTCGTCAGGAGTACTGCATGAAAAAACCAGTGTGTTGTCGTGGCAGTTGGTGATCAAAGAAATAAAACAAAATAAAATCAATAAATAATAATGTCATAGACTTAAAGTCATACCTTTAAAGTCATAATGCATTGCAAGTGTTATTAGGGAATGTTGTGCTGTGTTTTCAAGCGCTTCAAGCTTCAATGTGACAGCGGGTGCGTTCACGGAGATCAACAGCAGCCGGAGATCAAGAACAGCCGCCGCAGGGGAGGGATACCATGGTAAATAGGTTACCTATTTATAAATAGGTTACCTAAATAGGTTACCTATTTACCATGGTATATCTCCCCTTGGTGCGTTGTGTTTTGGTGAGCACTAATGCAGGAAAGCAGCGGGCGGGATGGCGAGCTTGTCCTGCTGCTCCAACACAAGCTACCTTAAGAGCCGGTACGATGCGGTCAATGGGTGAAGTTCGTCAGGAGTACTGCATGAAAAAAACAGTGTGTTGTCGTGGCAGTTGGTGATCAAAGAAATAAAACAAAATAAAATCAATAAATAATAATGTCATAGACTTAAAGTCATACCTTTGAAGTCATAATGCATTGCAAGTGTTATTAGGGAATGTTGTGCTGTGTTTTCAAGCGCTTCAAGGTGACAGCGGGTGCGTTCACGGAGATCAACAGCAGCCGGAGATCAAGAACAGCCGCCGCAGGGGAGGGATACCATGGTAAATAGGTTACCTATTTACCATGGTATCTCTCCCCTGGGTGTGTTGTGTTTTGGTGAGCACTAATGCAGGAAAGCAGCGGGCGGGATGGCGAGCTTGTCCTGCTGCTCCAACACAAGTTACCTTAAGAGCCGGTACGATGCGGTCAATGGGTGAAGTTCGTCAGAGTACTGCATAAAAAAAGGAGTGTGTTGTCGTGGCAGTTGGTGATCAAAGAAATAAAACAAAATAAAATCAATAAATAATAATGTCATAGACTTAAAGTCATACCTTTGAAGTCATAATGCATTGCAAGTGTTATTAGGGAATGTTGTGCTGTGTTTTCAAGCGCTTCAAGCGCTTCAATGTGACAGCTGGTGCGTTCACGGAGATCAGGAGCAGCCGGAGATCAAGAGCTGCCGCCGCAGGGGAGGGATACCATGGTAAATAGGTTACCTATTTACCATGGTATCTCTCCCCTGGGTGCGTTGTGTTTTGGTGAGCACTAATGCAGGAAAGCAGCGGGCGGGATGGCGAGCTTGTCCTGCTGCTCCAACACAAGCTACCTTAAGAGCCGGTACGATGCGGTCAATGGGTGAAGTTCGTCAGGAGTACTGCATGAAAAAACCAGTGTGTTGTCGTGGCAGTTGGTGATCAAAGAAATAAAACAAAATAAAATCAATAAATAATAATGTCATAGACTTAAAGTCATACCTTTGAAGTCATAATGCATTGCAAGTGTTATTAGGGAATGTTGTGCTGTGTTTTCAAGCGCTTCAAGCGCTTCAATGTGACAGCGGGTGCGTTCACGGAGATCAACAGCAGCCGGAGATCAAGAACAGCCGCCGCAGGGGAGGGATACCATGGTAAATAGGTTACCTATTTACCATGGTATCTCTCCCCTGGGTGCGTTGTGTTTTGGTGAGCACTAATGCAGGAAAGCAGCGGGCGGGATGGCGAGCTTGTCCTGCTGCTCAAACACAAGCTACCTTAAGAGCCGGTACGATGCGGTCAATGGGTGAAGTTCGTCAGGAGTACTGCATAAAAAAACGAGTGTGTTGTCGTGGCAGTTGGTGATCAAAGAAATAAAACAAAATAAAATCAATAAATAATAATGTCATAGACTTAAAGTCATACCTTTGAAGTCATAATGCATTGCAAGTGTTATTAGGGAATGTTGTGCTGTGTTTTCAAGCGCTTCAATGTGACAGCGGGTGCGTTCACGGAGATCAGGAGCAGCCGGAGATCAAGAGCAGCCGCCGCATGGGAGGGATACCATGGTAAATAGGTTACCTATTTACCATGGTATCTCTCCCCTGGGTGCGTTGTGTTTTGGTGAGCACTAATGCAGGAAAGCAGCGGGCGGGATGGCGAGCTTGTCCTGCTGCTCCAACACAAGCTACCTTAAGAGCCGGTACGATGCGGTCAATGGGTGAAGTTCGTCAGGAGTACTGCATGAAAAAACCAGTGTGTTGTCGTGGCAGTTGGTGATCAAAGAAATAAAACAAAATAAAATCAATAAATAATAATGTCATAGACTTAAAGTCATACCTTTAAAGTCATAATGCATTGCAAGTGTTATTAGGGAATGTTGTGCTGTGTTTTCAAGCGCTTCAAGCGCTTCAATGTGACAGCGGGTGCGTTCACGGAGATCAACAGCAGCCGGAGATCAAGAGCAGCCGCCGCAGGGGAGGGATACCATGGTAAATAGGTTACCTATTTACCATGGTATCTCTCCCCTGGGTGCGTTGTGTTTTGGTGAGCACTAATGCAGGAAAGCAGCGGGCGGGATGGCGAGCTTGTCCTGCTGCTCCAACACAAGCTACCTTAAGAGCCGGTACGATGCGGTCAATGGGTGAAGTTCGTCAGGAGTACTGCATGAAAAAACCAGTGTGTTGTCGTGGCAGTTGGTGATCAAAGAAATAAAACAAAATAAAATCAATAAATAATAATGTCATAGACTTAAAGTCATACCTTTGAAGTCATAATGCATTGCAAGTGTTATTAGGGAATGTTGTGCTGTGTTTTCAAGCGCTTCAAGCGCTTCAATGTGAGAGCGGGTGCGTTCACGGAGATCAGGAGCAGCCGGAGATCAAGAGCAGCCGCCGCAGGGGAGGGATACCATGGTAAATAGGTTACCTATTTATAAATAGGTTACCTAAATAGGTTACCTATTTACCATGGTATATCTCCCCTTGGTGCGTTGTGTTTTGGTGAGCACTAATGCAGGAAAGCAGCGGGCGGGATGGCGAGCTTGTCCTGCTGCTCCAACACAAGCTACCTTAAGAGCCGGTACGATGCGGTCAATGGGTGAAGTTCGTCAGGAGTACTGCATGAAAAAACCAGTGTGTTGTCGTGGCAGTTGGTGATCAAAGAAATAAAACAAAATAAAATCAATAAATAATAATGTCATAGACTTAAAGTCATACCTTTGAAGTCATAATGCATTGCAAGTGTTATTAGGGAATGTTGTGCTGTGTTTTCAAGCGCTTCAAGCGCTTCAATGTGACAGCGGGTGCGTTCACGGAGATCAACAGCAGCCGGAGATCAAGAACAGCCGCCGCAGGGGAGGGATACCATGGTAAATAGGTTACCTATTTACCATGGTATCTCTCCCCTGGGTGTGTTGTGTTTTGGTGAGCACTAATGCAGGAAAGCAGCGGGCGGGATGGCGAGCTTGTCCTGCTGCTCCAACACAAGTTACCTTAAGAGCCGGTACGATGCGGTCAATGGGTGAAGTTCGTCAGAGTACTGCATAAAAAAAGGAGTGTGTTGTCGTGGCAGTTGGTGATCAAAGAAATAAAACAAAATAAAATCAATAAATAATAATGTCATAGACTTAAAGTCATACCTTTGAAGTCATAATGCATTGCAAGTGTTATTAGGGAATGTTGTGCTGTGTTTTCAAGCGCTTCAAGCGCTTCAATGTGACAGCGGGTGCGTTCACGGAGATCAGGAGCAGCCGGAGATCAAGAGCTGCCGCCGCAGGGGAGGGATACCATGGTAAATAGGTTACCTATTTACCATGGTATCTCTCCCCTGGGTGCGTTGTGTTTTGGTGAGCACTAATGCAGGAAAGCAGCGGGCGGGATGGCGAGCTTGTCCTGCTGCTCCAACACAAGCTACCTTAAGAGCCGGTACGATGCGGTCAATGGGTGAAGTTCGTCAGGAGTACTGCATGAAAAAACCAGTGTGTTGTCGTGGCAGTTGGTGATCAAAGAAATAAAACAAAATAAAATCAATAAATAATAATGTCATAGACTTAAAGTCATACCTTTGAAGTCATAATGCATTGCAAGTGTTATTAGGGAATGTTGTGCTGTGTTTTCAAGCGCTTCAAGCGCTTCAATGTGACAGCGGGTGCGTTCACGGAGATCAACAGCAGCCGGAGATCAAGAACAGCCGCCGCAGGGGAGGGATACCATGGTAAATAGGTTACCTATTTACCATGGTATCTCTCCCCTGGGTGCGTTGTGTTTTGGTGAGCACTAATGCAGGAAAGCAGCGGGCGGGATGGCGAGCTTGTCCTGCTGCTCCAACACAAGCTACCTTAAGAGCCGGTACGATGCGGTCAATGGGTGAAGTTCGTCAGGAGTACTGCATAAAAAAACGAGTGTGTTGTCGTGGCAGTTGGTGATCAAAGAAATAAAACAAAATAAAATCAATAAATAATAATGTCATAGACTTAAAGTCATACCTTTGAAGTCATAATGCATTGCAAGTGTTATTAGGGAATGTTGTGCTGTGTTTTCAAGCGCTTCAAGCGCTTCAATGTGACAGCGGGTGCGTTCACGGAGATCAGGAGCAGCCGGAGATCAAGAGCAGCCGCCGCATGGGAGGGATACCATGGTAAATAGGTTACCTATTTACCATGGTATCTCTCCCCTGGGTGCGTTGTGTTTTGGTGAGCACTAATGCAGGAAAGCAGCGGGCGGGATGGCGAGCTTGTCCTGCTGCTCCAACACAAGCTACCTTAAGAGCCGGTACGATGCGGTCAATGGGTGAAGTTCGTCAGGAGTACTGCATAAAAAAACGAGTGTGTTGTCGTGGCAGTTGGTGATCAAAGAAATAAAACAAAATAAAATCAATAAATAATAATGTCATAGACTTAAAGTCATACCTTTGAAGTCATAATGCATTGCAAGTGTTATTAGGGAATGTTGTGCTGTGTTTTCAAGCGCTTCAAGCGCTTCAATGTGACAGCGGGTGCGTTCACGGAGATCAGGAGCATCCGGAGATCAAGAGCAGCCGCCGCAGGGGAGGGATACCATGGTAAATAGGTTACCTATTTACCATGGTATCTCTCCCCTGGGTGCGTTGTGTTTTGGTGAGCACTAATGCAGGAAAGCAGCGGGCGGGATGGCGAGCTTGTCCTGCTGCTCCAACACAAGCTACCTTAAGAGCCGGTACGATGCGGGCAATGGGTGAAGTTCGTCAGGAGAAGGCATAAAAAAAACGAGTGTGTTGTCGTGGCAGTTGGTGATCAAAGAAATAAAACAAAATAAAATCAATAAATAATAATGTCATAGACTTAAAGTCATACCTTTAAAGTCATAATGCATTGCAAGTGTTATTAGGGAATGTTGTGCTGTGTTTTCAAGCGCTTCAAGCTTCAATGTGACAGCGGGTGCGTTCACGGAGATCAACAGCAGCCGGAGATCAAGAACAGCCGCCGCAGGGGAGGGATACCATGGTAAATAGGTTACCTATTTACCATGGTATCTCTCCCCTGGGTGCGTTGTGTTTTGGTGAGCACTAATGCAGGAAAGCAGCGGGCGGGATGGCGAGATTGTCCTGCTGCTCCAACACAAGTTACCTTAAGAGCCGGTACGATGCGGGCAATGGGTGAAGTTCGTCAGGAGTACTGCATAAAAAAACGAGTGTGTTGTCGTGGCAGTTGGTGATCAAAGAAATAAAACAAAATAAAATCAATAAATAATAATGTCATAGACTTAAAGTCATACCTTTGAAGTCATAATGCATTGCAAGTGTTATTAGGGAATGTTGTGCTGTGTTTTCAAGCGCTTCAAGCGCTTCAATGTGACAGCGGGTGCGTTCACGGAGATCAACAGCAGCCGGAGATCAAGAGCAGCCGCCGCAGGGGAGGGATACCATGGTAAATAGGTTACCTATTTACCATGGTATCTCTCCCCTGGGTGCGTTGTGTTTTGGTGAGCACTAATGCAGGAAAGCAGCGGGCGGGATGGCGAGCTTGTCCTGCTGCTCCAACACAAGCTACCTTAAGAGCCGGTACGATGCGGTCAATGGGTGAAGTTCGTCAGGAGTACTGCATGAAAAAACCAGTGTGTTGTCGTGGCAGTTGGTGATCAAAGAAATAAAACAAAATAAAATCAATAAATAATAATGTCATAGACTTAAAGTCATACCTTTGAAGTCATAATGCATTGCAAGTGTTATTAGGGAATGTTGTGCTGTGTTTTCAAGCGCTTCAAGCGCTTCAATGTGACAGCGGGTGCGTTCACGGAGATCAGGAGCAGCCGGAGATCAAGAGCAGCCGCCGCATGGGAGGGATACCATGGTAAATACGTCACCTATTTACCATGGTATCTCTCCCCTGGGTGCGTTGTGTTTTGGTGAGCACTAATGCAGGAAAGCAGCGGGCGGGATGGCGAGCTTGTCCTGCTGCTCCAACACAAGCTACCTTAAGAGCCGGTACGATGCGGGCAATGGGTGAAGAACGTCAGGAGTAAGCATAAAAAAAACGAGTGTGTTGTCGTGGCAGTTGGTGATCAAAGAAATAAAACAAAATAAAATCAATAAATAATAATGTCATAGACTTAAAGTCATACCTTTAAAGTCATAATGCATTGCAAGTGTTATTAGGGAATGTTGTGCTGTGTATTCAAGCGTTTCAATGTGCTGCTCTTCAAGGTTTGGAGACAGCGGGTGCGTTCACGGAGATCAAGAGCAGCCGGCGTAAAACACAACGCACCAAGGGGAGAGATACCATGGTAAATAGGTTACCTATTTACCTATTTTTGTTTCGGCGAACGGTTTTGGTGAGCACTAATGCAGGAAAGCAGCGGGCGGGATGGCGAGCTTGTCCTGCTGCTCCAACACAAGCTACCTTAAGAGCCGGTACGATGCGGTCAATGGGTGAAGTTCGTCAGGAGTACTGCATGAAAAAACCAGTGTGTTGTCGTGGCAGTTGGTGATCAAAGAAATAAAACAAAATAAAATCAATAAATAATAATGTCATAGACTTAAAGTCATACCTTTGAAGTCATAATGCATTGCAAGTGTTATTAGGGAATGTTGTGCTGTGTTTTCAAGCGCTTCAAGCGCTTCAATGTAACAGCGGGTGCGTTCACGGAGATCAACAGCAGCCGGGGATCAAGAACAGCCGCCGCAGGGGAGGGATACCATGGTAAATAGGTTACCTATTTACCATGGTATCTCTCCCCTGGGTGCGTTGTGTTTTGGTGAGCACTAATGCAGGAAAGCAGCGGGCGGGATGGCGAGCTTGTCCTGCTGCTCAAACACAAGCTACCTTAAGAGCCGGTACGATGCGGTCAATGGGTGAAGTTCGTCAGGAGTACTGCATAAAAAAACGAGTGTGTTGTCGTGGCAGTTGGTGATCAAAGAAATAAAACAAAATAAAATCAATAAATAATAATGTCATAGACTTAAAGTCATACCTTTGAAGTCATAATGCATTGCAAGTGTTATTAGGGAATGTTGTGCTGTGTTTTCAAGCGCTTCAAGCGCTTCAATGTGACAGCGGGTGCGTTCACGGAGATCAGGAGCAGCCGGAGATCAAGAGCAGCCGCCGCATGGGAGGGATACCATGGTAAATAGGTTACCTATTTACCATGGTATCTCTCCCCTGGGTGCGTTGTGTTTTGGTGAGCACTAATGCAGGAAAGCAGCGGGCGGGATGGCGAGCTTGTCCTGCTGCTCCAACACAAGCTACCTTAAGAGCCGGTACGATGCGGTCAATGGGTGAAGTTCGTCAGGAGTACTGCATAAAAAAACGAGTGTGTTGTCGTGGCAGTTGGTGATCAAAGAAATAAAACAAAATAAAATCAATAAATAATAATGTCATAGACTTAAAGTCATACCTTTGAAGTCATAATGCATTGCAAGTGTTATTAGGGAATGTTGTGCTGTGTTTTCAAGCGCTTCAAGCGCTTCAATGTGACAGCGGGTGCGTTAACGGAGATCAGGAGCATCCGGAGATCAAGAGCAGCCGCCGCAGGGGAGGGATACCATGGTAAATAGGTTACCTATTTACCATGGTATCTCTCCCCTGGGTGCGTTGTGTTTTGGTGAGCACTAATGCAGGAAAGCAGCGGGCGGGATGGCGAGCTTGTCCTGCTGCTCCAACACAAGCTACCTTAAGAGCCGGTACGATGCGGGCAATGGGTGAAGTTCGTCAGGAGTAAGCATAAAAAAAACGAGTGTGTTGTCGTGGCAGTTGGTGATCAAAGAAATAAAACAAAATAAAATCAATAAATAATAATGTCATAGACTTAAAGTCATACCTTTGAAGTCATAATGCATTGCAAGTGTTATTAGGGAATGTTGTGCTGTGTTTTCAAGCGCTTCAAGCGCTTCAATGTGACAGCGGGTGCGTTCACGGAGATCAGGAGCATCCGGAGATCAAGAGCAGCCGACGCAGGGGAGGGATACCATGGTAAATAGGTTACCTATTTACCATGGTATCTCTCCCCTGGGTGCGTTGTGTTTTGGTGAGCACTAATGCAGGAAAGCAGCGGGCGGGATGGCGAGCTTGTCCTGCTGCTCCAACACAAGCTACCTTAAGAGCCGGTACGATGCGGTCAATGGGTGAAGTTCGTCAGGAGTACTGCATGAAAAAACCAGTCTGTTGTCGTGGCAGTTGGTGATCAAAGAAATAAAACAAAATAAAATCAATAAATAATAATGTCATAGACTTAAAGTCATACCTTTGAAGTCATAATGCATTGCAAGTGTTATTAGGGAATGTTGTGCTGTGTTTTCAAGCGCTTCAATGTGACAGCGGGTGCGTTCACGGAGATCAGGAGCAGCCGGAGATCAAGAGCAGCCGACGCAGAGGAGGGATACCATGGTAAATAGGTAAGACTTAAAGTCATACCTTTGAAGTCATAATGCATTGCAAGTGTTATTAGGGAATGTTGTGCTGTGTTTTCAAGCGCTTCAAGCGCTTCAATGTGACAGCGGGTGCGTTCACGGAGATCAACAGCAGCCGGAGATCAAGAACAGCCGCCGCAGGGGAGGGATACCATGGTAAATAGGTTACTTATAGGTTACCTATTTACCATGGTATCTCTCCCCTTGGTGCGTTGTGTTTTGGTGAGCACTAATGCAGGAAAGCAGCGGGCGGGATGGCGAGCTTGTCCTGCTGCTCCAACACAAGCTACCTTAAGAGCCGGTACGATGCGGTCAATGGGTGAAGTTCGTCAGGAGTACTGCATGAAAAAACCAGTCTGTTGTCGTGGCAGTTGGTGATCAAAGAAATAAAACAAAATAAAATCAATAAATAATAATGTCATAGACTTAAAGTCATACCTTTGAAGTCATAATGCATTGCAAGTGTTATTAGGGAATGTTGTGCTGTGTTTTCAAGCGCTTCAAGCGCTTCAATGTGACAGCGGGTGCGTTCACGGAGATCAGGAGCAGCCGGAGATCAAGAACAGCCGCCGCAGGGGAGGGATACCATGGTAAATAGGTTACTTATAGGTTACCTATTTACCATGGTATCTCTCCCCTGGGTGCGTTGTGTTTTGGTGAGCACTAATGCAGGAAAGCAGCGGGCGGGATGGCGAGCTTGTCCTGCTGCTCCAACACAAGTTACCTTAAGAGCCGGTACGATGCGGGCAATGGGTGAAGTTCGTCAGGAGTACTGCATAAAAAAAACGAGTGTGTTGTCGTGGCAGTTGGTGATCAAAGAAATAAAACAAAATAAAATCAATAAATAATAATGTCATAGACTTAAAGTCATACCTTTGAAGTCATAATGCATTGCAAGTGTTATTAGGGAATGTTGTGCTGTGTTTTCAAGCGCTTCAAGCGCTTCAATGTGACAGCGGGTGCGTTCACGGAGATCAGGAGCAGCCGGAGATCAAGAGCAGCCGCCGCAGGGGAGGGATACCATGGTAAATAGGTGACCTATTTACCATGGTATCTCTCCCCTGGGTGCGTTGTGTTTTGGTGAGCACTAATGCAGGAAAGCAGCGGGCGGGATGGCGAGCTTGTCCTGCTGCTCCAACACAAGATACCTTAAGAGCCGGTACGATGCGGGCAATGGGTGAAGTTCGTCAGGAGTACTGCATAAAAAAAACGAGTGTGTTGTCGTGGCAGTTGGTGTTCAAAGAAATAAAACTAAATAAAATCAATAAATAATAATGTCATAGACTTAAAGTCATACCTTTGAAGTCATAATGCATTGCAAGTGTTATTAGGGAATGTTTTGCTGTGTTTTCAAGCGCTTCAAGCGCTTCAATGTGACAGCGGGTGCGTTCACGGAGATCAACAGCAGCCGGAGATCAAGAACAGCCGCCGCAGGGGAGGGATACCATGGTAAATAGGTTACCTATTTACCATGGTATCTCTCCCCTGGGTGCGTTGTGTTTTGGTGAGCACTAATGCAGGAAAGCAGCGGGCGGGATGGCGAGCTTGTCCTGCTGCTCCAACACAAGCTACCTTAAGAGCCGGTACGATGCGGTCAATGGGTGAAGTTCGTCAGGAGTACTGCATGAAAAAACCAGTGTGTTGTCGTGGCAGTTGGTGATCAAAGAAATAAAACAAAATAAAATCAATAAATAATAATGTCATAGACTTAAAGTCATACCTTTGAAGTCATAATGCATTGCAAGTGTTATTAGGGAATGTTGTGCTGTGTTTTCAAGCGCTTCAAGCGCTTCAATGTGACAGCGGGTGCGTTCACGGAGATCAGGAGCAGCCGGAGATCAAGAGCAGCCGACGCAGGGGAGGGATACCATGGTAAATAGGTAAGACTTAAAGTCATACCTTTGAAGTCATAATGCATTGCAAGTGTTATTAGGGAATGTTGTGCTGTGTTTTCAAGCGCTTCAAGCGCTTCAATGTGACAGCGGGTGCGTTCACGGAGATCAGGAGCAGCCGGAGATCAAGAGCAGCCGCCGCAGGGGAGGGATACCATGGTAAATAGGTTACCTATTTACCATGGTATCTCTCCCCTGGGTGCGTTGTGTTTTGGTGAGCACTAATGCAGGAAAGCAGCGGGCGGGATGGCGAGCTTGTCCTGCTGCTCCAACACAAGCTACCTTAAGAGCCGGTACGATGCGGGCAATGGGTGAAGTTCGTCAGGAGTACTGCATAAAAAAACGAGTGTGTTGTCGTGGCAGTTGGTGTTCAAAGAAATAAAACAAAATAAAATCAATAAATAATAATGTCATAGACTTAAAGTCATACCTTTGAAGTCATAATGCATTGCAAGTGTTATTAGGGAATGTTTTGCTGTGTTTTCAAGCGCTTCAAGCGCTTCAATGTGACAGCGGGTGCGTTCACGGAGATCAACAGCAGCCGGAGATCAAGAACAGCCGCCGCAGGGGAGGGATACCATGGTAAATAGGTTACTTATAGGTTACCTATTTACCATGGTATCTCTCCCCTTGGTGCGTTGTGTTTTGGTGAGCACTAATGCAGGAAAGCAGCGGGCGGGATGGCGAGCTTGTCCTGCTGCTCCAACACAAGCTACCTTAAGAGCCGGTACGATGCGGTCAATGGGTGAAGTTCGTCAGGAGTACTGCATGAAAAAACCAGTCTGTTGTCGTGGCAGTTGGTGATCAAAGAAATAAAACAAAATAAAATCAATAAATAATAATGTCATAGACTTAAAGTCATACCTTTGAAGTCATAATGCATTGCAAGTGTTATTAGGGAATGTTGTGCTGTGTTTTCAAGCGCTTCAAGCGCTTCAATGTGACAGCGGGTGCGTTCACGGAGATCAGGAGCAGCCGGAGATCAAGAGCAGCCGACGCAGGGGAGGGATACCATGGTAAATAGGTTACCTATTTACCATGGTATCTCTCCCCTGGGTGCGTTGTGTTTTGGTGAGCACTAATGCAGGAAAGCAGCGGGCGGGATGGCGAGCTTGTCCTGCTGCTCCAACACAAGCTACCTTAAGAGCCGGTACGATGCGGTCAATGGGTGAAGTTCGTCAGGAGTACTGCATGAAAAAACCAGTGTGTTGTCGTGGCAGTTGGTGATCAAAGAAATAAAACAAAATAAAATCAATAAATAATAATGTCATAGACTTAAAGTCATACCTTTGAAGTCATAATGCATTGCAAGTGTTATTAGGGAATGTTGTGCTGTGTTTTCAAGCGCTTCAAGCGCTTCAATGTGACAGCGGGTGCGTTCACGGAGATCAACAGCAGCCGGAGATCAAGAACAGCCGCCGCAGGGGAGGTATACCATGGTAAATAGGTTACCTATTTACCATGGTATCTCTCCCCTGGGTGCGTTGTGTTTTGGTGAGCACTAATGCAGGAAAGCAGCGGGCGGGATGGCGAGCTTGTCCTGCTGCTCCAACACAAGCTACCTTAAGAGCCGGTGATGCGGGCAATGGGTGAAGTTCGTCAGGAGTACTGCATAAAAAAACGAGTGTGTTGTCGTGGCAGTTGGTGATCAAAGAAATAAAACAAAAATAAAATCAATAAATAATAATGTCATAGACTTAAAGTCATACCTTTGAAGTCATAATGCATTGCAAGTGTTATTAGGGAATGTTGTGCTGTGTTTTCAAGCGCTTCAAGCGCTTCAATGTGACAGCGGGTGCGTTCACGGAGATCAAGAGCAGCCGGAGATCAAGAGCAGCCGCCGCAGGGGAGGGATACCATGGTAAAAAGGTTACCTATTTACCATGGTATCTCTCCCCTGGGTGCGTTGTGTTTTGGCGAGCACTAATGCAGGAAAGCAGCGGGCGGGATGGCGAGCTTGTTCTGCTGCTCCAACACAAGCTACCTTAAGAGCCGGTACGATGCGGGCAATGGGTGAAGTTCGTCAGGAGTACTGCATAAAAAAAAAAACGAGTGTGTTGTCGTGGCAGTTGGTGATCAAAGAAATAAAACAAAATAAAATCAATAAATAATAATGTCATAGACTTAAAGTCATACCTTTGAAGCCATAATGCATTGCAATTGTTATTAGGGAATGTTGTGCTGTGTTTTCAAGCGCTTCAAGCGCTTAAATGTGACAGCGGGTGCGTTCACAGAGATCAACAGCAGCCGGAGATCAAGAGCAGCCGCCGCAGGGGAGGGATACCATGGTAAATAGGTTACCTATTAACCATGGTATCTCTCCCCTGGGTGCGTTGTGTTTTGGCGAGCACTAATGCAGGAAAGCAGCGGGCGGGATGGCGAGCTTGTTCTGCTGCTCCAACACAAGCTACCTTAAGAGCCGGTACGATGCGGGCAATGGGTGAAGTTCGTCAGGAGTAAGCATAAAAAAAACGAGTGTGTTGTCGTGGCAGTTGGTGATCAAAGAAATAAAACAAAATAAAATCAATAAATAATAATGTCATAGACTTAAAGTCATACCTTTAAAGTCATAATGCATTGCAAGTGTTATTAGGGAATGTTGTGCTGTGTTTTCAAGCGCTTCAATGTGCTGCTCTGCAAGGTTTGGAGACAGCGGGTGCGTTCACGGAGATCAAGAGCAGCCGGCGCAAAACACAACGCACCCAGGGGAGAGATACCATGGTAAATAGGTTACCTTGTAACGATCACTCTGCACAACTGAGAAGCAGTTGCACTGTCCTCCCTAAGGAGAAACTACTGGCCCTATTCCTATAGCTAAATAAGTCAGCAAGAGTGACAGACAGCAAAAGCAGGGACGTCAGAGGTGCCAATTTCACGAACAATCAGTTTATTATTGTGAACAATAATGTCAACAAATGAAAAAATGAACAAATGAATGAAATGAATAATGATAAGAAAGTAATTCAAATAATTGCAGGTAACAGGTAAGACATAAGATGGTACAGATAAATATGTAGGGACAAACAGAAGGCTAAACAGATTCACAAAGTAGAAATGAATGGTGTCCGGAGGGTCTCCAATAAACCCACACTCACAAACACAACACACACAGATAAAGACCAAGGATAAATAAATAGATACAGACGAGAAACAGTGACTTGTGGAAACAATTACATTTAACAGTCTCTATGGCAATGGTGGGAGAATGACAGGTAGGCCCAACAAGTCCAGTTAATAGTAGGGTAATTGAAATCCATACAAAGTAACAAAATAACAAAAATACAGGAAACAAAGTATCAAATTAAAGTAGAAAAAATCCAAACAAAAAAGAAATGATCTCACCCACAAATAAGGCAGTCCAGCAAAGTGTCCCGAAATGATGGTGATTGTAGAAGGTTGAAAACATTGAGTACGTTGAAATTGTTGAGACTGTCCAGTAGTGTTGAGTTGAATGGTGAACAGTTGTTTGGAAAAAATCAGGAGGATCAGGAAAAAATGGAGGCTGTCACACATAAAACAACAAACACTAAACAGACCTAGAAAAACAGCTAAACTTAAACAAGTAACAGTGAAAACAAAAAGAGCAGCTTAGACAAAGCGCAGTGACAAAAGAAAATAAACGGATGCACTGGAATTATCTAAGGATGGTAATGGATTCACTGAAATTTAAGTAAAGAAAATGCTGTAGTTAAATGGATTCCTCTGAGAAAGGGAGTCTCCCTCAGGCCTGATTAGCCAGCTTTAATACAGGTGCTGGCTACTAAGGAGCTCTGAGATTGGAGGGGTGGAAATCTGAATGAGCCAATGGGGAGAGAGGATGAACAGAGGGTGGTTGCAAGGAACTATGGGAAATGAAGTTTTGACCTGGCCAGGCTACTGACCCTAATTAAAGGGACAGGTGGGTGAGACTTACACCCACATTATGTAGCATGGGAATTGCTACATATTCCCCCCCCCCCACACTGGAGGTGCAAGGGACGAACGCCATAGTAGCGTTTTAAATTAACAATATTGACGGTATCCTCTTTGACATAATCTGGCTCCCCCCACTTGACTTTGTAGTTGTTGGGTCCAAGTCTCTTGGTTACAAGAGCTGGCCCAAACCATTTAGGGGCAAGTTTTGCGGAAAACTTCCCAGAGGCATCAGATAAGGGGTGAGATCTTATCCAGACTAACTCACCTTCTTCATACTGACAGTGTGCTCTCCGGGCATTGTAATTCCGAGCTTGCCGTTTCTGAGCTTTGGCAACGTGATCCCTCACTTCTTCGGCAATCTGCTGCTGGCGATCTAGCAGTTGGTAGGGATCGGTGGATGGAGCAGGAGCAACAGCGATTAATCGGTCCAATGGGCCTCTGATGGTCCTTCCGAGCGCTAGTACTGCAGGAGAGAAGCCAGTGGTTTCATGTTTGGCTGTGTTGAGGGCGAAACGAAACTCGGGTAGCCACTGATCCCACAGCTGATGGTTTTTCCCAACGAAAGATGCAACCATGGTCTTTAAGGTGCGGTTCACGCGTTCTGTCAGGTTGGTCTGTGGGTGGTAGCTGGTGGTGAGTTTTTGTACTACTCCCCAGGTCTTGCACACCTCTGCGAGTAGCTGGCTCGTGAACTGAGGTCCACGGTCTGAAAGAATGTGTTGCGGTGTTCCCCATCGAGTGAATATTTCCTGCGTCAAAATGTTCACAATTTTGGTGGTCTTACTGTCCCGCAATGGAAACAGCTCAACCCACTTTGTGAAGTAATCAACAATGACCAGGATGTAAGTGTTACCTTTTTTACTTCTTGGGAAAGGTCCCATTAGGTCCAGACCCAGCATCTCTCCGGGCTCCTTCACAGTAGTGGACTGGAGTTGACCTGCAGGTTTGGTGTTGGACGGTTTGTACTTCTGGCAGGTTTGACACTCCTTTATGTGGTGCCATGTATCTTTACGGATGGAGGGCCACCATGCAACCTCCAGCATGCGCAACAGGGTCTTCATCCTGCCCAGGTGACCTCCCAAAGGGTTGTCATGGTAGTGGTGGAGGAAGGAATCCGTCAGCTGTTCCGGAATTACCAGCTGGTATCGGAATCCTTGTTTAGGAATGGGCACCCGGCGATACACAAGTCCCTGCTGTTGGATGAAGGAGATGCGGTTATCATTGGCAGTATTGGAAGCAATGTCATTGATGATGTCAGAGATAGCTGGGTCTTTGGACTGAGCGGCCGCAATCTGGTCCATGGTGGTGGGAAGATCCATGCTACTCGCAGGGGCATTGCTAGCACACACTGATGCAGAAGGAGTTGAAGGTGGTACAAGTGGAGCTCTAGAGAGTGCATCAGGTACAAGATTCAGACTACCTTTCCTGTAAATAACGGTAAAAGTGAATTGTTGTAGGCGAAGAGTCCAGCGGGTCAGTCTGGAAGAGGTTTTTGGGTTATTGAATGCCCAGGAGAGTGCAGCGTGGTCAGTGACAACCTCAAACTCCATCCCCTCCAGATAATGCCGCCATTTTTCTACTGCCCACACAACAGCGAGACACTCCTTTTCAGATGTGGAGTAGTTTTTTTCGGCAGAGTTCAGTAATTTGGAGGCGTAGGCTATTACCTTCTCATCATCTCCTTCTAGCTGAGTCAGAACCGCTCCAAGTCCTACATCGCTGGCATCAGTAAAGACTCGGAACGTCTTGTTGATGTCCGGGTGAGCGAGGACTGGAGGACTGATCAAAGCTTCCTGGAGGAGTTTGAAACTCTTCTGGCACTCTCCTGTCCATTTCCAGGGGACATCTTTCTTTTTCAAGTTGTTAAGTGGGGCAGCAATATCCGCAAACCTGGGGATGTACTTGTGGTACCACCCTGCCAAACCTAGGAACCGTTGAACCTCCTTCAAGTTGGTAGGAATGGGATATTCCTGGATGGCTTGGAGCTTGTGGGGATCAGCAGCTACACCCTCACCTGAAACCACATGACCAAGGAAATGGAGAGTGTGTTTGAAGAAGTGGCATTTTTTGAGATTGAGAGTAAGACGGGCCAGATGAAGTTTGTGGAAGACAGCTTCGAGGTCTTGAAGATGCTGTGCGGAGTTTGGTGAATAGACAATGATGTCATCTATGTAGACGAAACAGATCTTCCCTCGGAGGTCTCCTAACACTCTCTCCATCAGCCGTTGAAAAGTGGCTGCAGCATTTTTTAACCCAAATGGCATTACATTAAATTGATAAAAACCAAAGGGTGTGGTAAACGCAGTCTTCGCTCTACTTGCTGAGTCCATCGCCACTTGCCAGTAACCCGAGCGTAGATCAAGGGAACTGAATACCGCAGCACCACTCAGGGACTCCAGGATGTCATGAATGAGGGGCATGGGATATGCATCAAAGACAGTCTTTGCATTCAGCTTTCTGTAGTCCACACAGAACCTGTAACCACCATCTTTCTTCTCTGTGAGCACCACTGGAGAGGACCATGGGGAGTTAGATGGTTCTATAACTCCGTCCAGCAGCATGTCTTGGACATGTTCCTTGATCAAAGCCTTCTTCAGTGGAGACGCTCTATACAGTCGACCCCGAACAGGGACTTCGTCCTCAGTGGAGATGGAGTGACGGGTGACTGTTGTCATTCCCAACTTATCAGTGCAGACTGAAGACCACTTTTGCTGGAGGTTCTGGAGTTGTTGCTCGACAGGAGATGGTTCCGCTGAGGTGATGGTCATGGTCACCTTCGCCGGTTGGCATGGTTTTGGATCAGAGGTGGTAGGTGGCTGGCAAGATGTATGGAAGTAGAGGCTGACACTCAATAAGGACCTGTCCCAGGAAGCTTCCCCCTCATACCGTGGCAAAAAAGGATGGTAGGAGAAATCCTTCTGATGTTTGACACCATACTGCCTATTGACAATGTCAATCTGGGTATGAGTTTTCTCCAGGAAATCCAAGCCTAGAACAAGGGGAAATGTTAGATGATGATCCTGTAGGATATATGTGCCTAGAAACCAGATCTCTCCGTGGAGAAGGTAAGTGAGGCGAACTTGACCTTTGGCCTGGTGTGACTGTCCATCCGCCAGCATGAAATACTGGTCCTGTGCAGACTCCAGCTCTTCCCCTGGATGAGCAATCATCCTCCAGAGACTCTCTCTCATTAGAGTGAAGGTGCTCCCAGTGTCCAGGACTGCAGGCCCTTGGAGCCCTCGAACGCCTACATCCACGATCAGCAGAGTCAGGCTTGCAGCAGGAACTATATTTTTCTTCTTCTGGCTTCTCACCATGCTGACCTCTGCCGGCTTCTTCGTAGCTCCTTTATGGCTCCTATTGTCCTGAACGGCTTTGCTGGATTTTGCCTTGACCCAGTATTCCCGCTGAGCAGCGTTGTCTCTCTCCACCTGGGTCCCGATGCGCACCAGTTCTGCCACTGTCTTCACTGTTCCCCTAAGACAGCTTGCCAGTTTGGGATTACAGCTGTTTAGAATGCGACAAACCAACTCAGTCTCCTCCAAGTCTGGCTTCCAGCGCAGACATAGGGCACGGTAGTCATAGGCGAAGTCAAGGATTCGCTCGTCAGGAAGTTGGAATCTGGAGCGAAGTCGGTCTTCCACTTCGGTCTGGAAGTCAGATGGCAGAAAGGCTTGACGGAAGACAGTCTTGAACTGTTCCCAGGAGTGGATTCCCTTGCGCTCCGCGACCCACCAGCTCTTTGCTGAGCCTTTCAGCACACTGGACATGGTTGCCATGATCTCATAGGGTGTCATGGGTCGTAGCGCTAGGAATTCATCACATTTGTCCAGGAAGTCAATGGCATCGCTGCTGGCCTCCCCGCCAAACTCTGGGAAGTTGATTTTAATGGGCAGCTTTGCTTGGGAAAGACTTCCTTCAGTTCTGGAGCCATGGTAATCAGCAGACCCACCATCAAAGGAGAATTGTTGTGGTGCAGACTGCTTTCTAGAGGAGAAAGACGGCAAAGAAAGTGGTAGACGAGGGGTGCTGGTCTTTTTGAAGAGTTTCTTCAGCTCTTCTCCCCACAGCACATCGCGGCGTTTCAGGCACTTCACCACTTCCTTATCCATTTCGTCAAGGGCCTCTTGCCTTCGATTCTCCATATCTGTGAAGCGTCCTTCGATGTAACCTCGCAGGACCTGTTCACGATGAATGCTGCTCTCCTGTAACTCAGACAGCTGTGTTTCCAGTTGCTCAACACGGTCAGTGAGATGGGAACAGTGCTCAGTCAATTGCCCTATCGCAACACTGTCAGTAAGGTTCCCTTCATCATCATCGCCTCCAGAAAGATCTGCCCCTTCCTGGGTAATGTACAGGTCACTAATGCGGGTGGTTCTCTCTGTGATAGGCTCTCTGATAGTCACATGGGGTCTATCTCCAATCTCAGAGAAGTTTAGCGAAGTCAAGGTCTGATTTTCCATTTCTGACATTAAGTTCCCAACAATTTAAACTGATGAATTTAGAAATGAATTTAATGACACAAAGGGTCCCCGTACGGGCCACCAATTCTGTAACGATCACTCTGCACAACTGAGAAGCAGTTGCACTGTCCTCCCTAAGGAGAAACTACTGGCCCTATTCCTATAGCTAAATAAGTCAGCAAGAGTGACAGACAGCAAAAGCAGGGACGTCAGAGGTGCCAATTTCACGAACAATCAGTTTATTATTGTGAACAATAATGTCAACAAATGAAAAAATGAACAAATGAATGAAATGAATAATGATAAGAAAGTAATTCAAATAATTGCAGGTAACAGGTAAGACATAAGATGGTACAGATAAATATGTAGGGACAAACAGAAGGCTAAACAGATTCACAAAGTAGAAATGAATGGTGTCCGGAGGGTCTCCAATAAACCCACACTCACAAACACAACACACACAGATAAAGACCAAGGATAAATAAATAGATACAGACGAGAAACAGTGACTTGTGGAAACAATTACATTTAACAGTCTCTATGGCAATGGTGGGAGAATGACAGGTAGGCCCAACAAGTCCAGTAATAGTAGGGTAATTGAAATCCATACAAAGTAACAAAATAACAAAAATACAGGAAACAAAGTATCAAATTAAAGTAGAAAAAATCCAAACAAAAAAGAAATGATCTCACCCACAAATAAGGCAGTCCAGCAAAGTGTCCCGAAATGATGGTGATTGTAGAAGGTTGAAAACATTGAGTACGTTGAAATTGTTGAGACTGTCCAGTAGTGTTGAGTTGAATGGTGAACAGTTGTTTGGAAAAAATCAGGAGGATCAGGAAAAAATGGAGGCTGTCACACATAAAACAACAAACACTAAACAGACCTAGAAAAACAGCTAAACTTAAACAAGTAACAGTGAAAACAAAAAGAGCAGCTTAGACAAAGCGCAGTGACAAAAGAAAATAAACGGATGCACTGGAATTATCTAAGGATGGTAATGGATTCACTGAAATTTAAGTAAAGAAAATGCTGTAGTTAAATGGATTCCTCTGAGAAAGGGAGTCTCCCTCAGGCCTGATTAGCCAGCTTTAATACAGGTGCTGGCTACTAAGGAGCTCTGAGATTGGAGGGGTGGAAATCTGAATGAGCCAATGGGGAGAGAGGATGAACAGAGGGTGGTTGCAAGGAACTATGGGAAATGAAGTTTTGACCTGGCCAGGCTACTGACCCTAATTAAAGGGACAGGTGGGTGAGACTTACACCCACATTATGTAGCATGGGAATTGCTACAACCTATTTACCTATTTTTGTTTCGGCGAACGGTTTTGGTGAGCACTAATGCAGGAAAGCAGCGGGCGGGATGGCGAGCTTGTCCTGCTGCTCCAACACAAGCTACCTTAAGAGCCGGTACGATGCGGTCAATGGGTGAAGTTCGTCAGGAGTACTGCATGAAAAAACCAGTGTGTTGTCGTGGCAGTTGGTGATCAAAGAAATAAAACAAAATAAAATCAATAAATAATAATGTCATAGACTTAAAGTCATACCTTTGAAGTCATAATGCATTGCAAGTGTTATTAGGGAATGTTGTGCTGTGTTTTCAAGCGCTTCAAGCACTTCAATGTGACAGCGGGTGCGTTCACGGAGATCAGGAGCAGCCGGAGATCAAGAGCAGCCACCGCAGGGGAGGGATACCATGGTAAATAGGTTACCTATTTACCATGGTATCTCTCCCCTGGGTGCGTTGTGTTTTGGTGAGCACTAATGCAGGAAAGCAGCGGGCGGGATGGCGAGCTTGTCCTGCTGCTCCAACACAAGCTACCTTAAGAGCCGGTACGATGCGGTCAATGGGTGAAGTTCGTCAGGAGTACTGCATGAAAAAACCAGTGTGTTGTCGTGGCAGTTGGTGATCAAAGAAATAAAACAAAATAAAATCAATAAATAATAATGTCATAGACTTAAAGTCATACCTTTGAAGTCATAATGCATTGCAAGTGTTATTAGGGAATGTTGTGCTGTGTTTTCAAGCGCTTCAAGCGCTTCAATGTGACAGCGGGTGCGTTCACGGAGATCAGGAGCAGCCGGAGATCAAGAGCAGCCGCCGCAGGGAAGGGATACCATGGTAAATAGGTTACCTATTTACCATGGTATCTCTCCCCTGGGTGTGTTGTGTTTTGGTGAGCACTAATGCAGGAAAGCAGCGGGCGGGATGGCGAGCTTGTCCTGCTGCTCCAACACAAGCTACCTTAAGAGCCGGTACGATGCGGGCAATGGGTGAAGTTCGTCAGGAGTAAGCATAAAAAAAACGAGTGTGTTGTCGTGGCAGTTGGTGATCAAAGAAATAAAACAAAATAAAATCAATAAATAATAATGTCATAGACTTAAAGTCATACCTTTAAAGTCATAATGCATTGCAAGTGTTATTAGGGAATGTTGTGCTGTGTTTTCAAGCGCTTCAATGTGCTGCTCTGCAAGGTTTGGAGACAGCGGGTGCGTTCACGGAGATCAAGAGCAGCCGGCGCAAAACACAACGCACCCAGGGGAGAGATACCATGGTAAATAGGTTACCTATTTACCTATTTTTGTTTCGGCGAACGGTTTTGGTGAGCACTAATGCAGGTAAGCAGCGGGCGGGATGGCGAGCTTGTCCTGCTGCTCCAACACAAGCTACCTTAAGAGCCGGTACGATGCGGTCAATGGGTGAAGTTCGTCAGGAGTACTGCATGAAAAAACCAGTGTGTTGTCGTGGCAGTTGGTGATCAAAGAAATAAAACAAAATAAAATCAATAAATAATAATGTCATAGACTTAAAGTCATACCTTTGAAGTCATAATGCATTGCAAGTGTTATTAGGGAATGTTGTGCTGTGTTTTCAAGCGCTTCAAGCGCTTCAATGTGACAGCGGGTGCGTTCACGGAGATCAAGATCAGCCGGAGATGAAGAGCAGCTGCCGAAGGGGAGGGATACCATGGTAAATAGGTTACCTATTTACCATGGTATCTCTCCCCTGGGTGCGTTTTGTTTTGGTGCTCCAACACAAGCTACCTTAAGAGCCGGTACGATGCGGTCAATGGGTGAAGTTCGTCAGGAGTACTGCATGAAAAAACCAGTGTGTTGTCGTGGCAGTTGGTGATCAAAGAAATAAAACAAAATAAAATCAATAAATAATAATGTCATAGACTTAAAGTCATCCCTTTGAAGTCATAATGCATTGCAAGTGTTATTAGGGAATGTTGTGTTGTGTTTTCAAGCGCTTCAAGCGCTTCAATGTGACAGCGGGTGCGTTCACGGAGATCAGGAGCAGCCGGAGATCAAGAGCAGCCGCCGCAGGGGAGGGATACCATGGTAAATAGGTTACCTATTTACCATGGTATCTCTCCCCTGGGTGCGTTGTGTTTTGGTGAGCACTAATGCAGGAAAGCAGCGGGCGGGATGGCGAGCTTGTCCTGCTGCTCCAACACAAGCTACCTTAAGAGCCGGTACGATGCGGTCAATGGGTGAAGTTCGTCAGGAGTACTGCATAAAAAAACGAGTGTGTTGTCGTGGCAGTTGGTGATCAAAGAAATAAAACAAAATAAAATCAATAAAAAATAATGTCATAGACTTAAAGTCATACCTTTGAAGTCATAATGCATTGCAAGTGTTATTAGGGAATGTTGTGCTGTGTTTTCAAGCGCTTCAATGTGCTGCTCTGCAAGGTTTGGAGACAGCGATTGCGTTCACGGAGATCAAGAGCAGCCGGCGCAAAACACAACGCACCCAGGGGAGAGATACCATGGTAAATAGGTTACCTATTTACCTATTTTTGTTTCGGCGAACGGTTTTGGTGAGCACTAATGCAGGAAAGCAGCGGGCGGGATGGCGAGCTTTTCCTGCTGCTCCAACACAAGCTACCTTAACAGCCGGTACGATGCGGTCAATGGGTGAAGTTCGTCAGGAGTACTGCATGAAAAAACCAGTTTGTTGTCGTGGCAGTTGGTGATCAAAGAAATAAAACAAAATAAAATCAATAAATAATAATGTCATAGACTTAAAGTCATACCTTTGAAGTCATAATGCATTGCAAGTGTTATTAGGGAATGTTGTGCTGTGTTTTCAAGCGCTTCAAGCTTCAATGTGACAGCGGGTGCGTTCACGGAGATCAACAGCAGCCGGAGATCAAGAGCAGCCGCCGCAGGGGAGGGATACCATAGTAAATAGGTTACCTAGGTTACCTATTTACCATGGTATCTCTCCCCTGGGTGCGTTGTGTTTTGGTGAGCACTAATGCAGGAAAGCAGCGGGCGGGATGGCGAGCTTGTCCTGCTGCTCCAACACAAGTTACCTTAAGAGCCGGTACGATGCGGGCAATGGGTGAAGTTCGTCAGGAGTACTGCATAAAAAAAAACGAGTGTGTTGTCGTGGCAGTTGGTGATCAAAGAAATAAAACAAAATAAAATCAATAAATAATAATGTCATAGACTTAAAGTCATACCTTTGAAGTCATAATGCATTGCAAGTGTTATTAGGGAATGTTGTGCTGTGTTTTCAAGCGCTTCAAGCGCTTCAATGTGACAGCGGGTGCGTTCACGGAGATCAACAGCAGCCGGAGATCAAGAACAGCCGCCGCAGGGGAGGGATACCATGGTAAATAGGTTACCTATTTACCATGGTATCTCTCCCCTGGGTGCGTTGTGTTTTGGTGAGCACTAATGCAGGAAAGCAGCGGGCGGGATGGCGAGCTTGTCCTGCTGCTCCAACACAAGCTACCTTAAGAGCCGGTACGATGCGGTCAATGGGTGAAGTTCGTCAGGAGTACTGCATAAAAAAACGAGTGTGTTGTCGTGGCAGTTGGTGATCAAAGAAATAAAACAAAATAAAATCAATAAATAATAATGTCATTGACTTAAAGTCATACCTTTGAAGTCATAATGCATTGCAAGTGTTATTAGGGAATGTTGTGCTGTGTTTTCAAGCACTTCAAGCGCTTCAATGTGACAGCGGGTGCGTTCACGGAGATCAACAGCAGCCGGAGATCAAGAGCAGCCGCCGCAGGGGAGGGATACCATGGTAAATAGGTTACCTATTTACCATGGTATCTCTCCCCTGGGTGCGTTGTGTTTTGGTGAGCACTAATGCAGGAAAGCAGCGGGCGGGATGGCGAGCTTGTCCTGCTGCTCCAACACAAGCTACCTTAAGAGCCGGTACGATGCGGTCAATGGGTGAAGTTCGTCAGGAGTACTGCATAAAAAAACGAGTGTGTTGTCGTGGCAGTTGGTGATCAAAGAAATAAAACAAAATAAAATCAATAAATAATAATGTCATAGACTTAAAGTCATACCTTTAAAGTCATAATGCATTGCAAGTGTTATTAGGGAATGTTGTGCTGTGTTTTCAAGCGCTTAAATGTGCTGCTCTGCAAGGTTTGGAGACAGCGGGTGCGTTCACGGAGATCAAGAGCAGCCAGCGCAAAACACAACGCACCCAGGGGAGAGATACCATGGTAAATAGGTTACCTATTTACCTATTTTTGTTTCGGCGAACGGTTTTGGTGAGCACTAATGCAGGAAAGCAGCGGGCGGGATGGCGAGCTTGTCCTGCTGCTCCAACACAAGCTACCTTAAGAGCCGGTACGATGCGGTCAATGGGTGAAGTTCGTCAGGAGTACTGCATGAAAAAACCACTGTGTTGTCGTGGCAGTTGGTGATCAAAGAAATAAAACAAAATAAAATCAATAAATAATAATGTCATAGACTTAAAGTCATACCTTTGAAGTCATAATGCATTGCAAGTGTTATTAGGGAATGTTGTGCTGTGTTTTCAAGCGCTTCAAGCGCTTCAATGTGACAGCGGGTGCGTTCACGGAGATCAACAGCAGCCGGAGATCAAGAGCAGCCGCCGCAGGGGAGGGATACCATAGTAAATAGGTTACCTATTTACCATGGTATCTCTCCCCTGGGTGCGTTGTGTTTTGGTGAGCACTAATGCAGGAAAGCAGCGGGCGGGATGGCGAGCTTGTCCTGCTGCTCCAACACAAGTTACCTTAAGAGCAGGTACGATGCGGGCAATGGGTGAAGTTCGTCAGGAGTACTGCATAAAAAAAACGAGTGTGTTGTCGTGGCAGTTGGTGATCAAAGAAATAAAACAAAATAAAATCAATAAATAATAATGTCATAGACTTAAAGTCATACCTTTGAAGTCATAATGCATTGCAAGTGTTATTAGGGAATGTTGTGCTGTGTTTTCAAGCGCTTCAAGCGCTTCAATGTGACAGCGGGTGCGTTCACGGAGATCAGGAGCAGCCGGAGATCAAGAGCAGCCGCCGCAGGGGAGGGATACCATAGTAAATAGGTTACCTATTTACCATGGTATCTCTCCCCTGGGTGCGTTGTGTTTTGGTGAGCACTAATGCAGGAAAGCAGCGGGCGGGATGGCGAGCTTGTCCTGCTGCTCCAACACAAGTTACCTTAAGAGCAGGTACGATGCGGGCAATGGGTGAAGTTCGTCAGGAGTACTGCATAAAAAAAACGAGTGTGTTGTCGTGGCAGTTGGTGATCAAAGAAATAAAACAAAATAAAATCAATAAATAATAATGTCATAGACTTAAAGTCATACCTTTGAAGTCACAATGCATTGCAAGTGTTATTAGGGAATGTTGTGCTGTGTTTTCAAGCGCTTCAAGCGCTTCAATGTGACAGCGGGTGCGTTCACGGAGATCAGGAGCAGCCGGAGATCAAGAGCAGCCGCCGCAGGGGAGGGATACCATGGTAAATAGGTTACCTATTTACCATGGTATCTCTCCCCTGGGTGTGTTGTGTTTTGGTGAGCACTAATGCAGGAAAGCAGCGGGCGGGATGGCGAGCTTGTCCTGCTGCTCCAACACAAGCTACCTTAAGAGCCGGTACGATGCGGTGAATGGGTGAAGTTCGTCAGGAGTAAGCATAAAAAAAACGAGTGTGTTGTCGTGGCAGTTGGTGATCAAAGAAATAAAACAAAATAAAATCAATAAATAATAATGTCATAGACTTAAAGTCATACCTTTAAAGTCATAATGCATTGCAAGTGTTATTAGGGAATGTTGTGCTGTGTTTTCAAGCGCTTCAAGCTTCAATGTGACAGCGGGTGCGTTCACGGAGATCAACAGCAGCCGGAGATCAAGAGCAGCCGCCGCAGGGGAGGGATACCATAGTAAATAGGTTACCTATTTACCATGGTATCTCTCCCCTGGGTGCGTTGTGTTTTGGTGAGCACTAATGCAGGAAAGCAGCGGGCGGGATGGCGAGCTTGTCCTGCTGCTCCAACACAAGTTACCTTAAGAGCCGGTACGATGCGGGCAATGGGTGAAGTTCGTCAGGAGTACTGCATAAAAAAAACGAGTGTGTTGTCGTGGCAGTTGGTGATCAAAGAAATAAAACAAAATAAAATCAATAAATAATAATGTCATAGACTTAAAGTCATACCTTTGAAGTCATAATGCATTGCAAGTGTTATTAGGGAATGTTGTGCTGTGTTTTCAAGCGCTTCAAGCGCTTCAATGTGACAGCGGGTGCGTTCACGGAGATCAGGAGCAGCCGGAGATCAAGAGCTGCCGCCGCAGGGGAGGGATACCATGGTAAATAGGTTACCTATTTACCATGGTATCTCTCCCCTGGGTGCGTTGTGTTTTGGTGAGCACTAATGCAGGAAAGCAGCGGGCGGGATGGCGAGCTTGTCCTGCTGCTCCAACACAAGCTACCTTAAGCGCCGGTACGATGCGGTCAATGGGTGAAGTTCGTCAGGAGTACTGCATGAAAAAACCAGTGTGTTGTCGTGGCAGTTGGTGATCAAAGAAATAAAACAAAATAAAATCAATAAATAATAATGTCATAGACTTAAAGTCATACCTTTGAAGTCATAATGCATTGCAAGTGTTATTAGGGAATGTTGTGCTGTGTTTTCAAGCGCTTCAAGCGCTTCAATGTGACAGCGGGTGCGTTCACGGAGATCAGGAGCAGCCGGAGATCAAGAGCAGCCGCCGCAGGGGAGGGATACCATGGTAAATAGGTTACCTATTTACCATGGTATCTCTCCCCTGGGTGCGTTGTGTTTTGGTGCTCCAACACAAGCTACCTTAAGAGCCGGTACGATGCGGTCAATGGGTGAAGTTCGTCAGGAGTACTGCATAAAAAAACGAGTGTGTTGTCGTGGCAGTTGGTGATCAAAGAAATAAAACAAAATAAAATCAATAAATAATAATGTCATAGACTTAAAGTCATACCTTTGAAGTCATAATGCATTGCAAGTGTTATTAGGGAATGTTGTGCTGTGTTTTCAAGCGCTTCAAGCGATTCAATGTGACAGCGGGTGCGTTCACGGAGATCAGGAGCAGCCGGAGATCAAGAGCAGCCGCCGCAGGGGAGGGATACCATGGTAAATAGGTTACCTATTTACCATGGTATCTCTCCCCTGGGTGCGTTGTGTTTTGGTGAGCACTAATGCAGGAAAGCAGCGGGCGGGATGGCGAGCTTGTCCTGCTGCTCCAACACAAGCTACCTTAAGAGCCGGTACGATGCGGGCAATGGGTGAAGTTCGTCAGGAGTAAGCATAAAAAAAAGAGTGTGTTGTCGTGGCAGTTGGTGATCAAAGAAATAAAACAAAATAAAATCAATAAATAATAATGTCATAGACTTAAAGTCATACCTTTAAAGTCATAATGCATTGCAAGTGTTATTAGGGAATGTTGTGCTGTGTTTTCAAGCGCTTCAAGCTTCAATGTGACAGCGGGTGCGTTCACGGAGATCAACAGCAGCCGGAGATCAAGAGCAGCCGCCGCAGGGGAGGGATACCATAGTAAATAGGTTACCTAATAGGTTACCTATTTACCATGGTATCTCTCCCCTGGGTGCGTTGTGTTTTGGTGAGCACTAATGCAGGAAAGCAGCGGGCGGGATGGCGAGCTTGTCCTGCTGCTCCAACACAAGTTACCTTAAGAGCCGGTACGATGCGGGCAATGGGTGAAGTTCGTCAGGAGTACTGCATAAAAAAAACGAGTGTGTTGTCGTGGCAGTTGGTGATCAAAGAAATAAAACAAAATAAAATCAATAAATAATAATGTCATAGACTTAAAGTCATACCTTTGAAGTCATAATGCATTGCAAGTGTTATTAGGGAATGTTGTGCTGTGTTTTCAAGCGCTTCAAGCGCTTCAATGTGACAGCGGGTGCGTTCACGGAGATCAGGAGCAGCCGGAGATCAAGAGCAGCCGCCGCAGGGGAGGGATACCATGGTAAATAGGTTACCTATTTACCATGGTATCTCTCCCCTGGGTGCGTTGTGTTTTGGTGAGCACTAATGCAGGAAAGCAGCGGGCGGGATGGCGAGCTTGTCCTGCTGCTCCAACACAAGCTACCTTAAGAGCCGGTACGATGCGGTCAATGGGTGAAGTTCGTCAGGAGTACTGCATGAAAAAACCAGTGTGTTGTCGTGGCAGTTGGTGATCAAAGAAATAAAACAAAATAAAATCAATAAATAATAATGTCATAGACTTAAAGTCATACCTTTAAAGTCATAATGCATTGCAAGTGTTATTAGGGAATGTTGTGCTGTGTTTTCAAGCGCTTCAAGCTTCAATGTGACAGCGGGTGCGTTCACGGAGATCAACAGCAGCCGGAGATCAAGAGCAGCCGCCGCAGGGGAGGGATACCATAGTAAATAGGTTACCTATTTAATAGGTTACCTATTTACCATGGTATCTCTCCCCTGGGTGCGTTGTGTTTTGGTGAGCACTAATGCAGGAAAGCAGCGGGCGGGATGGCGAGCTTGTCCTGCTGCTCCAACACAAGCTACCTTAAGAGCCGGTACGATGCGGTCAATGGGTGAAGTTCGTCAGGAGTACTGCATGAAAAAACCAGTCTGTTGTCGTGGCAGTTGGTGATCAAAGAAATAAAACAAAATAAAATCAATAAATAATAATGTCATAGACTTAAAGTCATACCTTTGAAGTCATAATGCATTGCAAGTTTTATTAGGGAATGTTGTGCTGTGTTTTCAAGCGCTTCAAGCGCTTCAATGTGACAGCGGGTGCGTTCACGGAGATCAGGAGCAGCCGGAGATCAAGGGCAGCCGCCGCAGGGGAGGTATACCATGGTAAATAGGTTACCTATTTACCATGGTATCTCTCCCCTGGGTGCGTTGTGTTTTGGTGAGCACTAATGCAGGAAAGCAGCGGGCGGGATGGCGAGCTTGTCCTGCTGCTCCAACACAAGCTACCTTAAGAGCCGGTACGATGCGGTCAATGGGTGAAGTTCGTCAGGAGTACTGCATAAAAAAACGAGTGTGTTGTCGTGGCAGTTGGTGATCAAAGAAATAAAACAAAATAAAATCAATAAATAATAATGTCATAGACTTAAAGTCATACCTTTGAAGTCATAATGCATTGCAAGTGTTATTAGGGAATGTTGTGCTGTGTTTTCAAGCGCTTCAAGCGCTTCAATGTGACAGCGGGTGCGTTCATGGAGATCAGGAGCAGCCGGCGATCAAGAGCAGCCGCCGCAGGGGAGGGATACCATGGTAAATAGGTTACCTATTTACCATGGTATCTCTCCCCTGGGTGCGTTGTGTTTTGGTGAGCACTAATGCAGGAAAGCAGCGGGCGGGATGGCGAGCTTGTCCTGCTGCTCCAACACAAGTTACCTTAAGAGCCGGTACGATGCGGGCAATGGGTGAAGTTCGTCAGGAGTACTGCATAAAAAAAACGAGTGTGTTGTCGTGGCAGTTGGTGATCAAAGAAATAAAACAAAATAAAATCAATAAATAATAATGTCATAGACTTAAAGTCATACCTTTGAAGTCATAATGCATTGCAAGTGTTATTAGGGAATGTTGTGCTGTGTTTTCAAGCGCTTCAAGCGCTTCAATGTGACAGCGGGTGCGTTCACGGAGATCAGGAGCAGCCGGAGATCATGAGCAGCCGCCGCAGGGGAGGGATACCATGGTAAATAGGTTACCTATTTACCATGGTATCTCTCCCCTGGGTGCGTTGTGTTTTGGTGAGCACTAATGCAGGAAAGCAGCGGGCGGGATGGCGAGCTTGTCCTGCTGCTCCAACACAAGCTACCTTAAGAGCCGGTACGATGCGGGCAATGGGTGAAGTTCGTCAGGAGTAAGCATAAAAAAAACGAGTGTGTTGTCGTGGCAGTTGGTGATCAAAGAAATAAAACAAAATAAAATCAATAAATAATAATGTCATAGACTTAAAGTCATACCTTTAAAGTCATAATGCATTGCAAGTGTTATTAGGGAATGTTGTGCTGTGTTTTCAAGCGCTTCAAGCTTCAATGTGACAGCGGGTGCGTTCACGGAGATCAACAGCAGCCGGAGATCAAGAACAGCCGCCGCAGGGGAGGGATACCATGGTAAATAGGTTACCTATTTACCATGGTATCTCTCCCCTGGGTGCGTTGTGTTTTGGTGAGCACTAATGCAGGAAAGCAGCGGGCGGGATGGCGAGCTTGTCCTGCTGCTCCAACACAAGCTACCTTAAGAGCCGGTACGATGCGGTCAATGGGTGAAGTTCGTCAGGAGTACTGCATTAAAAAACCAGTGTGTTGTCGTGGCAGTTGGTGATCAAAGAAATAAAACAAAATAAAATCAATAAATAATAATGTCATAGACTTAAAGTCATACCTTTAAAGTCATAATGCATTGCAAGTGTTATTAGGGAATGTTGTGCTGTGTTTTCAAGCGCTTCAAGCTTCAATGTGACAGCGGGTGCGTTCACGGAGATCAACAGCAGCCGGAGATCAAGAGCAGCCGCCGCAGGGGAGGGATACCATAGTAAATAGGTTACCTAATAGGTTACCTATTTACCATGGTATCTCTCCCCTGGGTGCGTTGTGTTTTGGTGAGCACTAATGCAGGAAAGCAGCGGGCGGGATGGCGAGCTTGTCCTGCTGCTCCAACACAAGTTACCTTAAGAGCCGGTACGATGCGGGCAATGGGTGAAGTTCGTCAGGAGTACTGCATAAAAAAAACGAGTGTGTTGTCGTGGCAGTTGGTGATCAAAGAAATAAAACAAAATAAAATCAATAAATAATAATGTCATAGACTTAAAGTCATACCTTTGAAGTCATAATGCATTGCAAGTGTTATTAGGGAATGTTGTGCTGTGTTTTCAAGCGCTTCAAGCGCTTCAATGTGACAGCGGGTGCGTTCACGGAGATCAGGAGCAGCCGGAGATCAAGAGCAGCCGCCGCAGGGGAGGGATACCATGGTAAATAGGTTACCTATTTACCATGGTATCTCTCCCCTGGGTGCGTTGTGTTTTGGTGAGCACTAATGCAGGAAAGCAGCGGGCGGGATGGCGAGCTTGTCCTGCTGCTCCAACACAAGCTACCTTAAGAGCCGGTACGATGCGGTCAATGGGTGAAGTTCGTAAGGAGTACTGCATAAAAAAACGAGTGTGTTGTCGTGGCAGTTGGTGATCAAAGAAATAAAACAAAATAAAATCAATAAATAATAATGTCATAGACTTAAAGTCATACCTTTGAAGTCATAATGCATTGCAAGTGTTATTAGGGAATGTTGTGCTGTGTTTTCAAGCGCTTCAAGCGCTTCAATGTGACAGCGGGTGCGTTCACGGAGATCAGGAGCAGCCGGAGATCAAGAGCAGCCGCCGCAGGGGAGTGATACCATGGTAAATAGGTTACCTATTTACCATGGTATCTCTCCCCTGGGTGCGTTGTGTTTTGGTGAGCACTAATGCAGGAAAGCAGCGGGCGGGATGGAGAGCTTGTCCTGCTGCTCCAACACAAGCTACCTTAAGAGCCGGTACGATGCGGTCAATGGGTGAAGTTCGTCAGGAGTACTGCATGAAAAAAACAGTGTGTTGTCGTGGCAGTTGGTGATCAAAGAAATAAAACAAAATAAAATCAATAAATAATAATGTCATAGACTTAAAGTCATACCTTTAAAGTCATAATGCATTGCAAGTGTTATTAGGGAATGTTGTGCTGTGTTTTCAAGCGCTTCAATGTGCTGCTCTGCAAGGTTTGGAGACAGCGGGTGCGTTCACGGAGATCAAGAGCAGCCGGCGCAAAACACAACGCACCCAGGGGAGAGATACCATGGTAAATAGGTTACCTATTTACCTATTTTTGTTTCGGCGAACGGTTTTGGTGAGCACTAATGCAGGAAAGCAGCGGGCGGGATGGCGAGCTTGTCCTGCTGCTCCAACACAAGCTACCTTAAGAGCCGGTACGATGCGGGCAATGGGTGAAGTTCGTCAGGAGTACTGCATAAAAAAACGAGTGTGTTGTCGTGGCAGTTGGTGATCAAAGAAATAAAACAAAATAAAATCAATAAATAATAATGTCATAGACTTAAAGTCATACCTTTGAAGTCATAATGCATTGCAAGTGTTATTAGGGAATGTTGTGCTGTGTTTTCAAGCGCTTCAAGCGCTTCAATGTGACAGCGGGTGCGTTCACGGAGATCAACAGCAGCCGGAGATCAAGTGCAGCCGCCGAAGGGGAGGGATACCATGGTAAATAGGTTACCTATTTACCATGGTATCTCTCCCCTGGGTGCGTTGTGTTTTGGTGAGCACTAATGCAGGAAAGCAGCGGGCGGGATGGCGAGCTTGTCCTGCTGCTCCAACACAAGCTACCTTAAGAGCCGGTACGATGCGGTCAATGGGTGAAGTTCGTCAGGAGTACTGCATAAAAAAACGAGTGTGTTGTCGTGGCAGTTGGTGATCAAAGAAATAAAACAAAATAAAATCAATAAATAATAATGTCATAGACTTAAAGTCATACCTTTGAAGTCATAATGCATTGCAAGTGTTATTAGGGAATGTTGTGCTGTGTTTTCAAGCGCTTCAAGCGCTTCAATGTGACAGCGGGTGCGTTCACGGAGATCAACAGCAGCCGGAGATCAAGAGCAGCCACCGCAGGGGAGGGATACCATGGTAAATAGGTTACCTATTTACCATAGTATCTCTCCCCTGGGTGCGTTGTGTTTTGGTGAGCACTAATGCAGGAAAGCAGCGGGCGGGATGGCGAGCTTGTCCTGCTGCTCCAACACAAGCTACCTTAAGAGCCGGTACGATGCGGGCAATGGGTGAAGTTCGTCAGGAGTAAGCATAAAAAAATCGAGTGTGTTGTCGTGGCAGTTGGTGATCAAAGAAATAAAACAAAATAAAATCAATAAATAATAATGTCATAGACTTAAAGTCATACCTTTAAAGTCATAATGCATTGCAAGTGTTATTAGGGAATGTTGTGCTGTGTTTTCAAGCGCTTCAATGTGCTGCTCTGCAAGGTTTGGAGACAGCGGTTGCGTTCACGGAGATCAAGAGCTGCCTGCGCAAAACACAACGCACCCAGGGGAGAGATACCATGGTAAATAGGTTACCTATTTACCTATTTTTGTTTCGGCCAACGGTTTTGGTGAGCACTAATGCAGGAAAGCAGCGGGCGGGATGGCGAGCTTGTCCTGCTGCTCCAACACAAGCTACCTTAAGAGCTGGTACGATGCGGTCAATGGGTGAAGTTCGTCAGGAGTACTGCATGAAAAAACCAGTGTGTTGTCGTGGCAGTTGGTGATCAAAGAAATAAAACAAAATAAAATCAATAAATAATAATGTCATAGACTTAAAGTCATACCTTTAAAGTCATAATGCATTGCAAGTGTTATTAGGGAATGTTGTGCTGTGTTTTCAAGCGCTTCAATGTGCTGCTCTGCAAGGTTTGGAGACAGCGGTTGCGTTCACGGAGATCAAGAGCTGCCGGCGCAAAACACAACGCACCCAGGGGAGATATACCATGGTAAATAGGTTACCTATTTACGTATTTTTGTTTCGGCCAACGGTTTTGGTGAGCACTAATGCAGGAAAGCAGCGGGCGGGATGGCGAGCTTGTCCTGCTGCTCCAACACAAGCTACCTTAAGAGCCGGTACGATGCGGGCAATGGGTGAAGTTCGTAAGGAGTACTGCATAAAAAAAAGAGTGTGTTGTCGTGGCAGTTGGTGATCAAAGAAATAAAACAAAATAAAATCAATAAATAATAATGTCATAGACTTAAAGTCATACATTTGAAGTCATAATGCATTGCAAGTGGTATTAGGGAATGTTGTGCTGTGTTTTCAAGCGCTTCAAGCGCTTCAATGTGACAGCGGGTGCGTTCACGGAGATCAACAGCAGCCGGAGATCAAGAGCAGCCGCCGCAGGGGAGGGATACCATGGTAAATAGGTTACCTATTTACCATGGTATCTCTCCCCTGGGTGCGTTGTGTTTTAGTGAGGAATAATGCAGGAAAGCAGCGGGCGGGATGGCGAGCTTGTCCTGCTGCTCCAACACAAGCTACCTTAAGAGCCGGTACGATGCGGGCAATGGGTGAAGTTCGTCAGGAGTAAGCATAAAAAAAAACGAGTGTGTTGTCGTGGCAGTTGGTGATCAAAGAAATAAAACAAAATAAAATCAATAAATAATAATGTCATAGACTTAAAGTCATACCTTTAAAGTCATAATGCATTGCAAGTGTTATTAGGGAATGTTGTGCTGTGTTTTCAAGCGCTTCAATGTGCTGCTCTGCAAGGTTTGGAGACAGCGGGTGCGTTCACTGAGATCAAGAGCAGCCGGCGCAAAACACAACGCACCCAGGGGAGAGATACCATGGTAAATAGGTTACCTATTTACCTATTTTTGTTTCGGCGAACGGTTTTGGTGAGCACTAATGCAGGAAAGCAGCGGGCGGGATGGCGAGCTTGTCCTGCTGCTCCAACACAAGCTACCTTAAGAGCCGATACGATGCGGTCAATGGGTGAAGTTCGTCAGGAGTACTGCATAAAAAAACGACTGTGTTGTCGTGGCAGTTGGTGATCAAAGAAATAAAACAAAATAAAATCAATAAATAATAATGTCATAGACTTAAAGTCATACCTTTGAAGTCATAATGCATTGCAAGTGTTATTAGGGAATGTTGTGCTGTGTTTTCAAGCGCTTCAAGCGCTTCAATGTGACAGCGGGTGCGTTCACGGAGATCAGGAGCAGCCGGCGATCAAGAGCAGCCGCCGCAGGGGAGGGATACCATGGTAAATAGGTTACCTATTTACCATGGTATCTCTCCCCTGGGTGCGTTGTGTTTTGGTGAGCACTAATGCAGGAAAGCAGCGGGCGGGATGGCGAGCTTGTCCTGCTGCTCCAACACAAGCTACCTTAAGAGCCGGTACGATGCGGTCAATGGGTGAAGTTCGTCAGGAGTACTGCATGAAAAAACCAGTGTGTTGTCGTGGCAGTTGGTGATCAAAGAAATAAAACAAAATAAAATCAATAAATAATAATGTCATAGACTTAAAGTCATACCTTTGAAGTCATAATGCATTGCAAGTGTTATTAGGGAATGTTGTGCTGTGTTTTCAAGCGCTTCAAGCGCTTCAATGTGACAGCGGGTGCGTTCACGGAGATCAACAGCAGCCGGAGATCAAGAACAGCCGCCGC